>NC_032019.1:33148439-33213671 GCF_001865875.1 Lupinus angustifolius | reverse complement strand
CAGATTTTCCCTAGGCAATAATGACAAATCTCATAGGGTGGCTAATGATGAGCTCATGAGATATGGTGAAAGTGATGGGAGATTTGCTTTATGGAAGTCAAATCTCTCATCTCAATGCGAAATGATCACCTCGCGAACATGTGTGATACCCATGCTCGAGTATTATCGGCCAATACTCGATCGGGTATTTTAAATCGCCCGATCCTAATATCCGATTAGAATTTCGGATTTCGACATTCCGATTGAAAAATATTTAGAAAATAGGTATGAGTGTAATCAGACTCTATTTTGACTCGAAATTAAATTACGAATCCAATGGCGCGATTGGAATTCGATTCCGAGTTACGGAACTCAAAAAGACACGTTTTTGAGCCGTTCCCAGCGGATTCGGCCCCGACAGTGGTCCAGAACCGACTGTCTCAGAAAATTACCAAAATTTACCACAAAATCGAAAATAAAATTTCAAGAATAAAACTCAACTAGAGTTTTGTCTAATTCTTTACCGAAAATTCCCAGAAATTCATTTTCGAATATACAATTAATGAAAATATTAGTAAAATCTTATAATTCAAAATCGTAAAATTTGCGGTGTTACACTTATTCTCTTATATCAAACATCACAAAAATCTACTCTAATTCTTCTCTTTCTCTTTCTCACCTCTTTCTTTTTCACTTCTTTCCCTCTTTTATTTTCTCTTGTCAACCAAATGAAGCATTAATGTGATTTAAGTTGGAAAGTTGTTATTATAGACCAATGTATCTAATATAGCACACCAAATGAACACGTATCATTTTGATGAATAAGCTAAATTACACAAAATGGAAAGTGTAACAAACTAAAGTCTCACATAATTAGCTTCCAATTCACACGTTTTAAATCACACTTCCAAACCAACAACAACATGTTACCATGGATATATAGTCCAAAACAAACTCAGAACACATTACAAAAGAGAAAAACATTGGAAGTTATAGAGCAAGGTGCAAGTGATTAGAAATCCTTTCTATAATATATTTTATTTTCTTATTAGAGAACATAAGAGAATTAGAATCTTTAAGATTTTCATATCTTTTATGACTTGGGTTTCACCTAATTCACCACGCTAGTTTTGTTGATTGGAATCAATGTCTAATAAGAATTTATTACATGATTCAAGACCAAAGGACAATAAGATGAAAAGTTCTAAAAGTATTAGAATTAGAGGTGTTCAAATCGAGACCGATCCAAAAATAAAATCGAAAACCAATCCAAAATAGACCGAAACCGCAAAAACTGAATGTATTTGGATTATGTTGGACTTATTTTTTAAATACCGGAACCAATCCAAAATAGACCGAAACCGCAAAAACTGAATGTGTTTGGATTATGTTGGACTTATTTTTTAAAGACCGATTGGTCCGGTCCAGATTTTGATTTTACCTCTAGGATCCAGACCGGACCGAATTAGTATGTAAAGTTTAAGTTTGTAATACTTTTAAGTGTCTTCCAAACTTAATCTTAAGTCTCAACTCCAAAATTGTACCTTTATTTATTTGTTATGTTCTATAACATATATATTGCTATGTTCTAAATCATATTGATTATATTTGATATATTTTTTTAGAACTTAAATCAATCCCACAACCAAATGAAGATGATTTAAGTGTTAATTTTAATTAGGTGTTTTATTATCAATTTTATTGTTGTGAAAGTATTATTGTTATTAAACATCAATGAAATATTCTAAATGTTAAAATTATATTGCAAATGCTCATATTATTGTTATTAATATATTGTTGTTTTATTGTCTTGTTATTATTGATGTCTTGTTGTTAATGTTGCCATTTTTACTTTTATTATTATTGTTTTACTGTTTATTTATATTTTATGATGTTGTTTACTTATACTATTGTTGTAGACATTTTAATGTTGTTTTAATATTGTTGAACAATATTTTTATTTTTGCTTTATGCTTAATATTTAGTCATTTTTATGAGTTTTGAATGTAAGTGCAATTTCAATATTTTATAAAATAGACCAATCCAAACTGAACCGATACCGCATATAATATTTGGATCGGACATCTTAATATAAACAGAACAGACCAGACTATATATTAATTATATATTTGGATCGGATCATTTTTGCTTGAAAACTGATCCAAATGGACCTCAAACACCCCTAATTAGAATAGCGATTCAGCTTGGATGGATTTCCATAATCGCAACGACCCAATTGCAAGAGCGGAGCTCTACCAACTGAGCACTTGTAATTGTGTTGGTTAGTATTATAATTTTTGTAGTAACACTTGCATCATTGTAGAGTTAGTATGTAATAATAATGAAGCTTGAAAGTGATTTTCGTTTCAACATTTGTAAGTGATACGTTTAAATATAAAAGATGAATTTGATTAATCATATGACATTTTTTAGTTATCTTTTGGTTTTGAGATGCTTTTAATGATAAAAGATGAAATGTAAGTAATAGATACAAATAGTCTAATTTGTAATAAGAAAGGTTGTATAATTTAAGTTGTAAATATAACATTGTTTAATGTTTTATATGTTTTATTTATGGATAGTAAGGCATACAAGTGATTAGAATATGAGAATAAAATATCTTCTGATATAAGGAGATAAGTTATCTCTTATTGCTAGTGAAATTATGACATATGTCATATTTCATCATTTCCTATAAAAATATTTCTAAAACTAAACAAAATAGTACACATGTTATAGTTTTACTGATTAAAGGAGATAAATTATTTTCTATTATGAGGAGATACATTATTCTCTTACACTATAACTATGCGAACAATTAAGTCAATGGTTTTACCATTTACATATATACAACACAATGATGAGTAAATAAATAATAATAATTGCATACAAAGAAAGAATGAATTGTGAATGCATATGGTGTTGAATTTTTTTTGGTAAATTCATGAAAATACCACAAAAAGAGAGAGGCATTAATGCCTTACAAAGGCAATTTACATAGTACCTACTTGCAACATGCTTGCGAGCTCATGGTAAGGTGAAAAGAAAAAGTATGGTTATTAGAGGCAAATCGTGTTTAGCTAAGAAATTAGCACATGTATTACCCTCCCTTAGAATGTATTGAACTTCTACACGCTAGTGTTGTTGAAGAAGGTCAAGAATTGTCATAAAGAGTTGATATTTGATGACAACTGTTAGATATTTCTTAATGATTGGTGCAATACCAATTCTAGGATCTTGAATCTCATGATTCTCACACATAATATAAAACAAGGATACAAAGTCATACCTGAATCCTTAAATCTATGTTATCTGATATACTCATTTGATATACCTTTTGAGAGAGTTTTGGTATGATAGTCTTCCTCAACCAAATCCTGAATTCCTTTTGGGACCTTCGTTTTCTCTCTGATGAGAAGAGGTGAAAACTATTTGTGATTTGGTATCTTGGGGACCATAACCATTCCTTATGTGTTAACTTATAGGGTTCCCATTATCCCCTATAGGTCAACTGTTTGGGTATTCACTCATTAAGCCCATATCTGTTATCAATTTCAGAAGTCTTATCAGTTGTCATTAATTAGATCACTATTTTGTAACCAAAAAATAAATAGTCAATATGATTGTATTAAATATATGACGTCCACCTTAATTAGAAATTATAAATTTCTAACAATATCCCACTTGGGCTTCATATTTTTTCAAGAACAATTATATCACATATTCTTTAGGCGCGCATCTATATGCTATTTATATTTAGACTTCTCCTTAATACAATTTGGTCAATCTCATATATCAACTATGGAACCACCGTGACCTTCATCACATTTAAGTGTGACTCGATCACGATGATCAACATATTAATATATTGAATGACATAGATCAGATATGGATGAGTGACATGGAAATTTCATGCAATGTGATCTCAAACATGTCTATTTCCAACTGGTCCTTCTTTATTCTTTAGTGAGATCAATCCAAAGTCTTTAATTGCAACACAATAGTTATAATGCACAATTTCAAAATGGAACAATAAACCATCAACTTTATCATGCATAAAAAATTGTATATAACATCCAAAGTAAATCATAAAACATATAGACTCTCACTGAACTAAGGTATCATAAGGAGAAATACTCATATGATCAATATGTTCATGAAAGACATTAGGTACCAAACCCTTAGTCAGTGGATCAGCTAGCATAAAATTTGTCCCTATATGTTCTATGGAAATTTGTCCATTTTGAACACTTTCTTTAACAACCAAAATCTTGATGTCAATAAAATTTGACTTTGTAAAATTCATATTATTGTTGGAGTAAAGAACCATGAACTTACTATCACAATAAATTCTTGGTGGTCTTTTAGTACCATCAACCACACATAAGCCAATAACAAAATTTCTGCAACCATATGTCATGGTCTGATGTTTCAAAACAAACCAAAATTTCATGCAATATGATCTCAAACATGTCTATTTCCAACTGGTCCTTCTTTATTCTTTAGTGAGATCAATCCAAAGTCTTTAATTGCAACACAATAGTTATAATGCACAATTTCAAAATGGAACAATAAACCATCAACTTTATCTTTATTATGCCTAAAACTATATATGACGTCCAAAGTAAATCATAAAACATATAGACTCTCACTGAACTAAGGATCCTAAGCAGCAATACTCAAATGAGCAATATGCTCATGAAAGACTTTAGGTACTAAACTCTTAGTCAGTGGATCAGTTAGCATAAAATTTGTCCTTATATGTTATATGAAAATTGTCTATTTAGACACTTTCTTTAATAACCAGAAACTTGATGTCAATAAATTTTGACTTTGTAGAACTCCTTTATTGTAGGAGTCAAGAATCACAGACTTACTATCACAATAAATTCTTGGTGGTCTTTTAGTACCATCAACCACACATAAGCCAATAACAAAATTTCTGCAACCATATGTCATGGTCTGATGTTTCAAAACAAACCATGAACTTCGCAACTATAGTTGAAGGATCTATGGGTGTCACTTTACAAGACTTCCAAGAGATAGAACCTCCAACCAATATAAATACATATCTAAAGGTGGAGTGTCTGTTGTCTAGACATCCAACAAAATCGGAGTCAGAGTACCCAATGATCTCTAAATTCTCATACATCCAATAAGTGAGCATGTAATCTTTTGTTCTCTTTGAGTAACGCAGAACACGTTTGACCGCCTTCTAGTGATGCATTACAAGATTGCTCAAATATCTTTTCAAAACTCCCACGACAAACGATATGTCGGGATATGTACAAACTTGAGCATACATTAGACTTCCTACTGCAGACACATAAGGAATCATTTGCATCTCGTATCTTTTAAGATCATTTTTGGGGCATTTTTCGAGACTAAACTTGTATCCCTTAGCTATAGGGGTATCCTTTAGTTTACTATCTTTCATGCCAAATCTATTAGGACTTTATCTATATAGCTTTCTTATGACAACCTTAGGATACCTTGAGAGCAAACTCTTAGTATCTGAATATCTAATACAAAATAAACTTCCCCAAGATCTTTCATTTCAAAATTATTCATTAGAAATCTCTTGGTCTCATGCAATAGTCCCAAATCACTGCTCGCAAGCAATATATCTTTGACATATAATACCCATAATATAACTTTACTCCCACTGATCTCGTGGTACACATAATCGTCAACTTTATTTGCCTCAAAATCATACGAGGTAATAATTTGATGAAACTTGTGATTCCATTAACGAGAAGTTTGTTTAAGGTCATAGATGAATTTCTTTAACTTGCGTATCATTGACTTTGAGTCAATTAACAAAAAAAATTCTGGTTACACCATATAGAGCATTTCTTTAATGTCACCATTTAGAAACGCAGTCTTAACATCCATCTGATGTAGCTCTAAATCAAAATGAGTCACTAATGCCAATATTATTCTAAAAGAATCCTTCGAAGATACTAGAGGGAATATTTCTTTATAATCAATGCCTTATTTCGGAGTGAAGCCTTTAGCTACTAGACGAGCTTTATATCTGTCAATATTACCCTTCAAAACTCTCTTGATTTTAAATATCCATTTGCAACCAATAGGTTTAACACCTTCAGGTAATTCGACAAGATCCCAAATGTCATTATCAAGCATAGACTTCATCTCATCTTTCATAGCACCGATCCACTTTTGAGAGTTAGAACTTTTCATTGCTTGACAGAAGTTCAATGAATCATCTTCTGTTAACTTAATGTCATCTTCATGTTCTTGAAGAAATACAATATAATCATCAAGAATTGCACTTCTCCTCTTTCTAGTAGATCTTCTTAATAACACCTACTTCTTGAGATTCTTGAATTTGCTTTATAGGTACTTGAGGGAGAACCTCATTGTTGTCTTGTTCTGAAATATTGTCACGGACAATATTCTGAACATTATTTCCTATTACCTAACGTATTCCTTGAATGGTAACAGACATAAGAACTTGTTCACCATTAGTGATAGGTTCTTCCTCGAAGACAACATTCTTTATGTTCTCTTCCTCCCAAAATCTTGCATTTGAAGTGGGATCATAAAATTTATAGTCTTGAGAGCGTTCAACATAGCCAACAAAATAGAAGCTATCTGTTCTTAAGTCCAGTTTTCTTTCATGCGGCCTATAAGGTCACGCCTCAGTTGGACAACCCCAAATGTGCAAGTGTTTTATGTTTGGTCTTTTATTAGTCCAAAGAGGTTTTGTTAACTGTTTTACTTGGCACCCTATTAAGAATGTAAACTGTGGTTTTAAAGCTCTCCCCAAAGAGACTCTGGCAAGAAAGAATGACTAATCATACTTCTCATCGTATCCTTAAGAGTTCAGTTTAATCGATCATCGACACCCTTCATGCTAGGTTTGCCTGACATAATGTATTACAGAACAATTTCACATTCTCTGAGGAAAAAACACAAATAGCCATTTCACAGCATCTTTATTGTTCTTTCTTATCTTGTTCCGAGAGGTCATAGCTAAGTAAGCACTTTCAGTCTTATCTCTCTACAGTCTCTCTTTCTCTTGCATATAGTATGTCTCAGTGTTATAACTCACTTTCAATTGCCCAAAGTGTGCAGGAAGCAAGATCAAAACCAAGCACATGAGCAAGTCATCACCAAGCTCGAACTTAAGTGACTTGAGTTTTGATGTGAGATTAGACATCTCCATAATATAATCCCTTATGTTCCATTTGCCTTTATACTTGATGGAGATGAGTTTAGCCAAAAGGCTACTCATCTCCGCCTTTTTCATATATATATATTTTGGCAAAGTATGATTCTATTTCTTCAAAGAACTTACTTGCACTCTGACCCTCAGAAATAGAGCCCCCAAAACGCTTCTAGAATAGAGCGTTTCATGATCATTATACACATTCAGTTAGAGTGTTCCAATTTCTCAATTTTAACCTCATCGAGGATTTCCATAGTAGAAATGAATTTCTCCACCTGAAGTGCCAGATCTAAATCCATACAGTCGAGAATAATTTCTACGACTTCCTTCCATACCTTAAAGTTTGTCCCATTCAGCAATGGAATGTTCTTAATTTGAGCAGAAATAATTGCAACACTAGTAAAAGAACAAAACAAATTGCAATATTCTTGCAATTAAACTCACATTCAACTTTAATACTTAAATTCAAATGATAATTAGGCACATCACGAGTTACCTAGCACAACATTAATATTCAGTCTTTGGACAAAATAGTAACTTGAAAGTGGTACACTCAATGTAGTAATCAAATATTGATAATCAATATTGTCAAACAATAAGCCTTTCTTTGGACTGACTTACTATTCACATGAAAAGCCACATGATTATCATATATTTATTGCTACAAATATGTTTGTAATTTGGGCCAAATAATAATCTTCCTTTGAGCCGATCATTATTCACATAAAATCTAGACATACAATTGACTTGATATTTCATATTAATCAATATTGATACTCTTGTTTGTGGTCAAACATTGATCATAATGCATGTCAAATAATAAACTCTTCTTTGGACTGATTTGTCATTCACATATACAACTTTATAATAATCACATATTTATCATCACATGTGTGTATATAATCCAGGCAAATAATAATCTTTCTTTGGGTCGATTAATACTCGCATGAATACATATACGCACTAATATTTGACATTTATTTCAAACAATTCACAGAAAATATGTCACATTGTCGACTTCTTGTTTAATAGGTTCACTTAAAATGTCAAACAATTTTATTTTCCAAAATAAAAAATCATTTAGTTGAGTTTGATTCAACATTTAATCCAAAACATATATTATTTATATCCGCAATAAATACATTTATTCATTATAGCCTATTGGTAGTGTTGTATCATTCTCATCACAAAGACTTCATTTCGAATTCAAGTAATGATCCTTTTGAATTTCCCATAAAAGAAAATATTACCATTTTATACATGATTAAACATGGTAGGGCAAATTGTCCAAACAGAAACAATTCTTCAACAATAGCATTTACTTAATAATGCTATTAGCCACCAACCAATGCAATAAACCATAAGTGTTGCAATCATTTAAACAAATAAGTCATGTGATAAATATAAAAAAAGACATGTTCATATAATAGACCTATCACAAGATACCTAGCACAACATCAATTTCTAGTCTTTGGACAGATAAATTAATTTGTAAGTGGTACTCTCAACGTAATGATCAAATATTAACAATTAGTTCTGTCAAACAATAGTCTTTCTTTGGACCGACTATTATTCACATGATTTAAAAACTTTATAATTGTTACTTATTTATCATCACATGTATGTTATTACTTGGTCAAATTGTATCTTCCTTTGGGGCGAACACAATTCGCATAAATAATCTCATACTCATCTGTGTAATTTTAATCAATTTCCACAATAGAGGTTACTTTGACAACATATTGCATCAATTAATTCAAAAATAATTACCACATAAAAGTTAAACAATATGAGTCCATTATAAAAAAAAAATATAATCATGGAATTAAACCTTCAGATTTGATATATTTTATGATTAACAAATCCAATCTCACAATATAATTCCAAATCAAAAAGATATATTACACATATATCAACATATAAAATGGATGCAATCGTAATCAAATATAAAATGCAAATCATTATAAAAAAAATTGCAAATCGAATATGATCATGCATATCTTTTATATATATTTGGTCAATTATTTCATATATATATATATATATATATATATATATATATATATACACATCTCCAAAATACAAATATATACACTATATACATTTAATTACAAGCATTAAGCTTAAACGTAATATATAGCTTAACTTCAATCCTTATTTATGTGTCTTAAAACAAAGTGAATCACATATTTATTGCTCATGATGATAGATACATGTTTTATGCAATAATCATTTTCAAAAAGAATTGAAAACAATAAGTATAAAATTTAATAATCCAAAATATACACGAGCATATTTGATCAAACCATGATTATATATATAACATGTATGCACATATTCAGATTTCATAATACCTCAATGTATAATAAATACATATTGCTATCACATATATAATACATATATACCTTATACATATACTTTAACAAATTGCAAAATCTGTGAAGTAACAAAAGCTAATGTCCAACAATATGATATTAGTGCGCATATAATATATACATTGCATAACAGAATCATAAAAAATAGTTAATGCAATGTTCATGCACAGATAAAAGTGGAAGCAGATAAAAAATAATCAATACATGTTGCAAAGATTCATAATACAAATTAGTCATAATTCAAATATAAGTGGAAGCAGATAAAAGTTATCATCATTATTCCTAAATACCCAATTTTTATAACCAATAGCAGAATCATAAAAAAAAAAACCAAATTTAAAAAATTTGGGTTCATAAAAATTTGGGGGAAAACATCTTTAATGGAGGATGTAAAATATAGAACCTACAACTTTGATACCACTTGTTAGATATTTCTTAATGATTGGTGCAATACCAATCCTAGGATCTTGAATCTCATGATTCTCACACATAATATAAAACAAGGATACAAAGTCATACCTGAATCCCTGAATCTATGTTCTCTGATCTACTCATTTGATATACCTTTTGAGAGAGTTTTGGTATGATGATCTTCCTCAACCAAATCGTGAATTCCTTTTGGGACCTTCGTTTTCTCTCAAATGGGAAGAGGTGAAAACTATTTGTGATTTTGTATTTTGGGGACCATAACCATTCTTTATGTGTTAACTTATAGGCTTCCCATTATTTCCTATAGGTCAACCGTTTGGGATATTCACTCATTAAGCTCATATTTGTTATCAATTTCAGAAGTATTATATGTTATCATTAATTAGATCACCTATTTTGTAACCCAAAAATAAATAGCCAATATAATTGTATTAAATATATGATATCCACTTTATTTAGAAATTATAAATTTCTAACAACAATATCCTTAGGAATAGCTTGTAAGGCCATATATCCTTGAACGAAGCATAATTTAGCTTAAGTAATATGTAGCAACAAAATTGAGGTTATCATTGTGAAAATATACTTCTCCCTGATGGAAATACAACTTTTAGTATATCCATGTTACTTTTCCCTGAAACTGAGGAATGGGACTAAATTAATGCTTCAATCCATTGAATAATAACAGTGGTGCTATTAGTTCCCCCGAATTTTCAAAATGAGTATTGTGAACTTGTGATTGTGACTCTATATTTGTCATTATTGCTTATTGCTTATTGCTTTTGATTTAATAAATATTAATACCAAGTATTTGGCACTACAAAATGAAAAGGAAGATCAATACCTAATATATTGAGCACATTTTAATTGAGGGAAGGTGGAGGCTTTGTTTAAGGATGAGAAAAAAATTAAATTTGAGTTCAAATTTGATGTTTTAGCAAATTAAGAAGTGATAGACATGATTAATAACAAATTAAGAAGTGATAGACATGATTAATTTGAGTTGAACTCTTTCTTTTGTATTTATATTAGACAATGTCCTTAAGGCAATTGTTAATACAACTCTTTTAACAACTAACATGATTAAATAACAAATACTTTTTGTCCTTATGTACAAATTAAACAAGGGTTAATGAGCTATTTTTTGTGAATGTGCCTTGTAGATATCAAATTGGGCTAATTAGGAAGTCTGGACCAACTAGCTTCCTGTCAAAGTATATCACTTCATGTATCATTACTTATAACTTATCAGAAAATACTTGATTATTCAACTTTTAACTTAAATACATTTTTTCTATCCATCACAACAACAAGCAGCACCTAGCACCTGCAGTAGAATAATTGTTGAGATAGATGTGCTCCCCTATATCAGCAATAGGCTTATTAGGACTGGCATGATAGCTGAGATTTGATATATAATATATTATTGACTAAATTGTACAAAACATTAATAAAAATATATATTCGACATATTGAATATATTTACCTATTTACTACTTTATTCTGTATAGAAGGTAAGGAGGCTGGATTTGCAGAAGATATAACATAACTCAATAATTACACATCAAACACAGTATGATGACACCAGAGACAAAGATGCTGTCATAAGAAACCTAATAACACAACAAATGAATGTGCTACACAAACATCTATGATCACAAGAAAACAAAATAACAACAAAAACTGGTACAGCTTTCTCTATTTGGCAAGGGTTGCATTACATCAGAGTGTACTCTAACAATACATTTAATTTACATACTTGGAAGAATGTAGAACACAAATCAAACAAACAGATGTAATAAATACACAGGTGATGAAAGAAGTACACACCAACAGCACAAACCTCAATTTAGGAAAATGATTCTACTCGGATGATCATCAGCTTACTCTATAGCTTTCAAAATGAAACAAAAAAAATAGGCCAAAACATCCGAAAATAAGAACCGCTTTAAATGATATTATGGGACAAGTTTTCTCCAATGGCTTCCCCCATAAGACACTCTTTTCCAGGTAAAGCAATGACTCATGTAGATAATTGGAACCTGCCACTGGGCTTTTTTCTTCTCCATCCCTGATATTTACAAAAATTATAAAAAACGTTTAGGATCGGCAAGAATATTAACAAACATAAAAAGGAGGAGAGAAAGATTTCCAAAAGCAAACTTACAAAGGCAGCATAATACACAAAGGTCAATCCAGCCAAAACAACAAATGCAATCTGAAATACATTGTACCTGTAATGCGACAACCAGTAAGTTAAATTCTAATTTTGGCAAGTGAAGCATGACTTCGTATAGAACCCCAATTGGAATTAAGGGATTTATTGGATTTGGAACAATGAGGGCTATCCCATTGAGTGGTCAATATTAACTCCACAACAAAGTTTCCATTTTCGCCCTATAGAATAAGACGAGTGGCAGAAGAAAGAAATTTAGATTGACTCACTTGTACAAATATTTAATTCCACGAAGAGACTCCAAAGTATGGCCAAATATTTCCTGTGCAGCAGTAGCTTGAGCATAGTAGGCAAATGCTGTGGAGCAAAACTGGATCACACTGAAAAAATAAAATAATCAAACCTTCAGCAAACATCACGGTATGACATTATATAAACTTGCTTCCTACACACTCCGAATCACTTATAATACTACTCACACGATGACTTAATTAGTTTCGATTCCTGCTAGCTACTTCAAATTTTAAAAAAAAAATAGAAGGGAGAATCAAAGCCTAACAGTATCACTGTATCACCATTTTAAACTTCTAGTATTTTGAAACTTTATCTTAATGAAATACAAAATAATAAAGATAAATATTTTAAACTTTTTTATCATACTCTGGGGCAGAAACTTTAAATTCAAGACACATAAGAGCCCCATTTGGAAATGTACGAACAATACTGACCTAATGGAACACAGGAGGATAAGGCCCACATTGAACAGAAAAGAATTCATCAGAGTCCCACCCCACCTGCAAAAGGTACATTCACATGTGAGTGGTCAATAAATGCATTAAATTACCAATAAGGAGAGTGAAATGATAAATTGACTTCAGAATTGAATTACTTCATGGGATGTATAGTAATGAAAACTAGTCTTAGCCCAAGCATCATGGCACCAGCAATCACGGCAAGGAGAAGATAGAAGCAGAAAAATGCAAATGCAGCTGTGCCAAGAAGCCCTGATAAAAAAGAAAAAACATATATTACAGCAATAACTAAATGGATATTATCATGCATTTTATCTATTATTGTATGCTGTTGAGGAAAGATAACAAAAGGCATGGCTATTCCAACATACCCCAGACATTATCTAGCTTGATAAAAACTTCATTCAAGAAGGGAGAAAGAGGAGGATCAACTAATAGATAGATAATGATATGAGCAACCCAAGCCACTGAAACAATTAGCCTGCCAGTTTTCAAAACTCAGGTTAGATATAGGAAACATAACGCTGGTCAAAATAAGAACATCTGTGTAAAATGAAATACAATGGTACAACATATCATCAAGCATCATGCAATCATGGCAACTTTTATTGTTATATATCATTGCTTACCCTAAAATTCCCAAAACAAGTTTTGCCAAATAACCGAGAACTGTTAGTGCCCATGATGTCTCAGCCTGCATTCAAGCATGACAAGTCAGTGCAAAAAATATTACACACTGTTTATGCCATGTGATTAAAAAGTTAGAAATCTGATTATCAACCTTTTCCCCTTGTGGATACATCTCTTCAAGAAGCTTTACATCTTCTTCTAATTGAAACAACTCCTAAAAAATGCAAATAGATAAGTAAATAAGTAGAAACACACAAACTATGAACAATTTAGTAACTGTATACAATATTTCTGGCACGGGCAAAAATAGCAAGCATCAAATTATGATATATAAAGCCAATGCCAACAAGGGAGTGACTCAGCATAAAATATTTAAAAGAATGCAATGAAGGCAACTAATAAATCACCAATATTTGTTTACCTTTTCTACTTCCTTCACATTTTTACGGAACTTTCTACCCTTTGAGCCACTTCTTTCTTCCTGACGGAGTGACTCAGCAGCTTTCTTCAGTTCTTTTGCTTTTTTACCCAGCTCGGTTGCTTCCTACAATAGCAACCAACGACACCATAAATATTAGTATGACGCATGATATAAGAAATACACATAATCAACAATCTTATATATCTCCTTCAGTAACAACACATAACACCTTGATATACTGTGAGCGAGTGATAACAGCCTTTGGACGCCGGATAAATGAAAATATCAGTCCCAATGGAAGACAAGCAATGCCAACGCCACCAAATATCTGGATTGAATAATGAGTGCAATGGTTATTATCAAGAATAGGGAAAGTATTACATCATGCCACGCAGTATGAAAGGCTTATTTAAAACCATAAGAAGAGATAACTTTTTCTTGCATGCAATAACTGCTAGATATTTAGGGAGGTAAGAATATATCAAGCATTGAGAAAATGATAACAGACCAATTGCTTGTTGCAGGAAAAATGGAAGAATTTGTTCTTTTCTTGTTTGGATGAGAGCAAAAATCGCAGTGGGATCCATAAAAAATCTCCTTGTGAAAAGAAAATGGGAGATAGAAAGAAATGTTTTGAATTTATACTTTCTCTAAAAATTATGTCTCGCCATACAGGCCTTGTGTATAAATATTGTTTCCTCACTTTTCTACACAACCAAACAAGAGAATCAAATTTCTCATTTCTTTCTCTCTTTGCTCTCATGATCCAAACAACAATAGAAGATAAAATGTACTTTACTCTTTCCTATGTTTTCTTTCCTCCCCTTTTCACTCGGCATCCAAATAAATGCTAAAAGAGAATAATTTATTTTAGGAAAAAAAATAAGGTTATCTGAACCAGCTTAAACCTAAGCTGAATGTGAAGCTGGAATTATAACGTCAGATAATTAAATCTCTTCAAAAATGAAGAATGAGCTTACAGCAAACAGCACAGATCCAACAATAGTAGCAAGAGCAACAACATATTCTGGAAAGGTAGCACGCATGGTCCATGTTTTCTCTGATGAGGGACTAGCAGAGTATGCTGAGCACTGTTTTAAGGACAGAAAAAAGCTAGGATGAGCAGTGTCTTTCCAAAGTCACTTCTGAAAACAACAAAATTAGAAGAAAAATAAACTATTAGGCAAAAAAAGAATAAAAAACCTGATGTACTCCACTGCCACCAATACATTGTTGACCACTGTTTAAGTCCCCCCATGAACTAGGAAATGAAGTTGTGGATGAAGAGAGATGCCTAACAGTAAAGTCCACCTTCCCAATGAGCCCTAATAATAGTAAGAGTACAATCAAACACAGGTTAAACTTAAAGCTCATGAAATCACACAGATTTAAAATGTTCAATCAAGAATAAGAGGGTGATCATACTGTATCTTTATTGGGTGGATCGTATTGTATCTTTATTGCAGGTGGATTGTGTTGTTCACTCCATATTGTTAGAATATTTTATTTTATGCAAAGAGCTTTCTAAGGACTATTCAGTTTTCAACTACATCAGAGGTTTGGAAAGGAAATAAAACAGATTCTCTAACTTGAATTTCAGACAAATTTGTCTTTGTCTGCTTGTTTTTTATCTTTTTTTCACCTAGTGGAAGACTCCCTCTTTTGTCCCTCCATCCTAAGTTAAGGAACCACAATGCCCAACACAGCATCGTTCACATAAACTACTAAACAGCTACTCCTGCTTATAATCTTACTGCTACAAAGAGCAGCCCCAAAATCAATTTCCTGTGCTTAAATCCTGTCATTTTTTGTTACCCATTAATCCACTACCAAACCACTTTTTTCTTGATCAATCACCATTTGAACATCAGTTACAAAGAAACCACAAAAAGTGACACACTGCATCAATACATGTACATCTTCTTAGTAACTATTCAACCCACATGCATTAAATACACGAAAAACGCCTTTGTTTCCTGTTCAGAGTCGTGCCAATAGAATGTCCATATAACATATCCAAATATAGAAAGTTTCCCCTAATCCTATTAGTCTTCAAAAATACACTTCAACTAACACACACAGATATGAAAAGGGTCTACTTGAAAGTTGAAATTAAACAAACACGAGCATGATACATACCATACAGAATACCCAGAATTAGAGCACATACTATCGCTGTGGTCACCATCCACAACAACGCACTCTTAATCCTCTTCCCAATACTCCTGCAAACAAATTCCACAACCATCCAACATTAATTAAACAAATCAAACTTCAAAAAAATCAGTTTTTTTTCATTCATGGTCTTCACAAAACGCTATATTCCTTTGACAAAACAAGAGACAACAACATACTTGTCTTGGTCCCCTTCATAGTAGAACATGGCGAAGGGAATAACAAAGAACACGAGGACGGCATCAACGATATAAATAGCAAGCCAGAGGGTCTTCATAGGGAGCGTGAGATTACACGCGCCGTTATAGATCGCGTGGCGACATGCCTGCCGGTTTGCGACGTCGGCGGGGAGCATGAGAATCGAAATGGCGGCAATTGAGAGACCAAAAACGACGACAAATTTGGGGAAATAGGCTTGGTTGACATCATCGGGGTGCTGGTAATTGACGAGAAGGTACACGTTGAAGAGGAACACGATGATGCAAACCACAATAGCGACGATTACAAGGGCGAGGTTGAAATCGCCCATGTTGATTCCAAGATTCGATGATCGAATCGCGGAACTGAGTGGGAAATTGAATTGGGAATTAGGGTTAGGGTTTAATGTTGTTAGATCGAGAGCGGAAAGAAAATGGAAAGAAAATGTTTTTCTCTCCGGTGGTGGTTTTGTATGGTTAGTGGTGATGGTTTTGATGGGTGGAATGAAAATACCCTTTTGTCCTTGT
This sequence comes from Lupinus angustifolius, assembly GCF_001865875.1. Lineage (NCBI taxonomy): Eukaryota > Viridiplantae > Streptophyta > Magnoliopsida > Fabales > Fabaceae > Lupinus > Lupinus angustifolius. The sequence goes on along the minus strand of NC_032019.1, from coordinate 33,196,814 downwards.
TAACTTAAATAAGGGGAATAACTGCTTTGGATATAGATGTAATTTTAGGTGGAATTATGGTGTGGCACTTGAAATTCAAACCAGGTTGTCTCCTAATAAAAAATAAGAGGGGTAAACGTGGGAAAGAAACGTGGAAATTAACAAAACAAATGTTCAGATTAGAAGAGGTGAGACATTTGTTGGGAATTTTTTTAATTGATAAGAATATGAACTTCATGAATATGAACTTCATTTATTAATTGTTGAATCTTAATAAATGATGCATTCAATGACCACATTTCTAAAGTTTTACATATGAATTCTAATTTGAAAGTTAAAGTAATATCTTAAAGTATTTTGAAAATATGAGAAAAGTCAATCATTAATTATCTATTTACGGAGAAGTTTTCATCTCCTTTATAGTATAAAACTAGTAGGATACCTGTACATTTGCATGAGTGATAATGCATTTTGTATGAATTTATTTAAAGAATGAAAGTATAATTGTTAATGAAAATGGTATTAAGGGTTATCTCATAAAGGATTACATTTATATATTTGATTGTTGATGTAGAGTTATTGATGAATGAGATAGTGTCAAAACCTGTTATATTAAATAAATAAAGAATTGTTACGAAAAAAAGTTTGGAAGAGAAAAATAGTTGTTGATGAATGACATACTTCTTTTGTAGGAAAAATAGTTAAAATTGAGAGAGAAAAAATCTATTTACCAAGTAGTTATCTATGTATAGATTAATAACCGTACTTAGAAAAGACATAAAATAGCATAAACAAATAGTATGTATTTAATAAAAATCGCACAAGTCGCTCCATTCTAACCATATGTAAGTAAAAATTGTGGTCAAGATCAACAATTTGAAGTGATAAATTATTAAAGTATCTAATTTCAATTAATCAATCATACTATATAATCAACCATACAAATTGTAGAATTACAAACTAAAAATTCAAGAATATAAGTTTTACTTTAGCATATAAAAGTATTATAAAAATAGCACCAATGCATCCTTTTGATCATTTCTTAAAGAATGTACAAAATGATTTTAGTCATATTTTAAAGTCTAAAAAGTAACTTAAAAATGACCAAATAACTAATGTTTCTTATTTATTGATTTGTTCGCACTAAAATTGCATGAACTATAAAGAGTCTTTTACACATTTGAGTTTTTCCAATGCATTGAGTTAGCTAACTATACAATAGGTGGAAGTATAAAATAAAAGATAAACAATATAAGCATGAGGAAATATTTCTTAATATGTCCAATTAGCATTTTCCCTAAACAAAAGTCACCCAACTATTAGTATATTTAGTTGGAAATCAGAGTAAACTCATATACAACAATCTCAAACATCAAATTATAGATAGCAATAACAACAACATATAGAAAAAACTAATCTCTTTTTTCACCAAATCCCTAGGAAAAAAAATACTTAAATAAACGATAAAGTTCCTAGCAACCCTTACCAAAGAGACAAAACTATGTTTAATCCTAAGCTAGAAGGAATAATGGATTGAGATAAAAAAAACTTAGTCATAGCTTTAAAGTAATATTGCGAGGCTAACAATTAGAAATTTATTGATAATTTATACTATTTATATGTGAGTGACTTAACCAAAAAATAAATACTTGCTATTTGCATAGAAAGCTATTTGCATAGAAAACTATTTGCTGGGATTTTTCCTTCGGTTTTAGTATAGACATATAAGTAGGGGTGTCAATATGGGCATTGCCCGCAGGCCAGCCCGCATTTCCCGCAAAAAAATGCGGGCAGGGCATGGTATTTTTGCCTGTTAGCCCATATTGCTCGGCCCGTTTGCCCGCTTTATTAGCGGGCATTTTAAATGGGTTCCGCGGGCATTACATTCTACACTTTAAAATTTTAATCCAAGACTTTATTATTGCTTGGTTATTTTATAATTATTATTGCAGACTTAGAGAGAATTATTATCTAATATGGTTAGAGAGACATGTTTTGAATTATTATTATAGAGACTTTTAATTATTATGTAACGTGGTTATGTAAAATCTATTGATTTACTGCCTAATGTACTTGATAACTTAGCATTCACCATTGCCTAATGTACTGCCTAATGCCCGTGGGCCGCCCGTTAGCCCGTTTTAAAACGGGCAGAGCATGACTTTTTGTCCGTTAACCAATTGCGGGCATGTCCGGCCCGCTTAAATTATTGCGGGCATTTGCAGGCGCGGGCTAAACGGGCCGGGCGGCCCGTTTTGACACCCCTACATATAAGTAAACAAATAATGACTTAAATCATGTTATGTGTTATTTAAAGTGCTATGAATTGTTGAATTAATATGAATGCATTCAAGGAATTTTCTATGAATATTGTTTTGGATGTTATTCCAAATAAGTCAAGTATCTATTTTGAAGGTATAAAGAATGATGAATATATTATAGGCTTTCAAGTTTTTTAATTTTCATTGTCACTCTTTAGTTGACAAAAATGCTCGAAAATTCAGATCATGGGCAAGTGGGTTTCTTCTACCCAACATGGGTATATATAAGTTGATTAATTGAGTGCCCGTAACATTATACATTTAATGGGCTAGAGTTTTTGTAATTCTTAAAGCTGTTTTTATATATATTGAAAGAAATTACAAAGTGTCCTTTTGGGGCAAAAATAAATTTGCATATATTTTTTCTTCAATAGTCATTTTGGCTTAAATCGATTAATGAATAGTAACTCAAGGCAATATCATACTACTCTCCTCCAACAGATAGCTTGACATAGAACAATTAATAACAATCTAAGGTATGATCAATACTTCAAGACGAGTTGGGTTGAGTGTTGACTCCAAGCATACAACTTCAAAACATCAAGACAACCTGATTATATTCCATTTGTAAACTCTTCAAAAGATATTAAAAAATAGGAACTATTATTTTTTTGCTATTTAAGTAAATGTATAGCATGATTTTATTACTCATAAGAGTAATTAATACAAAATAGAATTCTTAAGAGGAATACATAACATAGACAAAACAAAGAACATTATTAATGCTTAATCATAGCATTATAAAAAATAGAATATAATTGATAGTGTAGCAACTTAAATATATGTATAGCATAATTTTAATTTTTGTAAGAGGAATTAATACATAACAAAATTCGGAAGAGGAAAACATAGCATAAGCAAAACAAATAACATAATTAATGCTTAACTGTAACATTGTTTGTGATAAAAATTCAACAATATATAATGAACTTAAATATGTGATAATATTATGATAAAGAAAATAGTATCTTATTGTTGATGAAATGTAAATCTAGTGTACATCGTATGCATCGTGGTATGAAAGAGTACCTACATTGAGCATAGTCTGCAAATGTAGACTGTAGTGTATGATTCTCTTGACTCCACCAAATTTTGCTTAAATGATTGTGAGTTACCGGTTCATAGTTAGAGATTTTAGTGAATATTAAGAATAAATAGAGCATAGTTAGAGATGAACCTATCTTTTTAAATATATATAGTAATATATATATATTTTTTTTGTAGAAACAAAAACATAAAATTGGATAAACAAATAGCAAGTATTTAGGAAGGAGAATGCAAAACTTAGATGATATTGATGTGAAGAAAAGAATAGAGAAAGATGATGACATGCTGGAAGGAGCAAGTTTATTGATCAATGGAGAACAAATCATTAATTGTTATAAAAATGTTATTTGTGCCTTACATATGTGTCTAGAATAAAGTCTCTGCACTCAATTCTCTTAGGACATAGAAAACTAATTGTTCTCAAGCAAGTGAAAAAAGTGTTTCAAAATTTTGCATATATTTCCTACATCAACTTTAGAAAAACTGAGGTTTGTTCTATTCATAAAGTTTGTTAAATGGTTCCAAATCCTAGAAAGCATAATGGACACATTCCATGTATAAGAATGGGAAGATGTAATGTCTCCAACTCAACAACACAAAAGATACCAAAAGCAAAAAGCTCATTATCATATAATATAATTGTCATCATGTTGTTGGGTATGTAAAAGCTCATAATCTTGTTAGTAGATTTTGAACTAAAAAAGTAAGAAAAAATATTGATACAGTAAAAATGATAAAAATAAATTCACTGTGAGAAACAAAAGACTCAAAGTACATACATACCAAAAATAATACAGAAGTTCCAAATAAGTTGTAATGGGAAATCATTCCAAAATTGTTATCTTGACTCATATAATATAATTGTCATCATGTTGTTGGGTATGTAAAAGCACATGATTGTTGAATCTTAATAAATGATGCATTCAATGACCACATTTCTAAAGTTTTACATATGAATTCTAACTTTGAAAGTTGAAGTAATATCTTAAAGTATTTTGAAAATATGAGAAAAGTTAATAATTCATTATCTATTTATGGAGAAGCTTTCATCTCCTTTACGATATAAAATGAACTTGTGATGAAGAGATGACAATCAAGTAAGAATAACAACATAGAGAGTATGGATGAGTATGAGTTGGGTTGTGATGAGTAAGGCTTATCTCTTGTCTTGCCCTAAAAGTTGGTGAGATCATTCTTTTGAATCTAGACTCTGTCTTAGACTGGAAGTTAACCCGATCCCAAATGTCAATCAAATCAGCATTTGAACTCGAACCCGACCTAGACTTGATTAAATATTTTGCATACCATTTTTAGATAAAGTCTTTTAAATATTACTTGTTATTATAGATATGTAATTTGACATATGAAATGATATATGTATATATATTATTAATCATGTATATATGAAAAAAATTAGAGAATCAATAATACTTTCGATGAAAGAAATATCATTACTCTATACACAATTGAATATAAACACATGCAAACATGACGAGTCAGTGACCATGGGACGAGTTGGGTCATATTTGTCTCCTATCCAACCCTAAATATTGATTGAGTCTATTTTTTGAACCTGAACTCGTCCCTAGATGCAATGAGACTTAGACCTATACAAGCACAATCATGATCAGCCCAAACTGGATGAGTGGGTAGGATTAGGTCATGCTCACCACGGATAGAAAGTAAGAGAGTGGATATTCATCATATGTGATAATAGTATTCCTAGTAGTAGAATATAGAGACTTTATATTTCATACTTCTTGGACTCGGTTGAGTGTTATTCTCTTAAAATGAGAGATAAATATTGTAATCCTATTTTATACACTAGAGATACTTATGGACTAGGACATGTGGTTGGTTACTTCTTAATTTGATGAGGTTTTCCATGTAAAATTGTTGGTGCCACTCTTCTACGTTTACTTATTTATTTATTCACTTGTCGCTTTCATAAGTGAATATTTTTCTTTCAACATAAGTAATCTTCAAAAGTATGAGATTGGGTAGCATAATAGCATGAGAATAACAATGAAAATTGTTTAGTGTGAAATGTATTGTAGCAATATCATATTTTGCTACTTGGTGTGTGATTCAGACTCATAATGTTGATGGCAGTCGTTTAGGCGAGGATCAATATATTGACTTCAGTGGCTTGTTTCATAATGAAGTTGGGGTATGACTTGTTGGGTTCTCAAAATGTGTTGAGAAATGACCAGTGTTGTTAGCTGAGCTACTCGGGGAGCATGCATGGTCTACTTCTAGCCTAGGAAAAGAGTTATCGCAAAGTATAGTGTGATTCAGACTCTTAGGCAACAATTAATCTAGTGAACTAGACAAGTATGTTATAGGCTCACTAGTATTGTTCTTTCTCATATTAAGATGCTTCTCATAAGAGAATGGACTGCTCAAGTGATTCATACTCTTCGAAAGCGAATGTGGTTGTTGACTTTCTTACAAAGAAGGGTGCAGAAGGATTATATAGAATCTAGAATGCACCTTCGTTCGGCTGTACATCATTGTTGTTGGTTGATTCCTTGGAGTAGTTCATGAAAGAAACTAGGCTTCATCTTGTTAGGTATCAGTGGCCTAGGAACACCTAGAAGGGGAGGTTGACCTAGGAACACCTAGAAGGGGAGGTTGAATAGGTGCAGTGGTTATCAATCACTGCTTCTCGCACCAAAACCCAGTTCTGGAAACATTCCAGTTAATCGATTAATACCTAGTCATAATCGATTAACACATGCACAGAACAGAATGATCAGAGAGGCAAATTGCACAATTATTTAAAATCAATTGAACAAAGATAAAACAGATATTGTTAAGCACTAGTAATAAGCATACGTCAGTGAACAATTATACAAAATATCAGCTATTAAATCAAATTGAAACAGCAAGAAAAGTAAAGAAGATTTAAGAAGAAAACAACGTGCAAAGATGAATTTTTTATCTTGGTTCGTTTGCGGTCCACTGCAAACTACATCCAAGCCTCCCCTTCTGATCTTGGCAGATTTTCTTCTTCACAATATTGAATATACGTATGATCACACACCAATTCAATTTACACAAAAACATAGGATGCTTCTTTCTTGAAATCTAGAACACCTAAACTATTGGTTTGACTCTACCTATCATCTGAGAAAACCTTTCTCGCGAAACAGTCTCAACCAAGATTCTTATTCTCAAATCAAGACCTCCTAGTCTTGGTGAAGAATCCCAATCTCTGTGGTGGTACGACACCAAGAGATCAATCCAAAATACACAAAAACAAATTAAAACATCAAGGTATTATAAGCACAATAATGCTTGAAATATTACAAGTAAAAGACCTTAAGACTAACTCACTCACAAATCATTCAAGCCATCAAGAACACATGAGTTAATAAAAAACAAAATCAATTATATCTCTCTACTAATCTTTACAAATAATGCATGAACATGTGAGCAAGAAAAAGATGAGCATAAGAATGTGAAAAACAGTTTGCAAATCAAGAATCAATTAAGCATGGTAATTCTCTTCCTCACACATGCAACTCTCTTGCAAAAACATAATACAAACTGAAATATGCTCTCTAAAATCAATCATATACAATGGAATGCAATGCTACAGTTTTCTGGAAGTTGCCTCTATTTATACTAGGCAGTTTTTACAGTTGAATTCATTGCAAACAGTTAAACGATTAAAACAGAAATCAGTTATAACACAAAATAGACCTGTTAATCGATTAAGGCAACCCATTAATCGATTAACTAGTGCAATGGAATTGAAACATAAATTAGTTGTAACAGAAACACTGATTTAACAGAAAATTAGTTGAGTTAATCAATTAAGTCACCATGTTAATCGATTAACTAGCATATTAAAATACATGGTTCAAAAGGTAAACTTCTCATATGTTATGCACAACTTCTATACATGTTTTAACAATTATATTATGCCTAATATGCATATATAACATGTATGATTAATGCATGAACATACAGTTAACTAGATGATATGTTTCATGGAAATGATATGACAATTATGATGACTTAAGAGACTTGCACCTAGGTTCACCTCACCTATACTCACTTACTACGGCATACATCCTATACTACTTAGAATAATGACTCTATTTATATCATAGTCTAGATATGACCAAATGAGCTTTAAGCATGTTGATTGTTGAGTCATCTTCAAGCTTTAATAGAACACTGTCTTATCAAAACTTAGACAAAATATTGCTAGTACTATCCGTGACACTTTGCACTTTCACATCTCCTTTATCTTTGGTTGTTTCTCTATTAGTTTAATTTCATCTTGTAACCAAAAAATATCATACTTTACTACTCTGTATCTAGATTGAATTATTGATGTATTCTATTAGTGTAATATTCTTACGTGATTGCTCTTTCAAATAAATATACTCATAGAAATCGTATATTTGATCTAGTATGATACCTAAAGGTTTAATGAGGTCTTACATTAGCTTAACACATGATTGCTTCATATTAAAATGTTTAATAAAGCTTAATTTAATAAAAAAAAAATACGTCTTTGAAAAGGCCCCACCGATATGGGGCTCATGCTCATGAAACAAATGGGTATAATATTTTGGGCTTTATTCCACAGATTATGAATATGTTATTACACAAACTTCCCATGTTCTATTTCTTAAGCCTAGAGTTCGGGGTACATTGTTGCAACTTGGGCTGTGATGAAAATTTAAACTTCAGCTCTCAAGTTACTAAGTAACATATATACTCTGGGGGAATTTATATCCTCGTGATCTAGGGGAATTTTCCAGCTTCTCCACCCAAATTATCAAAACAATTTTTAGCGTTAAAAATTGATTAAAATTATAAAAAATTATTTTCATTTCATTTCTTAAGAAGATAATAGTTTATTTTAATATAACGAATGTAAAGTTTTAAACATAAATTAAAAAAATTGAAGTGAATTTAATTAATAGGATCTTACTTCAAAAATTTATAAGAACAAAGACTTGATTAAAACCTTCTAATTTATTTTGTATGAATTATTTCAAAATTGGTTTGGAATAATAAATAAATTGTGAATAGACAAGGATAGATGACTAATTTGCCAAAGGCTTATTTATGGGATGATTCGAAAGTTTATGCTTGGCACAAATTTTTACTTTGAGATAGAAAACTATATATAAACTAATGTTATTAAAGTGAATCGAACATTAAAATGTAAGATGTCTAATTTTAAGTTTAAGTGACTAGATTGTTCAATCGGATAAAAAAAATGTCATAAATAATTAATAATTATTTAGAAATATATATTTACAATAATTAGTAATTATATAATTAGTAATTATATATAATTATATTGAAGTAACCTATCTTCATTTTTTGGACAAAATATTAGAGTATCGTTCCACTTTACGGTTCACTTCTCAGATTATTCTGATTTAACCGAATTTAATACGGTTGGACCAAAATTTCCTTAGTTCAAATAGGTCCAACCCCTGTTCAATTAATACTATACACCAAAATCATTTAAGTCTAGTGAAGGATCAGTCTTGTTGGACCACTCTACCCAATCCTAGCAACATTAATATAAATCATATAGTAGAAATATACATGTAATTAAAATTAAAAATATTTTTAAAATCGGCATACAAGTGTGGTAATTAATTATTAAAATATACAGATCAAACTAACAAAAAAAAACCATATATCATAATAATATTATAACAAATAGAATAATAAAAATTTGGCTACTTTTCCTATCTTCAAAGAGACCTCATATTAAAATTATAAATTGGACAATGTTAAGAGTCAATTTGATCCTATATTTTACATTAATTTTATGACACTTTTGCACTTTGTTCAACTCAAATTATTGATAATGTACTTATATATGATTAAAACTTGTTTGATTGACTAAGTATTATCCCTGAGTGGTTTTGTAGGCTAAATCCGAAGAAAAAAGTAGAACATTCCAAGTTTCTGGACAAAACTCAACCAAACTTAGCGTCAAGATAACGCTAAGCAAAAAAGATAATATCTGATAGTTGTGCTCTATGCCAAAGCCATGCCGAGCAAAAGAAGAACCACACTTCGTACAAATCTTGCGTTGAACATCTAAATTAAAAAAGTTGAAACAAAACTCTGTACTTGGATTATGCTTAGTGTGCCTTATCATGCTTAGTGTAGTGGGTGGTGTGCCGAACGCATGAAGCCACGCTCAGCGCACACTGGTGTGTCCAAGAGTCGCACCTAGCCAGCTAGAGTCCACGGTTAGCACATAGGCGATGCACTGAGGGCAGAAGCCAACATCAGAAAACTATATGGGCTTCAAGACCGAGCCAAAGACACACACTCTTATCATTTCAAATTGTAATCTCTATTTTGCTAATTTTAGAGAGCTTAGCTCACTAAGATCATAGAAACTAAGTGTAAGCATCACAAGTGTTAATCTGTGCTCAATTGTGAGTGGTTCTACCACCCCATGAACTTTTGTATTATCTATATCCTACTTAATCCATGAAATGAGTATCTAAGTACTCTATTGTTGGGGTTGAATGTAGCATAAACATAATATATACACTTTGATTCACAATTAATCCATGAATTTCAATTCCATTTGAGTTGTGTATTTACTTTATGCTTCCTTTTAGTTTGATGAACTCCTTGTATGATACTTGAATAAATTGCTTAAATTCTTCCTACATTGTTCTGAACTTGCATAACTCAACAAGTAGTATATTTGTAAAATATAGACTTGTATTATTTGTCATTTCATGCATTTTACTTATTGGTATCTACACATAGAATGAATATTGTGATTTTATAACTATTAAACTGAATATCATATGTTACTAGATATATAGATTTGCTTGAAAGTTGATGAACTAAATTTTATCATTGTAGTTACTAGATATAGAACTATTTTTTTGTAAAGTGCTAGTAGAGACCAAAACATTGGCGACTAGCAAAACTGAGGTGTTGCATTTTTACTCAGCTTGCATGCATGAATTACTAGACACATAGACAAAATTTTATAAGTCATATTTCTTTATCTTATGAATTAAAGTTGTTACACATAGGGTTTTACTACATATGTTGCTGACTAACTAAGACATTAATTTCTAGTATTATTGAGGTTTTTATATGAATTAATCGTTACCAAATGGATATAAAATAAGAATTAGGTATGTACTCACAATGAATATGAAATTCAACTCCAACCATCTTTATCATTATATTATTACAAATTCAATCACTTCGTGTCATTCAAACAAGTAACCCATATAATTTAGCTTAAAATAGTAAATAATAGTTGAAAGACTATAACCTTGGAGACAATGGCGAGGATTATAAGGGCAGGTGGGGGCAGCTGCTCCCTGAATTTTTCCTTGGAATATATTTGTTGTTGAATAAAATGCATCGCTCCGTGTGTTATTTGTCGTGATTGATCAGAAAAATATTTAATTATTAAACTTTTCGATTATAAAATAAATTTTTACAGCCAACCATAACAAGTAACATATAGAGTGACACAATTTTTGGAAGAATACATGCACTCTATTTACCCAAACTCAAATGACGTCTTTATCAATGTTGTAAAAACCATTTCGTACCGGTCGGTTCAACCGAAAAACCGATGAACCGGACCCCTAACCGGTACGGTACACGTGTTGAACCAGTCAAGTATCAAAATCGGTCAAAACTGGTCAAAAACCGGTCAAAACTGGTCAAAACCTGGTCAAAACCGGTCAAAACCGGTGAACTGGCCGGTATTTTACTAAACCGGCCAGTTTATACACATATAATTTTTTTTGAAAAAAAAAACTTAAAAACTTAAAAACCCATTACAAGGTAACCCATCTTTCCAACTATTCTTCAACACTTCAAGACACATGTTTCCAAGGCATATATAGATTATACTTTTTGGTTCCTAACATTCTTGTGTAATATCAGTGACATTTGTGTAATCTTGGAGTAGTGTCTGAAAATAGGATTTGGTGGAAAAATATAATATCGATATGAGACAACTTTGACTCCTTGGTGTTAAATATTAAAACTCCAAATTTATTTGTTTTGTAGAGTGAATTGTGAACTTGTGTCATTTATTTATATTTTGCAGTTGTTAAGTGATACTTTTGGATTAATATATGTTTTGTAATTTAGACTTTGAATTTGTTAAAGACTTAAAGTTGTTTGTTTATGTGAATTTTGAGTACATTATGAATATGGATTATAAATTTGAGTACCTACCTATTTGAAATTTTTTTTGTTATAGGTTTTTATATATATAAATATAAGTAGGTATGTCTGGTTTAACCGACATACGGTTTAATTACTAAAACGGTTGAACCACTGTACCACTATACCAGTGCCCTGACCGGTTTGATAACCGGTATGGTTTTAACAATACTGGTCTTTATGAATATACTAATTGAAGCTCAAATATTTCTTTAATTTGAAACTTGATAAATAAATATTGTCCAACTTGTGTGTCATTCTAAAAATTATACATAATGAATCTAATTCTCTTACACGTGTAGATGCTGATGTTGGTTAATATAATTTGACTTTCTATCAGTTCGAAATTACTTTATACATAATGAAAAAGATTATGTTTGTATTGAATATATATATATATATATATCTTAAGAATGCTTATAAGTCATTTGATATCAATAATATATTTATTTTTGTCAAACAATTATATGTTATGGATTTTAATGAGCAAGAAAATATTAGTTTGAGATGTCAATTTCAATATTTTAGTCTTGATGTTCTTAGTCATTCAAGTTTGAAAAACTTTCAACAATATGTCATTAGTCATATTATTTTATCAATTTATTCGTTTTATTTCAATTAACATAAATATCATTTCCAACTACAAAAACAACCAAACAAAACAAAAATAGATAGGAAGATAGAAGACAAATTTATTGCAGACAACATAGTGATTAATATTAAAAAGGAAATAATTAAAAAATTTAGTTATCTAATAATGCATGATTCTTTATATTTTTCATTATTGAATTAATTTTAGTTACAATTTGTAATTAAATTTTGTTGCCCCTCCTAAAATTTTGATCAAGATCTGCCCACTACTTGGGATGTCTTTGTTGATACAATAAAAATCTTTTTTTTTTATATTTGTTTATGACACCAAATTTATTTTTATACTCTTATTTACCAGTTAGATGATGAAAATATCAGAACACAATAATCAATTAGGTGAATACTTAATTTGGTTTAGATGAGCCAAAGTATAAAATTGGGTCAAAAAATCATTTGTTATTGGTACATTTGGTTATAATAACTTTATTTAATTTTCTATTTAAATAATAGTTACAAGCTTTTAGATGCAGGGTAGAAAATAATAATTCTTCCTACAGATTTTACAAACTCTCTCATCCATGTCTATTGATGACCTATGTCGCAAATCGCAATATGATATATATTAATTTGTTACAAAATACACTTAAATAATTGATTGCAAAATAATAATAGTTACCTTTAAAAATCATTAAATTATTGACCATTTTAATGAGTAACAATATAACTATTTTCCTTAACTCTCGTAAAAAAAACCCAATGAGATGTTATGAAAATAACCGGAGGTTATACAATAAAATATAAGGACAAAATATATGCACAAATAGTAAAATAATTTTATATACTATTATTATATCATCCATTATTAATATTTAATCATTATTGACTCTTTAAAAAAAATAATTCAAATAAAGAGTATAACTATATACAAGTTTTTACATTGAACATAAATATTACATTATTGAAATATTAACACAAAAATATTACCGTTTTGAAATATTAACCTTTTTCATAATAATGTTGATAAAGTCCTTATCAAAATAATGACTCAAGAATTTGAGCCATGGATCTCACAAATAATGTCCACTTTACGTCACTGTCACCGACAACTCTTGTTTTCGTCTACATGCATGACATGATTTCGTCTATGATTCACTTTTTTCTCCTTTAAGCTAACCATCAAAGAGCTATTCAACTTATTCAAATTATTCGCTCGTTTCATGTATCAACCCTTTCCTAAGAAATAGAACCATTCTAAAATTAACCAAGCATGGAACAGTTCATATATTCTGTTTTCCTGTTTTAACATTTCTACCCAAAACAATTACTTTGAAGTTGAATAGTAAAAATGCATGAAGTCCTTTTAGTGTATTTAGAATCTCATAAGGTTTATAATCTTCTACACATATAATATGATAAAACTCATGTTTTTATAAGGTATTTTTATCTAAAAATGTTATATATGACTCATTATAAAAATATTAAAGATGAGGGACCTTTGCCTCAGTTTTGTCCATTCTATAGTGTAATTAAAAGAAATTCTTGTAAGACTAAGATGACAACTAAGAGGAGGGGTGAATTAGTTGTTTAAACTATGACTGATTTTTCTGCACAAATCAAGATTTAATAACAGCGAAAAATAATATGCAGAAATAATCAAGTAAATGTAAGGAGATAAAGGAGAAGAGAATATATGGATGTTTTTATACTGGTTCACCTTCTTGTCTATCAAAGGCTACATCCAGTACTCTTGCAGCACAAGAGATTTCTTCACTAGATATTAAGAATAGTAATTACAATTTCTCACCCCGAGATTCCCTTGTACCTTACTCACTCTCTAACACCTATATCACTCTTTGGAAAACACCATTTTCAAGTTACTATATCCTCTTTCTTCTCACACCATTGTGAAAGAAAGTAATTCAATACTTTGAATGAAGAAAACATTTAACAATGGTAATGGATTGCCTTTACAAGATTTTGAAGTTATAAACTCTTGCAATCCAATAACTCAATGTATACTTTAGTACTAATACTCATAAGGTTTGAATAATTTATAATAATACTTAAGGCAACTTTGCAAATCAAGTTATGAAAGTTAAGAACAATTGCAACAAGTGTAGAACAAGTATTTCAGAAAATTGTAGTTTGAGTAAGTGATTTCAATCTGAGTTATGTTATGTATTGTATGTGTTTAAAATGACTTTAAAAGCCTTTATATAGACTTTCCAATAACCAGAATACCTCTTTGAAAAGGTAGGATTCGTTTGGAATGAAACCATTTCGTTTGGGTTGAAAACTATGTGGTTTGAATCTGAAAACTGGTGTAACAACTCTCAATAATTGATTGCTTAATCGATGTAATCGATTACCTAATAAGTCTGTCCAACTACATAATTGATTTTCACAGGCAGTAATCGATTACTCAAAAGGTGTAATCAATTAACCAACTGTTATATCCAACTGGGTAATTATTTATCGTGTTGTGTAATCCATTACCCATATGTTGTAATCGATTACTCTGATCAATTTTTGTTGGATAACCCGTTTCTCACTCATGTAACCTGTTACTTAGTTATGGTAACCTGTTACTTAGTCACAATAACTTGTTACTTAGATCTAGTAACCTGTTACACAATATTTTGAAAATTGTTTTCATTTATACTTGTGTTTATCAATTTTCTTTTAAAATACTTTTGAGCAATACTACTAAGTGTATAGATTTAGAGTATAAGGATAGAAGTACCTAAAGAATTATATTCTAATTTCTTGAAGCTTTGTCTTCATAAGTATTCTTCCTTTTCTTTTTTTATGTGATGTTGGTGTCTTCATCAAAACCTTGCCAATGTCAAGAGCTGGATCTTCTTCACAATTTCCCCCTTTTTGATGATGACAAACCAATATCTTCTTGACAGTATAGTTTTTTGAGAGTAATATACTTTGTGATATTCTTGACTTGTCTTGTATGCTCCCCTTATTTTGTATGTTCTCCCTTTGATTAGGAGTTATGTGCCTGAAATGTTTTATCCAGAAAATACACTCTCTCAACTTTTCTCCCCTTTTTGACTTCATCAAAAAGAAGAAAAGCCAAGAGTCCAACACAATATATATATATATATATATATATATATATAGCATATATATATATATATATATATAGCATACAATATGTATATAATAATTATAAAGGTAATTATAAAATGATATCGCATAGCAGAAAATTTAAAAGATGTTCATACAAGTTCAACCACAATCAGAAAAATAGCAAACAAACAACCAAATGTTCACAATCATGCAACATTACAAATAGAATTCCTAGACAAACATAGATCTAAGATTCAGATTCAGTGCTATCGGCGTCAAGGTCCATGCTATTGATCTTATAAGAAAGACGTCGAAGCTCGAATTGGACTTGTTGATTATGAGCGTCAAGGGCATCCATCCGATTAGAGATGTAGCCTCGAAGAGAGAATAATTCATCCATGATCATCTGGTTTGTAGGCATGGGAATAGATGAAGAAGACTCAACATGAAACTCAGAAGTTTGTTGTTCAGGAGGGTTAGCAGAGGCATTTATATTAGGATCAGCATGTGCAACTTGTCTATCACTTTGATGCTTATAGAGTCTATCAATGGGATCTTAGAAGAAGTCCATTTTGTGGATCACATCCACATCAATCTTACTATCTCGTGCATCAAGTGTGACTTTGGATTCACCGGCAGTGGATACACCAAAATGCTCAAGTATGTTGGTTATGAAGATTGCATAAGGCAGAAGGCTGTGAGATTCTCAAACAAACCACATATGTCCCATTATGGTGTTAGCCCAATTGATTTAAAGGTTATGCTTAAGAGCATACATCAATTGCAGTTCCATGTCACTTATTTGAGAATTATTTGAATATTTTGGAAGAATGACATAGCTCAAAAAGTAATGAAGCAAGCGATCTTCGAGATTGAGATTTCCTACAACAAGGATATTTCTACTCTTTACAGTTTCACCTAGCGCCATTTGCTTACGCATTTCTATTTCCCTCTTAGAGAATCTACACATAGAGTACTAGAACTCTTTTCTATCATAATTATCTCAATCGCATGCAAGACTAAAATCTTTGATGCTACCTTGAAAAGGTATGTTACAACAAATTGAACTAAAGGTCTTAATATCCAAAATAATTTATTTTCCTTTAACATAGAATGTAAGACAATTTTTCCTAAAGTTCAAGTTACAGTAAAACACTTTAACAAGTTCAGGATAATATGTTTTTGATTCCTCACAGAAATCAAAACGATCTTGTTGCCTTAGAAAAGTGGGGAAATGAAAATCTTCAAACTTAAAGTTACTGACATTACCATACTTAGGAGCGAAAATGGAGCGTCCAAGAAAATGCTCTGAGAATGAGGCGGAATAACATATGTGAAGAAGATCTTTGCTCCTGACCTTGGCACGGGTTTGATGAAGACACCAACATCACCAAAAAGAAGAAAATGAAGAATACTTATGAAGACAAAGAAGAATAAAACTTCGAGAAAATTAGATTAAGTCTCTATAGGTGCTTCTATCCTAAAACTTTTTGTTATGCAAAGTAGTAATGTTCAAACCATTTTTAAAGAATAATGAAACATTTTAAAAATACTTAAAACATTTTTGAAATGATGTGTAACGGGTTACTTCATTCAAGTAACAAGTTACATGTGAGAGAAAAAGAGTTATCCAACTTAAAACTGTACAAAGTAATCCATTACTGCATTTGAGTAACAGATTACCAGTTTTACGAAAGTTGAGTAACCGATTACCCAAATGGTGTAATCGATTACTCTAATTCGTTTTTAAATAAATAGTGGACAGTGAGTTTGGGTAATCGATTATCCAATATTAGTAATCGATTACTGCAGACTGTTGCATGAGATTTCATATTTCAAAACGAAATGTTTTCACTCCAAATGAAATCTCTTCACTTCAAACAACTCCTACACTTTCAGAAAGACACCATGGGTGTTTTGAAAGTCTATATAAAGACTCTAACTCTCACAATACAAAAAAAAAAACAACTTTCATATAACTCTCATACTACTCTGAAAAATTCCCTCACTATTTTTCTGCACTTTTGCACTAAGTTCTTAAACTTTCAAAAGAGAATTTTTCTGAGTTACTTGAAGTAATTGTTTCAAAGTTTTACAAATCTATTGGGCATTATTACTAAGCATACAAAGAGAGTTGATTGGATTGCAAGTGTTATAATATTTCATACTTGTTAAGGCAATCCAAAGCCATCACTGAAATTCTTCATTCATTGCAATAAACTTTCTTTCACAGGGTGTGAATAGAAAAAGGATAGAGTAACTTGGAAAAGTATTTTCCAAGAGTATAAATATTAGTGAGTGGGTAAGGTACTTAGAGATCTCGGGGTGAGACTTTGTAATTACTACTCATAATATTTAGTGGAAAATCTCTTGTGTTGCAAGAGTACTGGACGTAGCCTTCGGTGGACAAGAAGGTGAACTAGTATAAAATACTTGTGTACTCTCCTTTCCTTTTCCTCTTTATTTTATACTTGTTTATTTTCTACAATATTATCCGCTGCACATTAACTCTTACATTTTGCAGAAAAAGTTACTGTAATTTTAAGTCAACTAATTCCCCCCCCCCCCCTCTTAGTTGCAATCCTGTTCTTACAACATCAACAACACATACTAAAGCAAACACTGTCAATGAGGGTAACTTCAACAACACATTCTTGAAATATCATTGTTGAACATCAATAACGCTAGCGCTGACTTGAAAGAGTTATGTTTAACAACGTATGTTGTAAGAAGTGCTGGTAATGTACGTCTATTCCATAACGTATGTTGTAGGAAGCGCTGTTATTGTACGTTTATTCAACAATGTAGCTTTCAATATGCGCTATTGAAGAAGACATCGTAACAATGTTTTCTTAGTTATGCGCTGTTGATTTTATACGACATTTTAAATATCAGAAATATTAATGGTTGAGTTGTTATGCGTCTCTTTGTTTCTTGAAATATTAATGATTGAGTGGTTATGCGTCACTTTGTTTCTTGAAGTATTAATGGTGAGTGAGTATGCGTCTCTTTGTTTCTTGAATTATTTATGGTTGCTCATCTATAAATATTATGGTTCACTCCATGTTCAATTTCATCAGTAAGAGTATGTTCATTTTCTGCTTTGTATGTTTTCTTTTGTCTCCTTCATAGTGTCTCTTTTATAATTTGTCATGGCACCTAAGGAGATCAAGATATGAGGAAGAAAACACAAAGTAACCAAAAAGAAAGGAGACAGTAGATCTCAACAACTCGAACTGTTAAAAGTGCTAAAGTTGTACTGTCGGGAACTCTATATCAGAATCATGTTAAGGAGGTCTTTAACATATTTTTATTTGGCAAAAGGACCCAGATTTCAGAAGGAAGTGACTGTTATACAAGATTTGTGTTACATGGAGATTTAATCTGTAGATTATTTAGTCCATTCATCTACCAAATCTTTCAATTTATTAATTTTCTTCATTGTAATCTACAAAATCATTTAGTTCATTATCAAAATCTTATCAATTATGTCTTTAACATCTTTTGATTTACAAAAGGACCCAGATTTCAGAAGGAAAGTGGCTGTAATCCAAGATTTACGTGAGATGAAGAATTAATATGCATATTGTTTAGTTCATTCATATACCAAATCTTCCAGTTCATTAAATTCCTTCATTGTAATCTACCAAATCATTTAGTTCATTACATTGTCGCTTCATTCGGTTCATTGTAATCTACCAAATCATTTAGTTCATTACATTGTCATCTATCAAATCATTTAGTTCATTATAATGTATTTTTGTACTCTATTTGAATCAAGAATGAACAATTATTTTGGATGTTAATTTCTATTTTTTGTTATTTATTTAAATTGTTATTAATGTTTAATATTTTTCCAGTTCATATTGATAAACACAATAAGCAAATTAACAAAACTTAATAAACACAATAAACAAAAGTTAATGTACATAATAATATGGTAATTTACTTCATGAAAACTTCATGTTAATTAACTTATTTTCATGTTATATTTTGACCCGAAATATAATATGTCAATTTAACAATGCATAATTAGGAATGATGTTAATTTGAAATATGAGTTCAGTTTAACAGTACATAATTAAGATAGCACTGCGAATTAAATTCTATTCAACAACACATAGTTGAGATAACGCTGCCAATTAGATTACATTCAACAATGCATCATCCAGGTAGCGTTGTCAATACAACAACGCTACTGTTAATATACGTTGTTGAATATGTCCTATTAACAACGCTATCTACAGAAAGCGTTGTTGAATTGTTACTACAGTTTAAATATCTAAAACATGAATCAGTTCCCTCTACGCTCTCAAATTTATTCAAAAAGAAACCTCATACTCTCAGAAATCCTCATACTCTCATAAACCCCCATACTCTCATAAACCCTTATACTCTCGTAAACTTCAAAAAATTTCATCAATGGCTTCCCAAAGTGGTGATCTTGGTTCTCACGGTGGTGACAAAGCTACATCGACGCCACAAGACAAACAAATCGTTGCTCAAAAACGAACTCCACGTGAAGAATGTCATTCGGGTAAGAAGTAAGAATGTGAAGATAGAAGTTCAATGGAACTCAAAAGGCCAACCATTAAACTTGAAGGGTGACAACTCTTTGATAAGCTATATTTGGGTCGTGGTTAGACAGAATGTGCCTCTAACATTCAGAAAATGGACTGATGTTAGGTTGAAAGCCACGAATGAGCGTATTTGGAATGAAATAATAGTAAGTTTATTTTTCAGCGTGTGTGTTTTTGTGTTTTCATGCAATGTACGTATACGTGTTTGATGCAATGGACGTATATGCATGTGTTTGTATGCAATATAATGTATATGTGTTTTAATTTCAGTCAACTTTTGATGTTGGTGAGGAGCATAAGGATTATATCCTTAAATCAACTGATAAGGCTCTACGACAATTCAGAACTAATGCCGAAAAATGTATCAGAGATGTTGATGTCAATGTCAACCTAAAACCTCAAAAGAAATATGCAAATGTCATTGAAGAAGAGGATTGGAAGAAATATACTTTTGTCACCCTCCAAAGAAATATGCTTTTGTATATGCTACTCATTTAAACTTTTAGTTAAACTTTCATTTTCCTAGTTGTTTCGTAATTGAGTACATTTTCTATTGTTTAGTGCGGTGAGAGTTTACAGAACCTATAATCGTTCTAGAAAAATGATACCACAATACAAAATCAAGTTGACTCATATAAAGATATTGACACAAATCATCTCAAACAATTATATGTGCAATGCATTCATATTTCAACTAAGGTTGTACTTATTTGTTTACTTCATTTTAATTATAGACCTCTTGCCAAAAGAAGCGAGGTAGATTGCGACTATTACGTGCTGAATTTCATGAAGAAAATCATTCAGCAATAACCAACTAATGAAATCAAGTTTGTTGGCAAATTATACACAGATGACCAAGTCAACCAGATTAGAGAACATTTGTCAAAGTTTGTACTTAGTTTTGTTGACAAATCATAGGTATAGTAGATTTTGGCGCAGATTGTAGCTTAGGAAATTCAATTAATGTTCAATGTAATGTATATGATTTGGTGTATGTAATATATATTTTTGTAACATTACAGTGTAATTAATGTTTAATATATAAATTCAGTTGAAATTCAATTGTGTTCATATAGTTGTGATTTGGTGTTTCTGTATGCATTCAGTTTCTTGTTCTGTTATGCTTTTGTATGCATTCAGGTTATTTTCTGTTTTATGCTTAACTGTGTTGAATTATGAATAATGGTCTTCAATAGTGTTTTTTTATGAATGTGTTGTTGTTATACCTATACAACAACATTTTTTTAACAATATGTTATTGATTATATTGAATTCAAGAGCGCATTCATAAAAAAATGTTCTTGAAGACTTATCTCTCATATTATTTTCTTTTAGCTATACAACAACGCATTTTAAAAGAAGCGATGTCGATATGATCAACAATTAAGCACATGCACAAGATACACTATCAAGTTCTAATTAATTCTCATTATTTCCATTATAAAAAACTAATTCTCATTTCGTATATTGTTTGAATCTTATTTATTACCATTATTAATTTTTCTATATATTTAATTAATTGTTATTAATTGAATGTCATAATATCATTAATCGAATGTTATAATGTCATTATTAATTTGAATTACATTAAAAAAATTAATTAGTAAAAAATATATTATATCTTTCATAGCATTTCCTTCAGGTTGTGGTGTTGAACACTTACATTCTTTATATTTGAATGAGAAGTTATTCTACATCACTATTTGCAGGTGGCGTTATTGATTAGGTATCATTGACAGTGCTATCTGCATTATGTACTGTTGAAGATACTATCAGACCCTAAAAAATTAAAATATTCCTGTATTTTCACACATTCTGCAGTCCCAACACTCATTTACTCACCAATGAAACTCATTTACTCTCAAAGTCGACCTTGAAAATAATTCAACACCGAAAATCAACCTCGAAAATTATTCACTCATTTAACACGAAAATCATTCACTCATTCAACACGAAAATCATTCAACACCGATTTTAAAAATCCTTCACTCACTCACGCATTCAACACCAAATTGAAAGTGATTTTTCCTTATAATTACTTCCCTTTTTAATTACATTATATTTATATTGTATTGGATTGTAATATTTTTCTTATAAATGAGTGAAAGTGATTTCACTCATTTAGCTTGTATTGAGTTGGGGTTTCCGACCTCTTTCACTTTAATTACATAATAATGTATTTGCTCTGCTTGGTGAGCTTAACTTCAAACTTTAGGTTGAGGTATTTGTGCTCATTATATTTTTGTTAATAGAAAATGGATCGAAAATGGATGAGTGTCAATCGATTGACGAAGGAGTATGAGAAAGAAGTGAAATCATTTGTTAGGTTGCAATTGAGAATGCTGAAAACCCTAATAGAATTGTATGTCCTTGCTTAAGATGTTGTTACTCAAACTGAATTACTCATAATGAGTTAAACGTTCATTTAGTGTGTCACGATATTGATCAAATTTACATGTGTTGGACAAGACATGGTGAGAAGAGAGACGTTATGGATTGTGATAATGAGATGCATATGAAAGACAATTACAGAAATGCATATGAAGACAATCGTTTCGAGGAAATGGCAAATGTTGTCGAATAGGATCTTTAGGATTGTCCTGAGATATTTCAACGATTGATAAGTGATGCTGAGAAACTATTATACGATGACTATACTAAATTCGCAAGATTAACAACAATGTCAACGTTGTATAAGTTGAAATATATTAATGGATGGACTGATAAGAGTTTCACCGACTTGCTTGCACTTCTGAAGGATATGTTGCCAGAAGATAATGTGCTCCCTTCTCGAACCTATGATGCAAAACTAATATTACGCTCAATTAGCATGGACTACACTAGGATACATACTTATGAAAATGATTGCATTTTAATTTTAATGAGTATGCTTCATTAAAGTTTTGTCCTAAATGTAATGCATCACGATGTAAGAAGGAAGACTCAATTCCCAAAAAGGTTGTATGGTATTTTTCCGTCAAAGCAAGATTCAAGTATATGTTTAGCAATTCTAAAGATTCAAAGAAGTTGACATGACATGATGAAGAAAGGATTAAAGATGACAAGCTTCGGCATCCTACATATTCTCCTCAATGGAAAACAATTGATCATGACTATCCTAGTTTTGGTCAAGAATCAAGAAATCTACGCCTTGCATTGTCAACGGTTGGAATTAACCCACATAGTGCTCAAAGTTGCTCCTACAATACATGGCCGGTGATGTTGGTGATATACAACCTACCTTCTTCTCTATGCATGAAGCCCAAATATGTGATGTTATGTATGTTAATTTCTGGACCTAAACAACCAGGAAATGACATAGACATATATTTGGCTCCATTAATTGAAGACTTGAAGGAAATGTGGGAGACATGCACAAATGTGTATGATGCGTATAGGGAAGTAAGATTCAACTTGAGGGCTTTGTTTTTCGGCATAATCAGCAATTTCCCTATCTATGGTAATTTGTTTGGATAAAGTACAAAAGGATATTTTGCATGTCCTATATGTGAAGACAATACTCATTCAATGAGGTTGGAACACTATAATAACAATGTCTTCCTTGACCATCGTAGATTTTTGCATTTAGATCATCACTATCGACGATGGAGAAAAGTGAAGATGCAGGCATGCATGAATGAAAGATTGAAGATGCAAGCATGCATGAATGAAAGATTGAAGATGCAAGCATGCATCACATATGTTTTGATGAAGACAAAGGACACACATAGTTTGATGAAGACAAAGGACACACATAGTGATGAAGACAAAAAATTGATAAAGACAAAGGATCGATAACATGGTTAACATTCAAGGACAAACTTGGAGGATAAGCAAATCAACAAACAAAAAGTATCAACTATAAAATCAAGACTCAAGTTCACACAAGACAAAGTATTCAAAAGAAGATCTATGGGTTAAGTATTTTTATATCTTTGTTAGGTCTTAAGATGCTTGCTTAGTAAGAGTCTAGGCTAGGATGAACTCTCACAAGCTAAAATCAATCATATCTAAAATGAGACTTACATGCACATGCATACATACATGATCATATGTTTTGAATGCATTTGAAAAGTGTTTTAAATCATACATCATTCAAAGGCATGCATCGTTAGTTTATAAATCATGTAGGAGGTTCTTTCATCATTTGTATAATCGTTAGTTTACTATTCTTAAATGTCTTTAATAAATGCATATAAGTTTGGTTGAATCTTGGTAATCTTGGAGATCGAAAGAAAACTGTTTTTCACTGAAACTAAACTACATAATCGATTAAGTTGTTTAGTTAATCGATTAAGTCTGTGTATAATCAATTAAACAATGTGTTATTGTGTATTTCCTCTTTGTTTATCGAGTGATGGTAATTGTGTACTGTATCACCTATTCACCCCCTTTAGGTGAGTGACAGAGCCCTGTGGAAAATCAGAATGAGGAATTTATTAAGGCCATTGATACAGAAATTTGGGATTCCATAGAAAATTGACCTTTCATTCCACTATACATAGTGAACGGAAAAACAAAAGAGAAACCTAAAAGTCTCTTGACCAACGAGGAATAGAGAAAAGTGCAATTTGATTTGAAAGCGAAAAACATTATAACCTCTGCACTCTCATACGATGAGTTCTTTAGAGTTTCTCAGTGCGATAGTGCCAAGGATATATGGGACACTTTACAAGTAACCCATGAAGGCACTAGTGAGGTCAAACGTTCTAGATTGAATATATTGATGCAAGATTATGAGATATTTCACATATTTCCACATGAGTCTATTTCTGATTTACAAAAGCGATTTACTGACATTATTAATCATCTCATTGCATTAGATAAATCATTTGCAAACATGAACTAACTGTTAAAGTGTTGAGATGTCTGGATAGGAAATGGCAACCTAAGGCGTTGGGCACTCAATAAAAAAATGGCAAACTTCAAGAACATGAGTTGGAATTAAGACGTTGGACACTCAATAAAAAAATGGACGAGAACATTAAAGAAACCTCCTTCAAAGCAACAAGGTCACATTCAAGAAATGAAAAGGCGATATATGATGATGATAAGTTCAATTCCGACACTAATGATGAAGCCATGTCCCTCCTTATCAAAAAATTCAGAAAGTACTTAAGAAAGAATGGAGGAACCAAGGAGCTTCATAAGAAAGATGAAGAAAGTTCAATCAAGATAAGCAAGAATCTCAAAGACAATGCATCTTGCCATAAGAGTAGGAAAGTATGACACATGAGGTACACATGCCCTACCCCTTCCAAGAAGATTGAACAAGAGTACAAGAAAGACTCTCGGGACATCAAAGATAAAACGACATATATCATTTGGGATGAACCCAAAGAGGACAATTGGTCAACAAGCATATCGGAAAATGAAGAATAACACAAGATTTGTCTAACAACTCAAAATCTGAAATCTTGCAAAGTAAGTGAGCAAGATGAGCCTATTGAGGTATACTCATTCGAAAATATTTCAAATTCTGATACACTTCCCATGTATGACACGCTTTATGATGCTTATGTTGAAATGCATGAAGAACTTAAAATGTTAGCTAAAAAGAACATAATAAGAAAGAGGTTAACTTTAGATCTTGAAAATAAGATATGTGAATTACAAAACTTCATTGATATGTTGAAAATTGAAAATGAAACCTTAGATGCTAAACTTGCTACCTCTTCATGTGATTGTACTCCTAATTTAAATGTGACATCTATTTGTGAAAATTGCATTTGCATGAAAATGAACACAATGTCTTAAATGGTAAACTTGTTAATTTCACATCTAGTTATCACAATTCAAACAACTTACTCGCTACATGTAAAAATGATGGGATTAAATCTAGTTTGGAACAAATGGATGCAAATAACACAATTCACAAGAAACAAGTAAATGTTCTGAAAATTTCACATCTTGAATTCCCTACTTGCTTTTATTGTCGATTGTATGGTCATACCTTGAATGCATGTAATGTTAGAATGCAAGATGTCCCAAATGGAATTTGTATGTGGATTACTAAGAAACAAAATCCCCAAGCTACTAACATCAAGGGACCCAAGTTTAGTTGGGTACCTAAGAAAAGCAAGTAATTGTTTTTTGTAGGTGTGCCTAAGGACATATGGACTTCAACTTTCATATGGGCAGTATGTGTTCTATGCACATAAGAAGGTGAGAAGATCAAACTTCTTTGACTTGTCATCAAGGGAAAGGGGACTATGACACTTATGAGCAACTTGTCATCACAAATGCTTGAAGTTAGGAAGCATTGTTCAACAAAGGTAAAATAAGGTATCTTTTCTTAACTACAAGTATCACATACTTTAAGTGTTATAAATATATTCTAAAAGGAAATCTTAGCAAGGCCACAAACTCAAGAATCATGAATTCCCCTATAACTCATTTTTTGGTCCTAATGCTTTCTATGTTAAATTTACATGCTATTAAATGTAGAAATACGATCTAGGATTTTCTAATCATGTTGAAGCACAACAAGTTACATATCATACTAATGCAATTTAACAAAAACAACCTTTTTGGAAAGCCTATGCAAATTTAATGCTTGATTAAGTCATCTCCAAAAGAGGAGAGGAAAGATATACTTACTGTTTTATAGGTATTTATGAGGATAAAAACTTCAAGAATTGATATGCTATGCAAGAAAAGGACAAGAATCAAGAAATGAAGAAAGGTCAAAGAAAACATCAAATATGGCAAACTTCAAACATCTTGAAAAAGATGAGGTAATGCATGTGAGGTAACCAAATATCGTGATAAATTCTGCTCTATAATGTCTAATCTCATGTTCTATCCGATATATTACCTAAGTGATTGAATGCTTGCTAGATTTCCAGATAACCCTAAAAGTTCACTTATCGCCATAATATGCACGTATTCTTAATTGTAAAATGCATTCTTGATTGTATATGCTTTCATGCTCTTTTGGCTCTGTGTTAAGTGCACATTAGGTGTTTAGGATCGAATTTTATCTTAGAGACTTAGCAAACCTCTAAACTAATTCAAATTATGCCAAAATCTGTTTCTGTGACTTATTTAATTGATTGTTCTGTGTTTTAATCGATTATATGTTCCCTTAATCGATAACCTAGGCTAAAAATGTTTCAAAATTTTAATCGATTAGGCTGGAACATAATGGATTAACTGTGTTAAAATTTAAATCCCGTTAATCGATTAACACATAGGTTAATCAATTAAGTGCAGTAATAAAACAATTGAACAGTAGTTTTGTGTTACATTTTTGCCCAAACCCTAACCTCGTGAACACTGTCCTCTTGTCTGAAATTGATCCCACAATTCATCCTCAAACTCATATTAGAGTTTCCCATTCCCCTCTTACTTCCTTCTCTAAGCATCTAATCCATCAATTCGACTCAAATTGAAAAACCTAAGCTTACCCCCTTTCAAACCCTAACTACGTATTTCACCTATAATTGATGACCCATCCAATAATTCTGTAAACATGAGTAATGAAAGACCAAATAGAGTGAAACATACTAGTGGTACAAACAGTTCTCTGCGTCATCCTTGACGTGTAAGAAATCTCAGCGTTGAATGTTCCTCTTCAACAAGGCAGAATCCTCCACTAGGTTTAGACCCATTTTATGCTCCTGCTCTTCAAGCAGAGGGATTGGCTTGGTTCATAAGCCAGAAACCTACATACATTTGATATGCCAACATGGTGTGGAAGGTGGAGCAAGGATTTCAATTCCCATATGAATTGGAGGTACAAGGGGTTGTACATTTTCTGGAATTAAATGGTAACATTTACCCCTATCTGGTTCGGGAGTTTTATGCTAACTTTCAGTATAAGGATGGTGGTTATAGGAATATGGTTAAAGGGAAGCTGATTTTACTGAATGATATGTTGTTCATGGATGTGGGAGGATTATCTTGTGATGGTGGTTCCCTTGGAAATTGCAACAATGAAAAATGGAGCAAGTATGACTCTACAGAGATATATAAGTCATGCTTAAGGGGACCCCATTACTTTGTCTGAGGTGAGCTCACAAAAGTAGGTTCTTTAACCGTAGAAAATAGGTTTTTACACTACTTAATAACATACATATTGGTTCAGCGCAACACTAATCATGCACAACCAACTATAAATGATTTGAAGCTTATGTTTGCTATTAAAGAATGAATATTGTTTAGCTGGCCCAATGAGATTCTAAAAGTAATGTATAGTATTGCATCATCTTCTTCGAGATAGTTGGCTTATGTAATATTTATCTCTCGTGTCATTGATCATTTAGAGATTGAC
Organism: Lupinus angustifolius; assembly: GCF_001865875.1. Classification (NCBI taxonomy): domain Eukaryota; kingdom Viridiplantae; phylum Streptophyta; class Magnoliopsida; order Fabales; family Fabaceae; genus Lupinus; species Lupinus angustifolius. The sequence goes on along the minus strand of NC_032019.1, from coordinate 33,168,729 downwards.
ATATCTGGTGCATAGATAATTGTTGTAAATTCCGGAGAGCATATGGTCCACGAGAACATCATTCACAAGATGAGTATCTACAAATATGGAGGTGAATGGATGTATCAAGAAGACTACATGACCATAATGGATTTAGAAATTTCTGGAGAAGAAGGTGGTGAGCATGGTGAGCAAAAACAGGGACAACAAAATGCAGAGGCAACTGATATGCCTTAAGGATCTTCATTTGTTTTGGCGCATCTAGATGCCATGGAATAACGCCTAAATGAGCTTATTGACTCAAGGAACCAAGAAGTTGTATCTACGATACAATCTATGGAGGATAGCCTCATGGCGGAGTTTCGAACACAAGATGAAGAGAATCAGAGTCGATTCGAGCAACTTCATTTTATGTTTAGTTCCTTCGGTGGATTTCTACAACCGCCTCCTAGCTAGCTTAGAATGTCTAGTGTGTCCTAGTTAGGTGTTGTTTTTAGAAGTTTTGTGGTTTGTGTAATCTTTTAGTTGTTACATTTTAATTTTCCAAACTGGTTAAGTTTGTCTTTGTGCTTTGACTTGAACAATGTAATCACATAACATGCTATGAATGAATTGGTTTTGTGCTGTTAAAATTGAATTATGTAATGCTTTTATCACTTTTGTAAATCACTTGATCAATGGATGAAAGAATGTTAGTAATTTTCAAATATATTGCATTGATCTAATTGTGCTTAACTTTCAATAAACAAGAGGTGATATATAAATGGAAAATACATAAACAAATGGTATCATAATCAAATGCTTTCATGAAATATACATAATCAGTATAAAACAAGTGTATGAAACATGTGATATCAAACTGTATAAGTTTCTGCTATAGCATGTGGACTGAACTAGAATCTATCATAACAATAGGTTTAATCGATTAAGCACAGGCCATAATCGATTAACCAACACCTAAAATGCAATTCTGGACAAAAATAAATCACACTTAATCGATTAAGCATTACTTTAATCAATTAACTTCAGTAGTAATTTCAATGTTTGTTCTTTCTTTTGGCAATATACTTTCATATATGACTTTGCTTTTTGATCATCCAAAAGGGGGAGAAAAGTTGTTGTTAATGTTTTGCAGGACTTACAAGAGAAAATAAGTTGAGGCTTCCGCAACAAAAAAAGAATAAATAACACAATGCTCAAATTGAGGGGGTGCAAGAGGGAGAAATGCGCATCAACTTACAAGAACAAGGCAAAACATAGTTGATTGTCATCAAGCAGATCCAACAAAGAATTGTCAAATCTAACAAGCTGTTAACAAGTGTCAACAAGTGTTTGTCATCAACAAAAAAAGGAAGATTGAAGATGCAAGCATGCATGAATGAGAGATTGAAGATGCAAGCAAGCATCACATATATTTTGATGAAGACAAAGGACACACATAGTTTAATGAAGACAAAAGATTGATAAAGACAAAGGATCGACAACATGGTTAATGTTCAAGGACAAGCTCGAGAACATGAGCAAATAAAAAACAACAAGTATCAACTATAAAGTCAAGACTCAAGTTCACACAAGGAAAATCATTCAAAAAGCGATCTAGGGGTTAAGTATTTTTATATATTTATTAGGTCTTAAGATGCTTGCTTAGTAAGTGTCTAGGCCAGGATGAACCCCAATGAAAGTCTCACAAGCTAAAATCAATCATATCTAAAATGAGACTTACATACATACATACATACATGATTTACATGCACATACATACATGATCATATATTTTGAATGCATTCAAAACGTGTTTTAAATCATATATCATTCAAAGGCATGCATCATTAGTTTATAAATCATGTAGGAAGTTCATTCGTCATTTGAATTATATTTTAGAAAACCATTAATCAATTAACAGAAGTGTTAATCGATTAATTATTGAATTCCTTGGGAACAAGTTAATTGATTAAATGAGCAGTTAATCGATTAAGGTGGTTACTATTTATGTTTTATGTTATTTTCAAGAAACCCATTAATCGATTAAGGTTAAGTATAATCGATTAACTTCAGTTAAAAACTGAATAGTATTTTAACCCAAGTTTTTCATATTGCTTGATAATGAATTGAGAGATATGACCTTTGATTCATAGAGGGAGAACACATTTTCAAAACAAAGAGTTTTACACATTATTCAGGAAATCTTAAGCTCAAACTTTCATATATTTAGAAAGATTTTATAAGTGTAATTTTGAGAAAATAAATGGGTGAATCGTTACAAGATATCCGTTGATCTTTTATTGTCAAATATTTGTGAAAAATAAACCTTGCATCTAAAACATTCTATTATGTAATTGTGAGATCTTTTAAAAGGGTTCCTAGATTCTGAGAAGAGTGTAAAATCTGCACATATTAGGTTCACACGTAACTTGAACAAAATGTTAGACCAAGGCATTAACACATTTAGGGATGGCAAAAAATCCCGTACCAGCGGGTAAAACCCGTACGGGCACGGGTACGGGTCATAAACGGGTACCCGTGGGTATTATAAATGGGTTTTTAAAAATACCCGTAGTACATACGGGTGGGTACGGGTATTATGGTACTCGTACCCGCGGGTACCCGTTATTTATATGATTAATATATTATATTTAATTAAAATAAAAAATATATTATTCTAACATTTATTACACTATGTATATTTTTTCATTTTACTTTGTTTACATATTTTATTGAGTTTGGTGGTGAAACACTCTATAAATATTATTACATGTGTAAAAACACACATGTTTTACAAAGAAAATATATATTTTTTGTTAAAAAAATGAGATAAAAAAATCACACAAATGGAAACCACCAATAAATTTGGCATTTTTGTCAAATATTCAATCAAACGGTACAAAAATAATTAAGTTTCATCTTATTTAAAACACAATTTAAGTAAAAATTTAAAAAAATTATTTATAATAGAGAAACCCGCGTGTACCCAGAAATACCCGCAAATACCCGCTCACGGGTACCCGTACGGGTACGGGCGGGTATGGGTATTACTCTTCTATTTTGAAACGGGTAGCAGGTAGCTACTACCCATGCCCGTTGCCATCCCTAAACACATTCTCTTGGTGTGTGGTATCACCGTAGAAGGAAAATAGGTTTGGGAAAACCCTAGTTGCGGTTAGGTAAGTATATTCATGAGAAGTAAGAGGTCTTGATATTGAGCGATACTTAGGCTGGGGCTAAAGTCGTGAACGGTGTGGTATCCTAGTAGGCGAGCTTAGTAGTCAAACCAAGTGAGGGCTTAGCGATTCCAAGAAAGTAGGTCTTGCGTCTTGTATTGGAAGTGTGTTTGTAACGAACATTGATTTTGCATAGTGAAGAAAAATCTCCCAAGATCAGAAGGGGAGGCCCGAATGTAGTTTGCAAGTGCACCCGCAAATGAACCAGGATAAAAGCTGAGCCTCATTCTTCTTTTCCCTTATCTTTTTACATTTCCGCATTAATTGATTTACTTAATTTGATATTCATATAATTCTCTGATAATTGCATACTCTGTATTGTGCATTTATTGTTCTTTACTGTCTATAATAAGTGCATATAAGTCTAGTTGGTTCTTGGTAATCTTGGAGATCGAAAGAAAACTGTTTTTCACTGAAACTGAACTACATAATCGATTAAGTTGTTTATTTAGTCGATTCATATGAGATCGAGGTAATCGATTAAGTCTGTGCATAATCGATTTAATAGCGTGTTATTGTGTGTTTCCTCTTTGTTTATCGAGCGGCGTTAATTGTGTACCATATCACATATTCACCCCCTCTAGGTGAGTGTAGAGCCCTGTGGGACCCAACAAAAAGCATTTGATGGAAACAATGAAGAAGGTCGTGCTCATTTGCCGTTGACGGGTGACCAATTATTTCAAAAGCAGAAGGGTTTGAATAATAACTTTGGTGAACCTTTTGCAAAAGAAATTGTCACAAGTGGGTGGAAGAATAGGTCAATCTTCTTTGAATTGCCATATTGGAGTTCATTATATGTAAGACATTTCCTCGATGTTATGCATATTCACAAAATGTGTTTGAAAGTCACCTTGGTACCTTACTCAATGTCCATGGTAAGACCAAAGATAGCTTGAATGCAAGGTTGGACTTGGTTAGTATGGGAATAAGAAAGGAATTGTGGCTGATAATGAAGGGAAAACGTACATTTCTACCTCCAGCTGCTTATACTTTGTTGAGGAAGGAGAAAATGAAATTTCGTAAATTTCTTCATGGTGTTAAAGTTCCAGAGGGGTGCTCTTCCAACATTCAGAATCTCGTATCAATGAAAGTCCTCAAGTTAAAAGGTCTTAAGACTCGTGATTGTCATTTACTTATGGAGCATTTCTTGCATATTGGAATATAGTCAATTCTACCTAAAAAAAGGATGAGGAAGCATTTTTAACTTTGCGTGAGCTTGAAATGTATTTCCCACCTTCTTTTTTTGACATAATGGTTCATCTAAGCATTCATCTTATTCGAGAGACACAACTATGTGGCACATCCTATATGAGATGGATGTACCCTTTTGAGCGTTATATGAAGACATTAAAAGGGTATGTGAAGAACCATTCAGGACCAGAGGGTTGTATTGTCGAGCGATATGTTATTCAAAAATCGCTTGATTTTTATACCGGATACCTTACCGATGGTGATTTCATGGGCATTCCAAAGACTCGATATGAAAAAACGAATTTGGTGAATGTATTACTGGGAATGAAATATTAGCTATATCAAGAACTGAATTGGAGCAAGCGCACTTATATGTTTTACAAAATGTCGATGATGTTGAGCCATATGTTGAAATACACAAGGAGATGCTAAGGAAGTCTTACCTAAGTAAGAATGAAAATTGGATTTCCAAATAGCATAATCGGTGTTTCATAAAGTGGCTAAAAAATCACATTGATGAGGAGTTGAATATAAATGCACCTTCAGTTTTCGAAAGATTGAAATGGTTAGATAATGGTCTAGGTATTCATGTCTTATCCTACACTAGTTACCTAATTAATGGGTTCACAATTTATACGAAAAACACGATGATCAAAGTAAAATGCAAAATAGTGTTGTGACTCTTGTTGCTCGAACTTTACACATGTCAAGTGCAAAAGATAGAAACTCAATATATGTGAACATGTCATTCTTTGGGGTGATTGAAGAAATATGGGAATTGGATTACACAATATTTCAGATGCCGATTTTTATTGTATGTGGGTTGATAACAAATTCCTAAGTCACTTTTGGAGAACCCTTTGGGGGAAGCTTGGCACAAAGCTTCTTTTCTCTACCACATGCCATCCTCAAACAGATGGACAAACTGAAGTGATAAATAGGACACTCTCTACCTTGTTGAGTACTATCCTAAAGAAGAACTTAAAGGCATGGGAAGAGTGCCTTCCCCACGTGGAGTTTGCCTATAACAGGGCAACTCATAGTGCAACAAAGCATTCACCATTTGAAATTGTTTATGGTTTTAATCAACTAACTCCCCTTGATTTATTACCTTTTCTAGGTACATCATTGCTGAAACATAAAGATGGTAAAGCCAAGGCTGAGTATGTGAAGAAGCTACATGAGAAGGTGAAGGAACAAATTGAGAAGAGAACCGAGAGTTATGCAAGATCAGCCAACAAGGGAAGAAAGGAAGTCATCTTTGAACCAGGAGATTGGGTTTGGATCCATATGAGAAAAGAGAGATTTCCATCTCAAAGGAAATCAAAGCTTCAACCTAGAAGTGACGACCCTTTTCAAGTCCTGAAAAGGATAAACAACAATGCATACAAATTGGACTTTCCTAGTGAGTATGGAAATATTAGTGCTACTTTCAATGTGACTGACTTAACTTTCTTTGATACAAGTGATGAAAATGCTCATTCGAGGTCGAATTCTTTCAAAGAAGGAGGGGATGATGTAAACCCATTGGGACATAACATCATTGAAGATCCTTTACATGGTCTAGGAGGACCTATGACTAGAGCTAAGACCAAAAAGCCCCAAGAAGCACTTCGGCTACTCATATCCTCCACCATGGAACTTCGACAACTCATATTCTCCACCATGGAAACAAGTAAAATGAAGAACTCAAGGAAGGCCACAACCTAAGGGAGGATCCTCCTTGATCTCTTTAGTTCTTACATTAGTAATTAGGACCATAAATAAGTGGGAAGTGTCTTAAACCCACACTAGTTTAGGACTTTTATTTATCATGTCTTTAAATTAATGTCATTTTATTACATTTGTTTTTAATTAAGGTCCATATCTTGTAGGAAGGGAGGCACGACCGCACTTGGAGATAGACCAAGAAGATAGAGTGTATTGATGAAAGCTTGGAGGGAAAAGATGGAGCCAAAAGAGCACACGACTAGAAACAAAGAGGACCATCCCCCACATAGCTATAATTAAGGAAGATCTAATTTTCACAAGATAAGAATCTCCAAATCTAATTATCAACCAAGTAATCAAAAGGAGGATAAAATTATATCATCAACATGAAGATAAAGGAAGAGATTATTTCAACCACTCATCAAGGCAATCTCAAATCAAATCCACCATCACCATTCAACCAACACATGAAGATTAGATTTGAGATTAGATAGGATTAGTTTATCTTTTCATTCCTTTTGATTATGGAAATTTAAGCCTAAGTCTTTTTCTCTATATATGAACCGAATGCACAAGGAATAAAGTACATTGAATTTTATTTTGAATAACCATTGTTTGAGTTTTCTCCTAGCTTCTTGACTGAGTCAAGAACCATTGTTCTTATCAAGAGTATCATTCTCTTGTGGCAAACTTCACAAGGCTTATCGAACAAATCTCATTGTTTGTGGCGCCATATCATTCCAATTCCCCTACCACCTTCACAATTACTTACAAACATACCAATCTACATTCCACACAACCAAACCGTGGGCAATCAACCCATCCATTCCAACAACCATCATCAACTACACACATTCACTACACAACTTCATCAATTCCATCTTCCGAACCGAGATCACTTCATTCCATCATCAACTACACTCATTCACTTCACAACTTCATCAATTCCATCATCCCAACCGAGATCACTTCATTCCATCATCAAATCATTCACAAATTAATTCTTCAAGTCCAACCGAGACATTTGTGAGGAAACACATTATATAGAAACACTTTCACTACTTATTTGTTTCTCCTTTTCTCCCTAGTTATTTGTTTCTCCTCTTCTCCCTAGTTATTTGGTTCTCTTCTTCTCCTTACTTATCTTAAAGTATCAATAATATTTACATAACTACAACTATTATTATCATCAATATTGTTATTATTATCAACGTTACATTTGATATTTATAATTTTTGCTTTGATTTACATGATTATCATCAGAGATATTGTTACTAATTTCAGTGGTGAGGATGAGATTGAGTTATATCGTTATGATGAAGAGAAGGAAGACGATGTTGACATTGGTAGTAGTCAACCCGACGGTAACATAATACATGCTAATTCTCATGCTGGTAATGACTATTAATCATGATCAACCACTTTAATGAATGATAATGATTTGTTTGTTGACATGTAATTTAAATCTAAAGAAGCAACACTAAACACAATTAAACAATTTCATATTCATAACTCGTTTGACTACATTCTCGTAGAGGTAAGGCCATATAGATATGTTGGTCGTTGTAAACATTTCAGTGCAGACGTCAATGACGAATGCATGCATCTGTTAATGTAAAATGTTGTGTAATGACTCATATCTCTAGATAACAACAATACAAATTATGAGCTTGGACTGATGTAAAGAGGTTGGGGTAGAGGGCTAAATATATTTATGTTATGTAAACCTAATGTAACAAGGAGAAGAATAGTCAAACATTAATCATAATTCTCTAATAATATATAGTGGTAGTTGTTCAGCGTTTCTAGGGACGTAGGCACAATTGGTCGAACCTCGTTACCAAATCTCGTGTGTTACTCTCTTGTCTCTATACTCTTTTCTATTTAATTGTTCGCTTGTTCCCAACAATTGGTATCATATGGCACTTAACCCAGGTGCCAAATTCGAGGTGTGGAAGTTCGATGGAACTGGTAATTTCGGATTGTGGCAAAGGAGGGTTAAGGATGTGTTGGCTCAACAAGGTCTATCAAAGACATTGCGTGAGAATAAACCAGAGGGTATGGATCAACTGGATTGGGAAGAGTTGAAGGATAAGGCTGCGGGAACCATACGGCTCTGTCTATCAAATGAGGTGATGTATCATGTTATGGATCTGACGTCACCAACAGAGGTATGAGAGACATTAGAGAAACGGTTCATGTCCAAGTCTCTAACAAATAAGTCATATTTGAAATAGAGACTCTATGGCCTGAAGATGCAGGAATGTGCAAACAGATTGGGCATTACAAAAAGGATTTCCCAATGAATGGAGTCCTAGCAAGCCAGTGGGGAAAGATGGAGTATCTACATCTACAAATGTTGGACAGAAAGATGACTCTAGTTACAATAGTGAAGTTGATCTACTATCTGTATTATCAAATCATAGTACAGATGAGTGGATACTTGACACTAGTTGTTCCCACCACATGATGCCAAATAGAGAATGGTTCACCATATACAGGGCAGACAATTTTGGTTTCGTGTATCTCTAAAATAATAAAGCATGTGGAATTATTGGTATGGGAGAAATCAGAATTGTGAGGTTAGGCACATACCAGATTTGAAGAAGAATTTGGTTTCTTTGGGGACATTGCAGGCCAAAGGATTTAGTTATAAAGCGTATGGGGACAATGATATTCTTCGAGTATGCAAAGGTGTTCTAACTGTGATGAAGGGTAAAAGGGTTGTAGGGAAAACTTACAAGTTATTAGGGAAAACAGTTGTAGGTGGAGTTGTTGGAGTGCTACAAAATTATGGTACATGCGTTTCGGACATATGAGTGTGCATGGCATGATAGAACTATGCACAAGAGGATTGTTGAGGGGAGTCAGCAAATGCAAGCTAGATTTGTGCAAGTATTGTTTGCTTGGGAAACAGACACAAGTTAGTTTCAAGACTGGCCAACACAGGACTGAGGGCATTCTAGATTATGTCCACACTGATGTATGGGGACCCACTCAGGCACCATCCCTATGAGGTTCTAGGTATTTTGTTACCTTCGTTGATGACTTTTCTCGCAAGTTCTGTGTATATTTTATGAAGCATAAGTCATAAGTCTTTGCCAAGTTCAAGGTTTGGAAGGCAGAGGTAGATAACTAGACTAGTAGGAAAATCAAATACATGAGGTCAGATAATGGTATGAAGTACAAAAACTCATAGTTTCAGAAATTATATGAGGAACATGGCATTCAGAAGCACTTTTCAGTGAAAAAGACTCCTCAGTAGAATGGTGTTGCAGAGAGGATGAATAGAACTCTTACAGAGAGAGCCAGATGTATGAGACTGAATGCTGGACTTTCCAAAGGATTTTGGGCAGAGGCACTTAGTATGGCATACTATGTTATCAATATATCACCACAGGCTTCATTGGATGGTAAAGTTGCAGAAGAAGTATGGACTGGTAACCCCAGTCAATTATAGTATGTTACGCATATTTGGTTGTCTGCTTATGTACATGTACCCAGTGATGAACGATCTAAGCTTGATCCTATGTCAAAGAGGTGTATCTTCATTGGATATACCAAAGGTGTGAAGGGGTTCAAGTTCTGGGATCCAGTTTCCAGAAAGGTGGTGTTGAGCAGAGATGCAGTGTTTGATGAAGATTTCATGATTAAACAGTTAGTTTTGACAGAGGTGTCCATGCCAAATGGAAAGACTTTGGGATCAAATATGATTCCAGTGAGCAATGAAATAGTTGATGTGAATAAAGGCAAGGAACCATGCACTAGTTCAAGTCAAGAACATGATGATTCTCAGGCGGAGAGTTTAGGTGTGTAGGAGTATCTACTTGCTAGAGACATGGATAGAATTCCTATCAAACCTCCAGAGAGATATGGCTTTGAGGATATGGCTTCAGTTGCTCTCTATATCAGTTCAGGAGATCCATGAAGCTTTCAAGAGGCTATAAATAGCTAGGAGAAAGAACAATGGATGGGTGCCATGATAGAGGAGATGGAGTCTTTACAGAATAACCAAACTTGGGAGCTTGTTCCATTGCCCCCAAACAAGCGTACAGTTGGGTGCAAGTAGGTGTACAAGAGGAAGCCAGCAATATCAGAAAAATAAAGGGAAAAGTTCAAAGTTTTTCTTGTAGCAAAAGGGTATTCAGAGTAGAAGGGGATCGACTACAATGAGATTTTCTCCCCAGTAGTGAGACAAACTTCTATCAGGGTAGTGCTTGCATTGGTAGCTAGCCGAGATATGCACATAGAACAAATGGATGTGAAGACTGCCTTTCTCCATGGTGAATTAGAGGAGAAAATTTACATGACACAACCAGAGGGGTTCAGTGCAGCTGAACAGAGTCACTTGGTTTGCAAGTTGAAGAAGTCTCTATATGGGTTGAAGCAGTCTCCCAGACAGTGGTACAAGCGGTTTGGCACTTATACATTGAAGCTTGGTTATAAGCGATGTGAGTATGATTGTTGTGTTTATGTTAGAAGCCTTGGCGATGGTTCTTTTATTTTTCTGTTAATTTATGTTGATGATATGTTGATTGTTGCTTATCATTTGAGTGATATCAATGAGCTGAAAGTCATGCTAGGTAAGGAGTTTGACATGAAAGATTTAGGGGGTACTAGGAAGATTCTTGGGATGAAGATTCACAGAGATAGGAGAGCTAGAAAACTATGGCTCTCCCAGCAAAGCTATGTTGAAAAGATCTTAGAGAGATTTGATATGAGCAATGCTAAAGTAGTGAGCACTCCATTGGAAAATCACCTCAAGCTTTCCCTATATCAGTGTCCAAAGACAAATGAAGAGAAGAAATACATGTCAAAGGTTCCATATGCCAGTGCAGTGGGTTGCTTGATGTATGCTATGGTTTGTACTAGACCGGACTTGGCACAAGCAGTTAGTCAAGTATGCAAGTACATGTCAAAACCATGGAAGTAGCATTGGGAAGCAGTCAAATGGATTTTCAGATATTTGAAGGGGACTACAGGTCTCGGTATCATGTTTTGCAGCCAACAGAGTAAGCCTTCAGTTATTAGTTATGTTGATTCGGACTATGTAGGAGATTTAGATGATAGAAGGTCCACAACAGGGTTTGTCTTCACCCTTGCAAGTGGACCAATTATGTGGAGATCATTAGTTCAGTATGTTGTTGCTATGTCCGCAACTGAAGTAGAGTACATGTCAGCTAGTGAAGCTTCTAAGGAAGCCTTGTGGCTTATGGGGCTGGTAAATGAGTTAGGCATTGAGCAAGGTGGAGTTACGTTGCATTGTGACAGTTAGAGTGCTATATTCTTGGCAAAGAACTAGTTGTATCATGCTAGGACCAAACATCTGGATGTGAGATTTCACAAGATCAGAGAGTTGGTAGCTTCTGAGCAGATACTATTGTAGAAGGTTCACACTTCAGAAAATGCAGCATATATGTTAACCAAACCGGTTACCATGGACAAGTTCATGCATTGCCTGAGTTTGCTGAACATTCACTGATGATGGACTATGGAGCGCCCCCAACCCAATGGCGGAAGATGGAGATTGATGATATTCGTCAAGGTGGAGATTGTTGTGCAATTACTCATATCTTTAGATAACAACAATACAAGTTATGGGCTTGAGCTGATGTAAAGGGGTTGGGGTAGAGGGCTATATATATTTATGTTATATAAACCTAATGTAACAAGGAAAAGAATAGTCAAACATTAATCATAATTCTCTAATAATATATAGTGGTAGCCGCTCAACGCTTTCAAGGACGTAGGCACAATTGGTCGAACTTCGTTACCAAATCTCGTGTGTTATTCTTTTGTCTTTGTACTCTTTACTATTTGATTGTTCGCTTGTTCCCAACATAAAACATGGTGTTTGAGAAATTAAGAAAATTAATAGAACACATAGTTGTATATCCACTATTTGTTCTCAAGACCACACCAAACTAAACTAGTCATTAATTTCAAAGTATTATGTAGTTCTCTGAATTTAAATCTAATAACTCTACCAATTTCAATTGTAAATTATTGATTGCTTTACACGTTTTTTCACATTGAAAAAACATACCTAACAGAATGATTAAAATGATTGACAATCGTTCTTCACATATCTTCTTCATTTCTGTATTAGTGGGCCAAAGTAAGACAAAGATGCCTAACACAGTGTCTATGATGAGGAAACTATGCATGCACTTAAAATCTTACAATACAAATTTTCAATATTTGCAATACAAATTTTCTATTTTTAATCATTACCGTACATATACATTAGTATTTTTCTAAAATATAAATATACACATTTCACTGAAATATCTATGATTGAAATACGTATTCATAATATTAACACTACGGATTTTTCTCACCTATTATAGTAAGAATAAAATAGTTAAGTAGCCTTTGAATATATATATATAATATATATATATATATATATATATTTTGCTCATATATATAATAAAAATATGGTCCTAATATATATAGTTATGTTTGAGGGAAAATAGGAAGGTTTGGTGTGAAGTTACTAAGAAACAAATGTATGGGGGAATAGTTCCAATAGCAAACCTAGTTATGTTTGAGCATTTGGGTAGAGTTCTTAGTTCTCATTCATTGCCCTACATTGATAAAGACAACAATATATGAGGCTGAAGAACAAGGATCCTCTCCCTAAAGAGGGAATTTTTTTTGTTTCCAATTATATAAGTGTTATTTCATTATAAATAAAATGATAAAAATGTTATTTCATATTAGTTTTTCATTTGTTTTTGTAGTCCTGTAAACGAACCTTTCTGAAGACTGAATCAGTTTGCCTATTTTACCATGTAATTTCCCATTGCTCAACCTTTATGATTTTGTACATATGTGTAGAAAAGACAACATGTTTTGAATTATTGCAATCTTAGGACCACTAAAACATGTGTGAATATTATTGAGTCAACTTTCTCATCGAATAAATAGTTTGAATATTATTTTCTTGCTTGATTTATGGAACATGATTCTGAAGTCTTATTGATTCCTTGTGGCTGATTACACTTCATGTGATAAAAGTTTAATTGTTATTTGTTTAGGGAATGATGAGCTCTTTCTTAACTTTATAACAAATATATGACACTTGAAGAAGCATATAGATATAGTTATTACGTGAGAAGCTTGAACATATGTATTAGTTTGTTATTTTTGGTATAATCAATAGTATTTCTTCTAACAAGTGTTACTTTCATAAATCAAATTCTTAATATTTTGATCTACCTAATAATCTAATGAGACCTTAATCACTATTTCAATCCATTCTTGGTGCATTAACTTCTTCTTGAATGGATGTATTTGTTTATGGATAGATAAAAATAGCGTTTCACGAATAAAGCACATATAGATAGACACGGTTACAAAAATTCCATTAATAGAGAATTCATTTTCCCTTTCTCCAAATTAATCAATAAGGGTGATAATGACCTTATCTAAAGTAAAGTTTTCACAAAACTTATCTGAACATAAAAAATAAAAAAATAAAATCTTTTTAAATAAAAATAATAAATTATCTTCATTTTATTTATTTTGGAATTTTTAATGAATAAAAATAATAAAACAATTTTTATGAACTTTTATAATTATTTTCGAAATTAATGAAATATATCAAAACAAAACAAAATCAAGTTCATAAATCTTAATGATTAGGTTAACTAAAAATTCGGAAAAAATAAACAAATGGAGTTCCTAAATCTAAGGGATTGGGTTAACCGAAAATTCAAAAATAATAGTTGATAAATTAATGTTCAACCCAAGTGCTTAGGTTGATCAATTGTTCAAAACTAATTTAAATTAAGAAAATGATTTTAGAAAACAAAAAAAAAATTGAATTAGGAATGAGCCACCATTGAGCCCATAATCTTTTTCAAAAAAAAAGAGAAAAAAACGTATTTATTTATTTTATTTTATTTTTTTGAAATTTTTAATATATAGGAAATAATTAAATTAATTTTTGTCCATATTTTATAAAATTTTCGGAATAATTTAAATAAATTAAATAATCAAATCTAACAACCGAATTTGAATTTAAAAAAGGAATAAAGGAAAAATATTAAAATAATATGAATATATATGGTCAAATCCAGTTTGTTAAGAAAGATGCTACCAGATTATTTTTAAACACCCTAAAATTCATAGTAGTTGGTATATGGTTTGCTATAAATAGAGTTCATGGTGAACATAAAAAGACACTAGAAACACTAAAAAAACTCTACCAAAAAACCATCTACACGAAGAGAGAGAAAAAACTTATTTTTACTTTCAGAACGATCCAGAGTAGACGGGTTCATGCTATTCCCGTGTACTTGCATGGAACATTAAATCACAGCAGTGTGATCTACTTACTTTCCACTCCTTCACGTTACCAAAGGTCCATCCAATCAGATCAAGAAAAATGTCCCAACTATGGTACACTATGCCACACGGGATCACTACACCCACTAGAACACGGGTTCCAATGCAGCCGTGTGCACAGAACCATACTCGATAGTGCATTGTCTTCAACCCTAGCTAAATTGGAAACCAATTTGAAACTTCTCCTTACTTGAGAACCACAGTCAAGGTTAAACCATCCAAGCATTCACTCAGAAAAATTTACTTTCAAATGCATATTTTTTTAATAAGTATAATACCATTGCATTGATCATACAAATTTCACCATCTTATACCTCACCATACTAACTTCATTGTTCCATCTGATAGAGCTTGAAGAACTCCCAAAGGACCGGCGTATTCCGGTCCAATACGTTGTTGTATCGTTGCGGATATCTCTCTTTCTAACCAAACAATGGCTAGTACACTTATTGCGATTCCCAATACAAGAGTAAAAATAGGGGCAAGTACCCATAGAGTTCCATAGACCTCTTTTAACGATTCTAATTTGGAAAAAGAATTGATATATTGCAATTCTGTTGTATCAATTATCATTTCAACGATCAACTTCCCCCATAATGATATCTATGCTACCAAGTATTGTCATAATATCAGCCAATTTCATTCTTTTAACTAATTGAGGAAGAATTTGCAAATTGATAAAACCGGGTGGACGAATTTTCCATCTCCAAGGAAAACCATTCTGATCACCCATTAAAAAAATTCCTAATTCTCCCTTTGGCGCTTCAATTCTTACGTACAGTTCTTGTTTTGGCAATTCAAAAGTGGGAGATGGTTTTTTACTAATGAATCTATATTCAAAATCATTCCATTCTGGCTCTTTTTCTCTATCAAAGTAGCGGGTNACCAATTCTAACTAAATAACGAGCTAATGAATCTCCCTCTTTTTGCCATTGAACTTCCCAATCAAATTCCCCGTAACACTCATAATTATCAACTTTACGCAAATCCCATTGTATTCCGGAAGCCCGAAGCATCGGTCCCGATAAACCCCAATTTATTACTTCCTCTCCACAAACAATGCCTACTCCCTCAACTCGTTCTAAAAAAATAGGATTTCGCGTAATAAGTTGTTGATATTCAACAACCCTTGTTAAAAAATAATCGCAAAAATCCAAACATTTATCTATCCAACCATGAGATAGATCAGCCGCTACCCCTCCGATACGGAAAAAATTTTGCATCATTCTCATACCTGTCGCAGCTTCGAATAGGTCGTATATTAATTCTCTTTCTCTCAAAATATAAAAGAAAGGGGTTTGTGCACCAATATCTGCCATAAAAGGTCCCAGCCATAGTAAGTGAGAAGCGATACGACTCAACTCCAACAAAATGACTCGGATATAGCTGGCTCTTTTAGGTACTTGAATATTTCCCAACTGTTCCGGCCCGTTTACGGTTATGGCTTCTGTGAACATAGTCGCTAAATAATCCCAACATGTTACATAGGGCAGATATTGTATAATTATTCGGTTTTCCGCAATTTTTTCCATCCCTCTATGTAAATAACCTAATATTGGTTCACAATCAATAACATCCTCACCATCCATAGTAACAATAAGTCGAAGAACACCATGCATTGATGCGTGGTGAGGGCCCATATTTACTATCATAAGGTCTTTTCTTGTAGCTGGTACATTCATAGGTCTATCCTCGATTTATTGATTTATTTTTCCATGAATTGCTAAAACAAAACAAAAAATAAGTTCATCAAAATTCAACATCTAATAAATCGAATAATTCAAAATTACTTCTCAAATTAACGGATTTGTGACTCCCGAATATCTAATTGTTTATCCAAAGAACACGTAACCAATTAGACCCAAATAAAATTAATCTATGCATTAATATGAGATATTTGATTAAAAAATGATTCAAAAATAAAATGGAGGATGACGCAAATGTAAGAATAAAAAGGATGTACATCTTCAAGCAAATTTTTCTAATGACACAAGGCATTTTTTGTAATTCCTAAACATCTTGGAGATATCCCTGGTCACCCTATTTGAGCCAAGACATCATTAAAGGAGATAATTTTCGAATAACCCTCAATATTTCAATAGCTCGGGGAGGTTATATTTTCAACAGTTTTCCTTGACATTCAATTATTAAAGAAAAATATTATTTTACATCAATCATTTGATCAAATGATAAGAGAATATAAAGAATGTTCATTGCTTAAAGTGCAACAAAAAAACCCGCTGAGAATCCTCAATTAATATCTCAAGCAAAAGTTAGGGCAAAAATGCAATATCAAGGATCACAAAAAAATTCTCTTAATAGTGGAATGTCATGTTTGAAAAATGTTGAAAATAGGATAAAGAAGAAAGGTGAATGGTGGATATGTGAAACACAAATTTTGAGCCTTATATCATTTTCTTGAAAAATCTTAGCCTAGTCATTTTCTTGAAGACTTATTTGCCTAAGATGTGCATCAATACCAAACAAAATGATGATTCCACAATTATTGTAAAATTTTGATAAAATATCTCATCTTTAATGCATAAGTTAACATTCATTATCACCATCATCATATCACCACTAGCAAAACACAAATTAAATGTCATCAACTACAATCAAAGCTCAACATTCTATCCTTCATAACTTCACCATCACTCATAAGCCAAACCTAAATTCAATTATATCATCATCATCACCACCATCATCTACTATTAGCCAAACCCAAATTGAATTCTATCATCATCACCACCATATCTACCCAAGCCAAACCTAAATTGAATTCTATCATCATCATCACCACCATATCTACCCAAGTTAAACCCAAATTGTATCATCATTACCACATCACCACTCATAGCTCAAAAACTTACCAAACTTTACATGATCATTCTTTTAAAAAAGTTATGCATGAAATAAAGAGCAATAAAGGCAAAGGAAAATTGGAAGCTTCTCAAATTACGGCAGATTTTCAGATGATTCATGGCCTAGAACTTGACAATCTAAGCTTACCAAATCAATATGGATATAAGAATGACTAGGATTATCTCACACTGGGGCAGTGGAAAGTCACAAGAAGACCAAATTGGGGAAAATTTTGGTGTTGATCATATTTTCTAGTGGAAAGTCAGACGAAGCCAAAATTGGGGCAGTTTTTGGGTTGATCCCATTTGCTTGTCAAAAATTAAAAGGAGCCCAAAACCGGAGCAATGCAAAAGTGATTTCTCATGATTGTATCAATCATAAGAAGTTAAAATCTCTCAATCAGACACAAGAAAGATCTTCGATTATCAAACATCTTGAAGAAAGAACGACTCATGGTTCAAGGATTCTACTTTCCATCGAGTCAAGACATCTAAGGGTGTTCAAAGAAAAGAGCAACAAAAAAAAGTGTTAGGTTGAAAACCCACATGAGCAACCTAGAAAAAGGTGAAGGGTCCTAAGTCGAAAACCTGCAAAGGCGACTTGAGATCGTAATAAAATGAGAGAATTCCCGACATATGCCTACATATGGTATTCTGGGCAAAAATTATGGAAAATTAAATGAACACCCCGAATTGAAAACTTGCTACTGCATATCAGCAATCACCTAAACTGGGGCAACCTTTTGGAGAATCTAAGTTGTAGCCTCCTGAGTGAAGACAAGAGTTAATAACAGGCACACTAGAGCAATTTTTATTGCTACAAAAAGCATCAACTCTTTTGAGAGAAATTCTATGTAAACCTACACTCCGGCAAAATAGCTGGGTTTAGTCATTGTCGTCAAGATCATACTGAAGCGGTTTATGGATCACTTGAAGAAAAAGGCGACTTCGGGTAAACTGGGACATATATGGATGAGTACAAAGTTATGGTGTCACTAAACAGAAGACAACAAGAGTCACTTCAGTCGAGTCTAGAAAATTTGATGAGTTTCATACACAAGATAAAAAAAAAATTGAACCATAAGTGATGCATTAGAACAATTGTGCACGAGTCTTACTCCTCATTCCATTCAAACAAAATATATAATACTCATATCATACATGACATACATACACTAAAGCATAACTATATTTTTCAATGCATAGTCACATTCATATACCAATCAGCACAAACAAAAAATATGGCATAATCATTCATTGCATATAACTAGTCATGCATACATGAATATTCAAATTATTCTTCTTATAAGCACAAAGAAAAAAAGAAAAAAAATATTGCATTGCATATAGCCAAACATTCAAATATACATATTTACATTATTCTTCCAATAAGCACAAAAAACAAACATAACATTGCATTACATATCATCATGCGTCCAAACATATGTCTTTACATCACTCTTCCAATAAGCGTAAACAAATCATTGCACTGCATATAACCAAACATTCAAACATGCATCTTTACATCATTCATCTAATAAACATAAACATACAAACCAAAAATTGCATAACATACGTCTCAACATACATTTATACAATGTCTGCATTAACAAATCGGTGCGGAACATTACATTCCGCAAGTGAAATTTCTAACTTCACACCAAAACCTCCATTGGCAGCAAGGTGCACAGCAAATCACTGAATAATTTAAATAAATTAAATAATCAAATCTAACAACCTAATTTGAATTTAAAAAAGGAATAAATGAAAAAAATATTAAAATAATATGAATAGATAGGGTCAAATCTAGTTTGTTAAGAAAGATGCGACCATATTATTTTTAAACACTCTAAAATTCGAAGTTAGTTGGTATATGATTTGTTATAAATAGAGTCCAGGGTGAACATAAAAAACGACACTGGAAACACTAAAAACGCTCTGCCAAAAAGCCACATACACTAAGAGAGAAAAAAAACCCTCTTTTACTTCCAAAGCGATCCAGTGCAGGTGGGTTCATGCTATTCACATGCACTTGCGTGGAACATGGAATCACAGCAGTGTGATCTACTTACTTTCCACTCCTTCACGTTGACCAGAGATCCAGCCAATCGTATCAAGAAAAGTGTCTCACCTAAGGTACACTGTGCCACACGGGATCACTACACCCACTAGAACACGGGTTCCAGTGCAGTCGTGTGCACAGAACCATTTGCGAACCCTCCTCAGCCATTCAACACAGACACGCCACTTGTCCAGACTCTTCACACCACCATCTCCTCATCCACTCACCTGCTGCCACGTGTCCAAGAGACACCCAAGTGTCACACACTTTCCATACCTTGTAACCGACTCCCAAACCTGAATATCAAAAATTCAAAAGCCCAAGGTAAGTGGGCTTAAAAGATTTTTCTATATTTTTAACTATAAAATGTAGTGGCGACTCTAAACAAAGTCGTGCAGCCAAAAATCGGGGTGCGACAACTTAGAATGGAATTATATCATAATCTGTGGATATACACATGGTTAGTTCCCTGGAAAGAGAGGTGAGTCGTAAAGACACACTTAAATACCAAGTCTTTCCTTAGAGAGAACTTTTTTAGACATGTATTTCCATTTCATTACATTTTTCCGGCAATGATAATTATTCATAAAACTTATCTTTTGCAAGTAAAACATTTTTATTAAGATTAACATTTTTAAGTAACATTATTAAGCTAGACTTACCATTTTAAAGTAAGCCAACTTAAACAAAATCAATACTTTTAAATCAAGACTTTTTAAGTCAATCTTACCACTTTAAAGTAAGCTAACTTAACTAAGATCAACACTTTTAAATCATTTTTCTATCTAAGACTTCATAACACTTTAGGTTTATAAAGTCAAGACTTTTTAGGTCAATCTCCTCATTTAAAGTATGTTACTAAAGAAAACACAATTAATTTCATGATCAACATCTCCAAATTTTAGGATAACCTC
>NC_032019.1:33107080-33148339 GCF_001865875.1 Lupinus angustifolius | reverse complement strand
AAGCAAATAAACTCATCTAACCTTGTCCAAAGATATAGTTTTTCCATCTAAGAACAAGGAAGAAATTTTAAGTTTTACATAAGTCAAAAACTACACAAAGGTTCATATGATTTCATTATCATCCCCTTTAGTCATGACTTACAAAATATTTAAGCAAAACAAACAAAAACCCAACTCCATGAATAACATACTAAGAGATCGTGATTTTCTCATGGTGTATGTAGAGAAAAATGGAGAAGAGAAAAGAGAAAGAATACCTTAACTTTCTTTAGGAGAATTAGTATAAAAATGAGATGATGGTGTGAGGTATTTATAGGAGAGCTTCACCCTCTCTCAAATCTGAAAATTAATGAGAGGCAATCTAGTTTTAGGCTAGCTTAGGTGATGTATCTAATGATGGTGGAGTGAGGAGATTTGGTGAGTGATTTTGGGGATTATGGAAGCTTTGACTTTACTTGTTTGACAAGCCATTGACCCATGATGTGATTAATACACCGACTTGATTGATGCGACATGATTTCGCAATTGAAGTCATGCCTGAGTATTACCAGGTAACTTCATACGGAAATATACGATCTACCGATTTAGGTTTTTTGCCCAAAATGTCGAAACTTGAATTTCAAGGTGAAAAATACCTAGAGATGAGTTACGGACAAACTTTGTGTTTATTTTAACTAGAAATAGAATTTCGAAGCCAAAGACAAAATCGGAATTCGATTCTGAGGTAAGGAACTCAAAAAATGGGTGAAAACTCGATAAAACGACCCGAAATCGTCTCGGAAACTTTTATTCTCCAAAAATCTTGAAAAAATAGGACAAGCAAGAATATTATCATACAAGACTAAAACTCAACTAAGGTTTAGCCTAAAACATTAATGATTAATTTCTATGATTAATTCATTAACAACTAATTATTTAATTAAATGTGCTCGGAAAAACACGGTGTTACAAATTCACAACATTCATTCATGAACATATAAATGAAACCTAGTTTGATAGGGATTTTCCAAAGACACAAAATCCACAATATTTATTGAAGACAAAAACATTCATGAACATACAAATGAAACCTAGTTTGGTAGGGATTTTCCAAAGACACAAAATCCACAACATTTATTGAAGACAAAAACATTCATGAGCATACAAATGAAACCTAGTTTGACAGTGATTGTCCAAGGACACAAAATCCAGGGTTTACAGCACTGAACCCTCCATCTACCACAAGATTGTGACCACTAACATAATTGGACTCATCACTTGCTAAGTAAAGAGCAGCTTCAGCCACATCTTGTGGAACAAGACCAGCTTTTTTACCTTTCAGGTTAGAATAAACTTGAAGACAACCCTCATCATCAAGCTTAAAGAAATTCTTAGCCAAAGGTGTTGCAACAAGATAAGGTGACACACTATTTACCCTAATACCATATGCTCCTAGCTCCACTGCACTGTTTTTCATTAACCCTATGACACCATGTTTGGAACTTGTGTAAGCATGTGAAGCTGAACCACCTATGATTCCACAAACACTAGCAGTGTTTATTATGCTTCCACTTCTAGCTGGGATCATTACCCTTGCAGCATGTTTTGTTCCAAGAAAGAGACCAACCAAGTTAACATTTATAACTTCCTGAAACTCAGATAATGTGTTCTCAACTATGTTGGTTTTGTTTACACCTGCTATACCTGCGTTGTTAAACATGATGTCTAGTTTTCCATGTTTGGAAACAGTTGTGTTCACAGCATTTTCAACATCTTTTTCTTTTGTCACATCACAATGGACAAAAGAAGCATTTGATAATGATGATGATGATGATTCTAAGTCTTTGCAAATAGATTGACCCAAGTTTTGTTGGATATCAGCTATAACAACTTTGGCTCCATGCTTCCAAAAGAGTCTTGCAGTGGCTTCACCTATGCCGCTTGCACCACCAGTTATCAGAGCCACCTTTCCCTCAAGCCTTTTAAACAAAAACAAAATACAAGTTCATCATATTATTATGTTACTATATGAAGAATATATATATATATATATATATATATATATATGTGTGTGTGTATATATATATATATGTATATATATATATATAAATAAGGTGAAGTTTGAAACTTCCTTTACCTTCTTAAGGCACTTGTGACAGTTGAAACACTTGCCATGGATGAGATTTCTATGCTTCTGGACGCTAAGGAAAGGAGTGTATGTGATTTTCACTTTAAGTCTTCAATTTCCTGATCTACTTTGTGCAAGAAGTCCTATAAATATATAACTTACTAGGGATTATTAGTTGAGAAAAAAGATGTGCAATCAGTTTTTTTTTGTACTCATTGTATCATTTATCATTAATATTTTATTATTAACTTTTAAATATAAGTAGTATAATAAATAATAAATAACATAATATATATAAATTCACAAATATTACGCTCTTATATGTTTATATCAATGTATTTTAAATTTAAGTTACAATTCTAGCCGTTGATCTCTTTTTAACCTCATGCTCCATAATTATTCACTAAAACTAAACCTTCATGTGACTTTACTTTCTCACCTACTTTTTTGTCTCTTTTCCAAAGAATAAAAAAGGGTTAAAAGAGAGAAAACGTAAATGTTAAGACTTGCATTGATTGTTTGGTTAATAGCATGTGCAATGACAAACAATTTTAACATTTTTATTTAGTTCCACATATTATTTTTGTTACAATTTTTTATAAAATAAGAATAATATCCATTTTTTTCTCACAATGGCAAACATCATTTTTATTCTTGTTTGCGTCTTATAGCAGTTACCTTTTTCCCACAACATCTGCTTCTCTCCTCACTTTTTTTTGGTTAAGAACAAAAGAGTTGTTCTTATTTAAGAACAAAAGTTAGGAAATAAGAATAACACAATAGAGAACGAGGTAAGAATGTTCTTATTCCGTTAAGAACATGTTGTTCTAAGTAAGTAAAATATAGAAGGAATCATAATGTACATGTACCTTTAATAATTGCAATGTAAAAAAGGAAAAGGATATATATATTAACCTTGATTAATTAAAAAGATCAAACATAAGATGTCATTGTTATTTAGGAGTATATATTTATGTCATTTCATAAATATATTTTGTTACTTCCTATTTTCTTCACAACTAAATAAGAGAACAAAATATAATTTTATTTATTTAATTTTGTTTCATATCAAAAACTTAAAAAAACTCACACACAGTTTGTTGTCTTCCTTTCAATTTAATTTCTCAAATAAATAAATAAAAACTTATTTTATCCTATTACTTCTCAACCTTGTTTGAAACTTTAGCATGATTGGTATAGATTAAAATTTTGAGTTTTTACTTATTTTTTGAAAAATAAGCTTAAAATGTAAAGTATGTATATTTGGCCATAAAATGAAATTATAAACTCAGTTTTTTTTTAAATAAGCCAAAAGTTGAAGCTCCAAAATCATGGATTGATTTATTTTTTTCATTTTTTCACTTCTCATTTTACTTCATCATAACTTTATTTCCCTCCTCCTTTTGACTCTTCCACCAAAATCTATAACTCTTCATATCATCATCACCACCAAACTCCATAACTCTTCATATTTATTTGTGTCATATTGTTTTTTAATATTGATATTGGTTTTTATATTGTATTTAATTTTAATATATTCTTTTAGCCTTTGTTATGCAATATTAAGAATTAAAAAACCCATAGTAAAAATATATATGATGTAATATTGATGTTAAATATTAAAAAATGTATATTTAAAAAATAATGTAAAAAACAATCAAAATAATCATAACATAAACAAATAATCTCGTACCATTTTCTATAATTTACTATGTAAAAAAAAAATCTTTCGACCTTATCCAAACAAAATAGATTAATTTATATCCAGTTTTTAATTAAGGTACACAAACATAAATAGATTATAATTTCATAGTTTATAATCTGAAATTAAAAACATAATTTATACAAACATAAAGTGGACTGATTTCTCATAGTGGAGCCCAATGGGTCATTTCTTTCACTAATGTCCTCTTCTTACATTATTGAGAAGTTGATTCTCAAGCCTTAAGGTATTTGAAAGCATTCAACTAATCTGTGTATGGTTGGTTCATAGTTACACATGCTAAGAGAACCCACCATCTTCATTTTGTTCCTAAGCCCGTGAGTTCTAAAAGCTTCTCATTGTGCCCTACACGTTTTGGAATTTTGTTGAGAATATGTGCACTAGTTTAAAATATTTCACTAAGTTGTTTTCTAGAATTATGTTGTGGTAGTTTTTTTTTAATTGGTAAGCAATTAAAATTTTAATATATTGTATTTTATTGATTGTTTCTCCATAAATATATTCACATAAGCATTTCTCCTAATTAGATAGAGAATTGATTAAATAGTTTATTAGCATTATCGCTTTAACATTTGTGTACTTATAGAAAATACATACGTGTATCAATAAAGATTCAACATCATTTTTTAATTCTTATTATATTTTCACCGAAATAGTCTATCTACCTACGAGAATAAGCACATATATATTTATTTTACTTCATTAAGTGAGAGCCTACACTGAGCCGCCTTTTTTCTTATTTTATTTATAAAAAAAAGGGGTATTGAAAAGCCTTTGTTCTCTGAGGGATATTATGAAATTGAGAGGCTACAAATATTCAAACAGAAACACACTTCCATTTATTCTTTTCTTTTTGTGGCTGCAACACACTTCCACATACACAGTAAGATATGTGGTGTAACACTCAGAAGCACCACAACTTTATGCAGGATAATACACATTTTCACTTTGCTATTACATAATACATACTTTGGTTAAACTCCGAAAAGACATATTTTGTTACATGTTCAGAATACATCTTAATGACTTTCCATTGGTCAAAAGATCAAAGGCTTTGTTTATCTCCTCAAAGGGAAGCTCATGACTGATGAAATTATCCAACCTCACCACCTAACACATAAATTATTAGACCATGCATTAGTTTTCACAATTTCAATGATAATAATTCAATAATATCTATGCATTGATAATGTAAAAATTTATGCACAGTCAGTACATCGTCTACCATTCATTTGCATTATTTTTATTTAAGAGTCGATGATGATTGAAAATGAATAGCGAATGATGTATTGACAATGTAAAAATACTTGTACACATCTTTTCTTTTCAAATATCTTATACTAAAAAGGACATATAAACTTATTAAATAATTTTAAAAAAAAAAGAAGGGTAGGAGTGTTGATCTTATACCCCATGTATGCATTCTCTAGCAAAATGAGGTAACTGAGTTTTCCCTTTGAAACCTCCAAACACTGATCCAATGATTCTGCGGCCATCAAAAAGCTCCATAGGGTGAATTGGAAGCAATTCTGGTGTTGAATGAATTCCCAATATTACAGTCAAACCCCAACCCTGCATCACGAAATTTGATATTTTCAAAATATAGGACTAGTTATTTAACTAATAAAATATGTTTTCATGTGTTTTGAAATTGATTATGGCAAAAAAGGTTAAAGGAAAAAAGAGGCTAGGTACTATAAATATAATAATAGTAAGATGTTTTTTTAATTAGATTGAACACTTGGTACCTATATTGTATATTTATCTAAAGAAGTGTCCATTAGGTGTGGATTCTAGTTCAAGTTGTACAAATAATAGAGTTAATTGTAATAGAGAAAAATATGTATGCAAAGATTACGTAAGAGTTTTTTATACATTATTGTTTTATCTACTATTCATTTTGAATAGATAAAATGAATGTGAATGATGTATCAATTGTGTATAAATATTTATATTGTCAATATAAATAAATATTATGCTAATAGTAATATACCTGATGAGCTGATAAGAAGGCTTCCCTTAGAACATTCAAGTTTCCAGCACATTCAAAACTGTAGTCTACACCTCCTCCACTAATTTCTTTGATTCTCTGCAAATAATTTTACCATTTTGCTACTTAAAAAATACATCTTTTATTTTTCTTAAATGAAAGATATAGAAGACAAAAACTTTAAATTGTATTTTACAACCATAAATGTAACCACAATATTACAATTTTACGAATCCAATGACATCACATCAGATTTTCTTGCAATATGTTACAATTGCTGCCATAAATACATTGTAAACAAAATTATAATTAAGACACCAACCTCATGCACTGGCCTCTCTTCATCCCTTGGATTTATGAAATCTGTGATTCCCATTGCTTGGGCTTTGAGAACACACAAAATGTATTACATATCACATTAGAGTATAAATCATGAAGTCATAATGTTAATTAAAAAAATTGAAGGTATTTTTTTTTTTTAATTTTAACTTTCAAAAATTAAATAGAATAAAAAATGAAAAGTATAATAATTGAGGGCAAGGTACCTTTGATGAATTTGTCTGGATTGATGTCCACACCTATTATTTTGGAAGCACCTCTAGCTCTGGCTCCTTCTGCAACCTATACCAATTTCAAGTGAAGGTCTAAGATCATTTAATATCATTGTATGTAACAAAAGGTTCAAATGAAGGAGGAAAAAAATAGGAGCAAATAAATAACCCAATTTGGTTGTTAAAATTTGTTTTGTGTACCATTTTAATTTTGAAAATAAAAAAATATGGTTGGCAAATAGATGAATGTGGATGGCTTTGGATTTGAAATGAATGAAAAGTTATTTAATAATTTATATATATTCATTTAAATCTTATTTTAAATTATTCAATTTATCTATATCTAAATTTAATTGATGAATTATAATTCATGTAATCCATCGATGAATCTATTTTAATGGATTGGATATGTGAATATTCAATCAATTTGTTTTTTTAACTGGAACTAAAACATTTTGAATAAAATCATTCTTTTAAAAATGTTTATTAATATTAAGCATTTTTTAATTTTAATTTAAAAAAATTACTTTTAAAAATGATTTTTCAATTTTTTTTGTAAGAAACACTTTTTAAAAAATGACTTCTTGAACTTTTAATTTCTTTTTACAATATTCTATAGTCATGTGATGTAAGTGTAAATTTTTTAATATATATTTATATATATTATATATTTAAGAACAAAATTTAAATATTAAGAATATTTACATGTCTCATAATTGATCTTAATTTAATTATAAAAATAAAAATGAAATTAAGAGTTGAGATAATGAGTAAAATTGGAAAACAAAAGATATTATTTTATATATATATATATATAGACATTTGTTGGATATAATTGATAGATTAAAACCCATTCATTATTAAAATCATCTATTTGATTATATTCTTTTAAATTTATTAATTATAATGGATGAATTTAATTTTGTTATATGATTAAAATGATGTTACCTTTGGCTGTATCACAAAAAGGGAAAAAGCTAAAGTAAAGTTGATATCAAAGAAAATGATAAACTCATGAATAGCTTATTAGGGAAGAAATGGGGAGAAGAGTGATAAGGATAAATTAAGGAAAAAAATGAAGAATGGAGATAGAAAATTTACAGCTAGCCCCACAGCACCTAATCCAAACACTGCCACTGAAGAACCAGAATGCACATTTGCAGTATTCCATGCAGCCCCAACTCCTACATTTAATTTCATTTCAAAAACTCACATTCACATCACATCATGTAGCTAACATTCACAATAACATTTAATTTGATTTCAATAATTCACATCACATCACAAGTGCAATTATTTTCAATGGTCCCTTGACTACCCACATATAAAAATAAAATAAATACCAGTAATTAAATTGAGTTTTGTTTTTTTCTTATCCGGGATCTAGAAATTATTTAGAGATGGTCAAATATATAAGATATACTATTAATAAGATATTGATTTAGTGGTGTAAAATTCCAGTAAATTTTGAAGGTCAAAGATTCGACTCTCAGAAACAACATTTGTTGGGAGTGATAGCCACAAACCTTGAAAGAGATTAGTTCTTTGCCTAGAAAGTTAATGGAATGCCCTTAATAGTACAAATATAAATATATATATATATATATATATTAATATTAGATGCACAAAGGGATAGTTGTTATCTAAAAATATTATATAGCTAATTATAAAAAATATGAAGTGTGTCCCTTCTATAGTGTAATTAAGAGAAATTCTCACACAAAGAAACATAAAGTTGAAAGTTTTCTTAACACGCAAGTGAATAAATTGAGTTGAAAATATGAGTGAGACAATAACACAGAACAAAACTTCATTTTCTCATTCATCAACAACTTTGTTCTCTAGTCTTTAGATAACTCAAGCAAAATTTGAGAAAGTGACTCATCCATTGACCATAAAGATATGATACAGGTTTAATATGTTGCCTAGTCAAGTGTCTGTGTGATTTCAATTATGGCTTTAGTCTTCAGTAATTTTATTTGACTTTCGGATTTATTAATGTTAATATGATCAATGAAGATGAAGACTTTTCTTATTTGGATAAAGAGAAAATTGATATAGATAGACATTAAAATGCACCATTCCTTGTCAATTATAGCAATTAAGCTAGTAGGAACAAGGATCCTCACATTTCATGTTTTTTCTTATTTCCAAATAATAAAATATTATTTCATTGTATATAAAAGAATAAAAATGTTATCATTATTGTATTTGTTTCAGCAATGATCCTTATCCTATCATTACAAGCAGCATAGCTGGCGATAATTACTATCCCATCACATAAACCTTGACAATACCATATTTGTATAGTGAAGTACTGAAGTCTATCTTTAAGAACATGCTCGGTGACTATAAAAGGAAAACGTGTGTCGGTTACTTCCATTCATATATGGATCGTATTTAATGCAATTAAGACATAATTATATATGAGAAAAAATTTGTCTTCTCACACCATAAATTTTTTATATATTCTCAGTTTATTATTTATCATTCATTTTTATTAAAAATAATATAAATGTATATTAAATAATATAGTAATTATGTATAAATCTTTATACTTAAAGAATATATATATATTACACTGATTATATATATTATATTTCTTGCATTCTCATTAATTTAAAATAAAATAAATGTATAAGAAATATGTTCATTTTATCATTTAAAAATGATCGAAAAACTTTTTATAGACTTTTTCCCATCCAAGTAACCAAGTTTGCGATATCATAGTTTATATATACATATAAACTATACAGTATTTTATATTATCAAGTAAACATTCAACATCTCATATTGACTTTTAATAAAACTATGGCAGAGTCAAAAAAATTTAATGATGTGAGAACACACGTCATTGGTTACCGTGAATACAAAATATATTAATAAACAATAATACTTGCTCAAAATTTTAATTTATTTTATAAATTTGACTTCTATTCTGGCGCCCTGCTAATATTTAACATCTAAATCGGTAGTTTAATATTAAGATAAAATTAAAGATCCATTTTCCAAAATTTTGTTATTATATCTATTTACTAATTTAAACCATTAAATTTTCTTAGAATTTATAACTAAGATGTAAAAGATAAATTTAAATAACTTATTCTCAAAGTAAATGAATTATCTCCCAAATTAAAAACTTTAAACCTTCAGTATTATTATTGGTTTTGTTGAACGCAATAATATATAAAAGATGATATCAAACAACATATTTATATTAATAAAATCAATGCACCAATAACAATGATATATATTTATGAAGACACTTACCTGTAGATATACCACAGCTGATCAAGGTGAGTTTTTTGAGGCTATGAGAGAGGTCATGGTGGAGTTTGACAACACAAGCTGAGTCCACAACAGTGTACTCTACAAATGTTGATGTGTTCAAGAAATGGAATATTGGTTTTCCATCAATGGTAGAGAACCTACTAGTTCCATCATTTCCCATCACCTTCTTCATTGGATTCACACCAAAACTCTCACACATATTTGTTTTTTCACTTTTGCAATAGGAGCAATTACCACACTCTCCATTGAATATTGGCACTACTATGTCCCCTTCTTCTATGTCTTTAACACCCTCTCCCACACTTTCCACAATCCTTCAATTTCAAACCAATTCATTAATTAGTTCTTTTATGTAACATAATTTGTCACATTATTAATCATATATATATATATATATATATATATGAAGTGAGGTGAAACCACCCTCCTAGAAGTGGCATATTAATCACATATAAATGAAGTGCTACAATTGTGAATTGTGAGTGATTTTGGGAAATATTAATAATTGCTCTAATAGTTTGAAAAGAAATGTTGAACTTATTTAAAAAAAAATAGTTTATTTTTCTTTCATATTCATTAAACAATGAACACTTGTTAACACATCATTTATTATACATGTGTTTTAATTTTGAGTTGTGTTCCGGGTGTTATAAAGACATTATGAGATCTCTTACTCCAAGAGTAAATTAAAAAAATATATTTTATATTTTAGTCATTTACTCTGAAAATCTAATATTCAGATCTACTAACTAATTCAAATCATTACATTAATCAATAGATCTTTATAGAATGTATGATTAAAATATGAAGTATTTTTAATTTACTTCCTATAGTAACTGAGTGGCCTCCTTTTAAAAAAAGTACAAAATAAGTAAATACATTCCAAAACTAGGTTCAACATTTATGACTATATTAAAATACTATTTTTCAAGACAAATTTTCCATTTTCTGTTTTAAACAATATCATTAACATACTTCTTAACATTCTTTTTTAAAATTTTCATACTTTTGTTATGTAAACATTTCAAGAACCATTGATGTCATCTTGAAAGGATTAAGTGGTGATTTACTCAAAACATGCGAGCACCATAATCAACATGCATATAAATGTTTTCATATCCTACCCGGAAGCTTCATGGCCGAAAATCCTAGGATAAGCACGTTGAGCCTCATTCTTTGGTGCACCATTTGTCAAATAAAATAAGAACACCAAGAAAAGGAAACACAATTAGACAACTTATATAATGAAGAAAATTTCTTCTTACATATCTCCATAAAGGACATCACCACCTTATAATATATAAGACCGATAGATATAGATATAGATATAAATATAGATGCATACCTCGCCTAACCAGCCACTGAGATCGGTGTGACAAATAGAAGTGTAAAGAATCTTGATCCGAACTTCCAATTTCTGAGGTGGTTTTACATGAATTTGTTCCACCACAAAAGGCTCTCCCGGACCATATGCCACGGCGGCTACATCCATTAATAATTATATTCATAACCATTATTTATTTCTTTCATATAACACTATATGAATGTTAAATATAATAATTAAGATCTATGATGAGTTATATATGTACCTTTGCAAGTAATGGTTTTCCCCTTGGTTTCACTTGCATTCAACCTCACTGAGTTGTTCTCATTTGCAACACCTTGACTACCCATCTTTGTCTTCCTTTGAACTTGTTTTATCACTTCTTTATTTTCCTTCAACACAAAAAGGACACTACCTTTGTGAAGATATATGTGTATATATATAATAAAGTAAATTTATGATGATGAGGTCAATTGACAAAGGCCTGTATAAAACTGATGCCAACTTGATAGAATATGACAAAGCAAATTTATGATCATTGCCTGAATCCAATGGAAAATGTCAAATGTTTTTATGAGTTATGTTATCTCCTTACATTATCAATTATTTATGTTTGAAGCTTTTAGATCTCCCTTGAAAAATAGAAATATATTTTATTATAGTGGGAAAAGTGGATAGAAAATCTAAATTTTACATGTTTTTGCAAGTAATCACTATAAATATTATGTATTATTAATTATTTCTTAAATTTTATTTGTTAATTAATGAAATTGATTATTGCATAAAGATAATGCTAAATCACTAACATGTCAACAAAAAAATCACCACCATCAAACTCGCAACAGTATTAATAGACTCACCACTGAAACAATGCAGGTTAGTTAATATTAATGTCTTATATCCTAAAATTACAAATTAATTAATAAAATATGATAATTAATTTTTAGAGTTATAAACGTACAATAGACTAATATTAATATGTTAATTTTTTTGAAAATATATAACATGATTGACAACCAAAATTAAAAAAATGTATGAGTAATAATTTTCGGTTAATAGTAATTTGATATTATCTTAATATACGAAATAATTTCACCAACAATTAAAATTTAAGAGGTAATTCGGAAGAAAAATAATTTGTAATATTGTTTATAAAATATATAAAGTTTAAGAGAGTTTTTGTAAACTTTTTCAAATTATGAATAATATATGGAAGGATCACAATTTCATCCATATATGAAGTCACACTTGAGAGGATTTTTATCTAGCATAACCTCCTACCTTTCCCCTATTTTTTATAAATGAAGTATTAAATAAAAAGTAATATATACTTTTTGGTATAATCAGTGTTGTCTTTTCACTGTATGAATAAGAACTAATATCTTTCGGCAGAACTAATTGCTTCTCCCACAAATAGTGTCTTTAGGAATCGAACATTTCACGTTTCTTTAGTACAATATCTAAGGATTCAATGAGACTTTATATTACTAGACCAACATATCATTGGTAAAAGTAATGTATACAATATTTGGTATCCGCCATAAAGTAAATTAATATTTTCTTTAATTAGAAAATAGAAGGATTATTATGATATATAGGAGGGAGAGAGAGGTTAAGATGAATTTACCTTATCAAATATTGCTAGATATTGTAATATAGATTTAATTGGCTTGGAGCTCAATCATATATTAACATGATCTATTGATTTGAACATTAACATATAGAATTAGAAAAGTATAGTCAAGTCAAATTAATTCTATTCCCTAACATGCAGTTCTGTCCCTTCTCAATATGTTCTGATGTTTTGAACTTTCTTAGAAATAGAGAGAATTTAATGTCAATAATTGACTGGAAAGATCTATTATTTCTCATGTTTTGAATTTTATTAATGTTCTTCTAACAACGGGCATGATTTGATAATTATTCAACTTTGAAAAAAAAAAGTGACAACTATTCAGATTTGGAATTTTCTTTGCAAAAATAAGAGAATTTAGCTAGCTGGCATAGCCACAAATTTATGACTTGATGTTCTGTACTTTGGTAAATGGTATAAGCTAGCACATGGTGTTGGAATAGATGGCGATTAACTATAAATGTTAATTACCACTTTTTTATAAACATGTTAGACCAACATTTCTTTTATTTATCTGAACGATTCAGAAAATGTGTGCTAACATAGGACGTAAGTAATATAAAATGTCTGCTAACAAAGGCAGATCCACAAAAATGTTAGAAGGAAGGTCAAGTTAGAAATCTATAGTATTGTGAATTAGGATGGCTTAGTTGTATTGTGCATCCTTAAAAATTGAAGAAGTTGTGGTTTTAGTCCCTAATTTTTTTCAATTTTGTTCTTGTTCCTTAAACATTCTAAAAATATGTTTTTAATCTTTTATCAAAACTATCCCTATACATATGTGTTTGCATGGGTCATGGCTTCTATGAAAGTCAAGTTATTACAGCACAAAAATATATAACAATTTATATCTAATAATTTAGAATGATAAAATTAAATGACATAACCATATGAAGAAGTAGCGATGAAGATAAACAAAATGTTAACTTTTGACAAAAGTAATATAAGTGTGTGAAGGAAGAAAAAATGTTAGAAAAGTCTTGCTTATGAGGTTGGGGAAAATGTACATATGAAAAATTAGATACTGAAAAATTGTGAGAAAGAGAGACAAAGTGTTAATTTATGACAAATGAAAAATGAATGACTAGAGAGAGAAAAAATGTTTAAAAAGTATTGCTCGTGAGTTCATGAAAAATTTACCTATAAGAATTAAGCATAGAGAAGTTGTGATGAAGATAGACAAAATATTAACCTATGATAAGGTAAAATGAGTGACTAAAGGGGAAAAAAGTTAGAAAACTATTACCTATGATTTCATGAAAAAATTTAGTGTTAAAGATTAAACATAGAGAAATTTGAGGAAGATAGAGAAAATGTTAACTTATGACAAAAAAATAAAACGTGTAAATAATTGAAGAAAAATATTAGAAAAGTTTTATCTATATTATATACTAGTGTGTACAGGCACTTCGTGTCTGTCTGCGAATATTGTGTGATACTACGTATTCAACTTTTATATATTATATTTTTTTTGTTTATGATAATGTTTAATTTAATGTGAAATATGTGGTTAATTAATGTATTGGTGATAGTTGCTTAGGATTATATAGTATTTTTTGTAAAAATTAAATAATGTTAAGGGCAATATAGGAAATGAAAATTACACCATGAAGGAAGTTATTTCAAGTTTTGACTTTTTAATGTGAAATATGTGGTTAATTAATGTATTGGTGATAGTTGCTTAGGATTATATAGTATTTTTTGTAAAAATTAAATGATGTTAAGGGCAATATAGGAAATGAAAATTACACCATGAAGGAAGTTATTTCAAGTTTTGGCTTTATATATAGTATAGATAAAGCCAAAACATGGCGTAACCACTTCCATGGTATAATTTATATATTCCTATTTTGCCCTTCAATTTTTTAATTTAAAAAAATCATATAATTATATATAACCACCTCAAATATATTAATTATAAGTTGCATATTCTAATATAGACAAAAATATACATAATATAAAGTAAATAAAATACAAAAAAAGACATTTTAATTCTACAAAATGAAGTAGATAAAAATTAATTACTTAGTACATTAAAATAAGAACGTAACTGATAGATACAAAGTATCTGTCGCGAACTAGTTATGATAAAGTTAAAAGATATTTGAGTATGAGATTTGATAAAATTAGAAAAAAAATAGTTGTGAATGTAAGAGGTGGAAAATTGAAAGAATGAGAAAAAAATAACTAGATG
Source organism: Lupinus angustifolius (assembly GCF_001865875.1). Classification (NCBI taxonomy): domain Eukaryota; kingdom Viridiplantae; phylum Streptophyta; class Magnoliopsida; order Fabales; family Fabaceae; genus Lupinus; species Lupinus angustifolius. The sequence goes on along the minus strand of NC_032019.1, from coordinate 33,133,526 downwards.
AAACAACCAATATACAAAATCTTATATTTTCTATCTGCCATGTAACCCAAAAACAACTTGTCATGCACTATCACCATTAACAATTTTTCAATCGCCATCATCTTATGTTTTTTTAATGCACTTTCATCATTATCTCTTCATAGATTGTCCACTATCTAATTTTTTGTATTTGTTAATCTAAATTTATTCTACAAAATAATTCTTTAAATGAAATTGAACAGTAAGTATATTTTTAATATAGAATATTCAAACTTTCTTGACTACTTATATTTTAGAGTTGTGAAGGACAAGTTTTTGGAAAGGAAGTAATACACTGCCAAATAATTAATGTCAGTGATTGTGATTTTTCCAGATTTTCTATTAGAAAAAATATTGGTTGATAAGTAACGTGGCTTAATATTTTTATATTAAAAATTATTACTAATATAAAATTTCTTATACTATTAATATATTATAATCTCCTCAATTATATTCAAATAGTAAAGATATATGTATGTCCAATTTGTATGATGAGATCATTAGGTGGTAAATACAAAAATCAAGAAGGAAAAACAATATGATTGACTAATAATGGACACAATGAATTTATTAAGATTTATCCGATATGAAATCAGTTGAGATTTGATATATATAATAATATAAAATTATGATATATGAATTTGTCTTGATAAGTATTTATTTGACTTTATACTGAGAATATATAATGTACAAACTACACGTTACAAACAATAAGAAAGTAGATTGACGGACACGAGAACGTTAGTATATATAAAGGTTTTATGCATTTCTTAATGGATATGTATTTTTATTCTAACAAATCAAAAACAAATGAAACTTGCATAAACAATTATTTCGGTTCTTGTCAGATTATCCTTTAGGAAAATCAAAGCAAAAGTAGAAAGTGACTAATTCAATAAACTATAAGCGAATGTTTAGAAAAAGTTAAGGAATAACATAAAAAATAGTTTTAGGAATAATAATAGGAGAGTGTGTGAATGAAAAGAGGAGCATATATTTTCATTTTTTGTAACCACAATACTCATAATCTTTTTCCTTTGTTCTTCTCCTTATCATTTGATTTTTCATTAAGCTTATTTATTATATTCCACTCAATTAATATATAGTGGGGTTAAAAAGTTTTTTTGTTACAAATATAATATCAATTCCAACTATTAGTTGATATTAATTGTTTTTGGGTATGAAGATTTGGAAAATTGATATCTGGTTGATTATAGTTTATTTCTTATCATTTAATTTTACATTACATTTATTTATTATATTCCATTAAATTAATGTGAAATGTGGTTAAAGAGTTTTTGTATGTTAAAAATGTAATATTAATATCAACTACTAATTTATATTAATTATTTTTTAATTATGAAAATAAATTACCTCTTGACACGATGAAATACTCTATCTTCAAATAATATAAAATCATATATTAGTTATGACATGTCAACACTATAATTCTTCAAGTCATTAATTATTATGATAAGCATGGCATATGATGCAAATAATCTTATTGTGAATCACTACAACTTTCAAAATGGGTTGGCCCGGTCAGGCTAGCCTCCAAAGCTCAAAAATTTATAGAGTTTAGGTATTGTTTTATGTAGTTTTTATTGAATCCGGACTTTTTAGTTCAACCCGACCGGACTATATTAAAACTGGGTTTAGGTTGGGCTTACCCAAACTGGTTCGGGCTTCCCGCTCTTCCTTTTTTTGAGACATTTGACTTGGTAATAAGTCTTAAGTAAAAACTATCATACAAAATAACTTATGATAAAAATATATATATAATAAATATTGTATTATTAATTTTGAATAAAAAATAGAGTAATGTCTATAATATAAATATTTATAAATTACAATAATGTTATAAAGTTAAGTATTATATTATTTTTCATATTTTGCATAATATCCTTTTGAGCACAATAACAAAATAGTGTATAAAATCAAATAAGAAGACATTAAACCATATAGATTTCAATTTTCATTTCTTAATTGTGTATTTAATTAGATTTAACTTCTACAACAAAAATGTAATAAATAAAATAACTTTTACAACAAAACTAAAAGATAATATAATTATTCACCATATAGAACTTCACACAACCAAATTTAATAAATAGTTCACACTAAAAGTGTTGATAAATAACATACATAGGATCTTCATCTAAAAGTAAAGAATAATGATCATATATTATAATGATGATTATATTTTGACATATAGAATTCATTCTAAACTTGAGTCCATATTATCATTATTATAAATCAAAGTGATAATATTTGGATAGCATCCAAATGTTTATATATTAAAGTGAAGTAACAAATTAATTATATTGTGATAGGGAGACATAATCCAATAGAAATGAGAGGTTTAAAATGAATTACGTTAAAAATCATATATGTGGATTTGACATCACGTCTTAACTCAAACACAAGACATTAAATCTATAAGTTTGATTGCATTGAGCGTAATAAATGTGTTAAAAAAATTATACATTAATATCAAATGATATATATTTTTTAAATAGAGTAAATTTATTAAAATTTAAATAAACATTTTTTAGTATTATGCGGGTCGGTCCACCACAACCCGCAACCTGCTTAGGGCGGACTTGTACTACAATTTGATAAACATAAAATGTATCTATACTTTTTAGTCCGGTCCAGTTTAGCCCATACTCAATGTGGGTAAGTCCAAACTCGTATAAATAGCCTATTTTGATACCTCTAATTACTACCAACTAAAATTAAACTTTGTACATATTTAAGGACTAAAACGAGTAAAAAAAGTCTATGAACTAAAAATCAAAACCCAAACCTAGTTCAAATACCAAAAGTCAATTAAAAATAAAGTATTAAAATCCTATGTGATTTTTAATATATAAATATTCTAAATTAAGGATAAGCGACAAAACTTGTTGACTTAAATTGCTAATATTTTATAATATTTTAATATATCGATCTTTACTTTTAATTTTCTACTACTTTGACTTTCTCATTTAGCTATAGTGTGTAAATTTATACATTATCTTTACAAATCAAGTTGATCCAATTCTATCTTTGATATTATCATATCATGATTAAATCGAGAACAAGACAAATATAATAATCTGATAAAAATATAAATAACCAAGCTCCTATTATTTTTTATATCATTAGTATGGTTCACTATAGAGGGCCATGATTTTTGTATAGAGAGTGTGGCAAAAGAACACCCAACTTAAACATAAGTAAAATATTTCAAGAAAAAATGCACATGGTACAATATAAGTCTTAAGGATAATATTAGATCTTATAATTAAACAAGAAATAAACTTATAAACATCACAAATTTTGTTCGAGGTTGTGGAGTATATTCGTAGAAAACAAGCCAAATAAAAAGTAACCAAAAGAGAAAATATGGGCTTACCACGTTATGCATGGATGAGGATTTCTTGTCCTCAAACTTATCTCTAACCAATCATAATGAAGTAAAAATTGATAAAGTCATAAATATTTAATTATTTTAACTGATATGGCATAATATGATTGGTTTGAGACTTTTTTTGGGACAACAGATCCTTGTCCCGTTATGCCTGCCAAATGGAGATCACATATCTCAACATTTAGTGTCTCATTGTGTATCAATTCTATCAAAAAAATGTCAACTAGTTAAGAAAAAACAATCATAACAATAAAAAATAAATTTTTTATTACTTATTATAATGCATTGGCTACCGATATATAGACATGAATTTTTTTGGGACATGCGATCCGTTTTCATCCATGTTACACTCCTTCCTCTACCATAAAATTTAAACAAAGAACTAGCCCTTCTGGTTTAAGATGTATAATACAACAAATATAATTGTGTAATGAGGGGCTGATTATATATATTAAACTATCGAGTTACCCGAGCATTTCTACGGAGTGATATTTTTGCCGCAAAGTTAAGAACATACACATTATATATAGATTGTCTCTCTAAGTATAAGAAAGAACTTAAAATGTTCTTATTTTGAAATTCTAATATCTTTCGAAATTTAATGTCCCTCGTTGTTCAACTTGACAAAGTTTAAATATATTCAATACCATAGTGTGGAAGAATGTAATTTTATAATCTGGAAAACCAAAAATTGTAAATGAGTTTACAAATTAACGAGTTAATATATTAAATGTTTGACCCTCATTAGCATTACAGATATCAATAGAATCAGAATTGTTGTATTTTTTCATCATCTAATATTATTAAGTTTTAAAATACTTGTATTAACAACTTAATAACAAATTGAATTGAATTATTAATATTTTTACTTGGAATTAAACTCAAAACATACTCATTTATTTGATCAATAATTTCAATAGTTGATTCAACTATTGTCCCTCTTTATAAAAACATTTCATTTTCTAGCGATCTTGTAGATTTGAATATGGGTGGCAATTGGATGAGTTTGGATGTATTTGGATATGGATCATAATGGATGGATAGAAAACTATTCATCAATCCATATAAATCCATTACATCATATTTTTAAATTATCCAATGAATTTCAATCCATCCATTTTATCCATGTGTCCATTTTAATGGATTCGATGGAAGGATATTCAACCCGCTTTTTTTAATTTGAAAAAAACATTTTTAATAAAGCAATTTGAAGAAGAAAAATTCTTTTAAAAATTATTATTTAATAAAACATTTTTAAATATCAATTTTAAAAAAATAATTTTCTAAACAAACACTTTTAAAAAGTGCTTTTTTGATAAGCAATTTTAAAAAGGTGAATTTGTGAAGTTTTTTTTATAAGCACATTTATTGGCAAGAATCTCTGGTACAACATAATTGGTAGGAGTGTAAAAGTTTGGTTCGATTTTTGACGCAATTTAGTGACTAAACCGAACAAAAAGATATGGTTAAGTTCTACTCGATTAACTGCAAATTTTATTTAGGAACCAAACCGAACCGTTCATTTATGCTTCGGTTTGGTTCTGCAGTTTTTCAACTTATTTAAAGAAAATCCTTTATGAAATAGTTGAACAAAATTTGCAAAGTATAGAATCAACTAAATGAATACTAAACACATCAATAATAAAGTATTTAATACTCTTTATAGTATAACAATAATAATTCAAAATCTCAACGCACTACAAACTTAAAATTTTAGTCCACAAAATCTTCGACAATGTCAAACAAAAAATAAGAATGGCAAACTTGGTACCAATTCTTTAGTCCAATAGTCTATCTTCTCAATGGATAATAGAGATAATAGATATTTAGGTTTGTTTACTAATTTATTTTTTCTATTTGCCTCTTACTTATAGTCTATATGTATTAACAATCCTAAATTATTAATCATATTTTATCTCCTGACTTTAAAGCTTAATCATCCAAATATAAAATAAAATTATTTTTTAATATGCCGTTCGGTTCGGTTCGGTTCTAACAGATCCAAAATTTACAAAATCGTGAACCGAACCGAACTTAAATGGTTCCAAATAAAAAAACTGAATCAAACCGCATCAGTTTCATGGTTTAATAATTGTGACTTCCACAAGATGTATCCAACAATTCATCATCCTGAAATATTTCATTTTGTTATTATATTATCATATTAGTCAATAATCAAAATGATATATTTATATTTTGCATTAAGATGTTGGGGTAAAACACTAAGGCCGAAATTGTTTATACTTTTTTGATAAGGACTTTTTAAAATCACAATTGTAATTTCAACTTTCATAATGTGTGTGAGATTGTTCTTAGAAAGGTGAGAGAAATTTTTTATATTAATACTGAATTAATTGGAAAAAAAATTTGTTTTTAATTTAATTTTTTTTGGATGGATTGAATATCCATCCAAATGGATATAATGGATGGATTTAAATTCATTCATTTCAATACTATCCATTCGATCATATCCATTTAAATCCATTAGTTCTAACGAATGGATTTGGATGAATTTTGGATTATGGATAATTTTGCCACCCTTAGATTTGGATAAATACTTGAACTATGACATTTATTTGAATTATCAAAATTAACAAATGTATACGTCATTAGATAGTGAATGGCGTAGATATGAGAATTATAAAGAAAAATTAAATAATATAACTTTAACTAAAATAGACCAATGTTATTATATTTTTATAGAAGTGATTATGTACAATTACTAACTGTTTATTATAATATTTTAAAATTGTAACATTGTCTTGATTATATGTTTTCATTCTTACAAATTTTACACAATAATATTTCAATGATGCAAGGAATAGTATATGACACATAAAATGATTAAATGATATTAATTGAAAACATTTTAAAATCTATTTAAATGTGTAATTAATACATATTCCATTTACTATATTTAAAATAGCTTTTCAAAGTCTCATAACAACTTTAATAAATAATTTTAAAGTAGAAAATAATTAGTATTAAACATTGTTATTTTTATGAAATAAATTCACTTTGTATCATTTTTTAGTCGGACAGAGTACCAACAAATTTCCTTATTAATTATAATATAATAGTTCATTCTTTCTATTAATAATAAGATTATATTTCAGATATTTAAGTTTTAAAAAATGATTAAATAATATTAATGGAGAATATTTTAAAATCTATTTAAATGCATAACTACTACATATTTCATTTACTATTTTTAAAATATTTTTTCAAAGTTTCACAATAACTTTAAAATATAATTTTTAAATAGAAACAAAATCATTGTTTTTTATCAACAATGGTTAGGATGTTATTATTTTTTGTGGGCGATACTCGAATTTTCAATTTCTTTCACTCCAATCCTAACCATCAAACTACCTTATAACTCATTTTTTATTTTTTTTTAAATTTGCTATGAGTGAGGCTTGAACCCACAACATCCTTCATTACATTTCTTAATTTTTCACCTCAATTATCATATCATCTTATGACTCACAATCATCATTATATATTTGTTAATATTCATTAATTGCGTTATATATTTCATCATTATTACCAAAGAGTCCTTATATATTTCATCTTTGTTACGAAGAGTCCTTATATATTTCATCATTAATTACGTTATATATTCATTATTTTAATCTTCTTAATCTATTATCATTCATATTTTGTTTATTTTATATTTCATATTGTTACTACTATAATACAGCAATTGTAAAATATAATTATAAATTTCTTAATTATATTATATATTTCATTATTGTTACTAAGATTCATTATATATTCCACAATTTAGTTGTTCTTTCTGATAGGTCTTTTTATGTTGTTAATTGAATCTTTCGATTTTGTAACTGATCCGCAAATTTATATTCTATTTTTGTAACTAATACAAAAAATTTCAACCATTCTATTTCTTCATAAGTTTTGAATCATATATTATAATTCTACCAATTTATATCCATAATGAGAATTGCTTAAAATTTAGAAATCATAAATAATTTAAACAAAATATATTTTCTATTGTTACTATTATAATATGAGAATAATGTATCTCCTTATACAAGGAGATAACTTATCTCCTCTAGCCAGTAAAAATGTGACATGTGTGCTATTTTGTTTATTTTTAAAAATATTTTTATAGAAAATGATGAAACATGACACATGTCATGATTTCACTGGCAGGAGGAGATAACTTATCTCCTTATGCAAGGAGATACTCCATTCCCTTATAATATTGCAATTGTAAAATATAATTATAAATTCCTTATATAATTCTTAATTACATTATATATTCAATAATTGTTACAAAGATTCCTTATATATTCCTTAATTTAGTTGTTCTTTCTGATAGGTCTTGATTTATGTTGTTAATTGATTCTTTTCATTTTGTATATGATCCGTAAATTTATATACTATTTTCGTAACTGATACAAAAAAAATTCAACTATTATATTTCTTCATGAGTTTTGAATCATATGTTATATTTTTACCAATTTATATACATGATGAGCATATTGGTTTACATATTCTTCAATTTTCTTACCATATATGTTGTATGATTGGCCTAAGATATAAAAAAATTAGCGACATAAATTTATCTAATGTGGTATTTTTGTCAATGGTGTATGAAATTTATTATGTAGATTATATCTTACCATTCAACATTAGTCTTGTAAAACATTGTAGGTCTTATAATATGTGATAAAACTTTCTCTTAAGCTTGAGTGATACTTATATGACACGTTAAACATTCCATCATTTTATCCTCTCACTTGAATCTCAGTATTTATTTCTTTATTGTGTTGTATGATTGACTTAAAATATCTAAATCTAGCTATTTGTGATATGATATAATCTCCTTATGTTATTAAAATTACACTTCATATTATTTCAACTTATACGAAAGTCATGAACTTCTCAAGTTTGTCTCCTTATTTTTAGTTTCTCATTTAATTTCTCACTCTAGTTCTAATTGAGACAATGTTATCTACAAATAGCATATATTATCCACCAGTTATTGATATGTTGTTTTTATATAGTATTCCACTTTATCATTAATAAGTCCAAATTAAATAATGAGGCCTCAAACGGCAAAAACAAAAACTAATATGGGCCAGGTCCATCATATTATTCGGGTCGGGTTATATATTTGGTTTAGCCACGAAATTGGACCCGATCCTATCGTGGCTAATTCTTATTCACTCTCAGATTTATCAGCTTTGGATAGTGTTACTGTCACAAAGTTGAAGTCTTCAATTACCCATTTGTTGAAGAAGAAGAATAATCAAAGACACTCTTCAAAATTTGCATCTTTTTTGAATTATTATTATTATTGAACCATAAAAAAGAAGCTTCTATTGTTACAATGTCTCAAACATTGCAACTTTCATTCTATTCAACTGGTCTCAGTTCTTCAGTAAAAATGAAGAAAACAACAAAAAAGCCTTTCTTATTTCAAATCCTATGCTCTTCTTCTAAGCATTCAAGTTTCAAAGATGATGATGATGTTAATGAAGGGTTTGATGATGATTCCCTTTTTGTTTGTTTTGTTGTTAATATAACTTAATTACATTGAACTCCTTTGACATTTGACTTAATTGCAATTGACACCCTCTGATGAAGTATGAGAAAATTTAGATAATTTATCTGTTGTAGATAAGAAAAAGAAATAAAAGGGTGTGATTATCTGTGGGAAAATATTGAATTTTTTGTTTCATTTTTTTCCACCAAAAGTTTACTAGTTCATGAAGCTTGAAGTATATAATAAGGTTTATATAGTTATGATTAAGTTAAGAAAAATGTGGAATCATGTGGGGGGAAACTGAATGTTTTCATTTTCTGCCACAAAAAGTTTACAAGTTGATGGAGCTTTTTGGTTACATTGACTCATTTCAGTCAAGAAATTTTTGACAATTTATCTGTTGTAGACAAAGAAACTGGATTTTGAAAATGTGTTTAAATGGTTCACTTAAGTTGATCAAATCAAGCTTTGACTTTGATTGCACTGTAGAAAAGAACTTCTTCATGGGTTTCTAATACATGCTCAGTAATTTTCTCTTCATTTGTTGTGCTTTTTTCCAGAGATCAAGGCTTATCCCGGGTGATATTGGTGGAGAGATATAGCAATGGTACTGCTAAGAGGTTTTTACTTAACTATATACCATATTGTTGGTTTTATGCCTTCTCTCATTTTTGAAGTTCTATCAGTGCATATTCATGAAGGTTATTGTGATGAAAAGATAGGTTGTGTTTGTTTTGAAGCTGTGATCATGGAATGCTAATTTACATAGACTATACTTTACTAGAAAAATATGAAATACAATTTGCTTTTTGTTAGATACAATCTCTGCATCTATTCTTTAGCACGGTTGCCATATTGGAATCAGATACGCTTTTGCATAAGATACTTCTCAAATACATCTTTAATTATTGTTCTGAATTTGGTATCAATACAAGTGAGATACCACAACTACGAGATCAGCATTACTATTTTATTGTGTATAATGACTATAGATGATTTCTGAAATATTGATGACTTGATGTCCTATTCCAATTTAGGATTTGTGTTTTTATGTTTTCTATGTCATGTCTTAGCCTTGTTGTGTCCTAAAATTTGTCATATCCACGTATTATGTCACACCGTATCTATATCCTACACCTGTATCTGTGTTTCCTAGGCATCAACTGTCAAATGGAAATGAACCAGTTATGACCGTCTTTGCTTGTTGTTTGGAATAACCTAGTAACCTTATGAATTATGAACTTTCCATTATTGCCATTTTTACAAGTACATAAATTTCGCAGTGCCTAAGGCTACATTTTCCATACCGGGTTTCAACTATGACTTAACTTTCCCCCACTTATGAGCAGATATGTACTAGATGATGATTCACAGCTTCAAAGCTTTCTTGTTGAAGAGGATAGGTCATCAACAAACAGGTTCCAGGACTCGCATTTTCCTGATAAAAGATTATCCTGGCTACCGGAGATAGTCAAAGATTTTATTCTACCAGCAGGCTTTCCTGGTTATTAGCTTACATTTCCTTTCTTATTTACTGTACAATATGTGAAACAGCTTTCGTATTGTTATTGTTTTTCTTTTTCCCATGGATACATTACTGAAAAACCTGAAACTCAGCTTGAAGTAATGGATTTGAAATCCATATTTTAGATACATTATAAATTAAAGCTTTAAAAAATATGATAAACATTGTAATCAGAATCTATTTCTTACTAATAATTAATAATCTCATTCATTCTTCTTCAGTCGGACATGCTCTGAAACTTGACTGAAATAGTATCCAACAGTAATAAATGTCTAATAATTTGAAACTCACATAATAATGATTTGCACAAGAGTATAAGAGCAGAAGACTAAAAGCAGACATTAGAAACTTTAGTGGATGTTTCATGGAAAAAGTTCTGGAGTTTAACTTCAGCTACAAGTGAAGTTGAAAGATAACAATTTGTTTACTTACTTTTTTAAGTCATGATGATGCAGGATCAGTTTCAGATGATTACTTGAACTACATGTTATTACAGTTCCCTACCAACATAACCGGATGGATTTGTCACACCCTGGTCACTTCAAGTCTCCTAAAGGCATATCAATCTCTCTAACGCTGTTGGTTTTTTATCTAGGACGTTTTCATTGTGAATGTGAATATTTGGTTAATTTTATGGTTCCTTTGTGTGTATTTAGCACTTTTAACATTGAGTTTCATAATTGATTATTACACAAAGCTCCATTGTGCATGTCAGGGAGGCATAAAACCAAATCACAAAAATATTTGGATGTAGTTTTATCCTTTCCTTCCTACAATAATACATTTTCTCTTTATCAAAGTTTCGTAAAGTATGTTGACGTGTGTGAGGAGGCCATCTCTTTTAATAGTTAACTCTATGCTTTTAAATTTCTTCAACGGTTTTAGTCGTTACATTGTGATTGTGAGGCATTGGACAATGCTATGCACTCCATAACGATGACATTTTAATTTTTAAAATTATCGATCTCCCATATAAATTAGAGGAATGGTGATTGTGCTTCTCTCCATGTCAAGATATCTACTCCACTTGCAGGCTGTTGGTGTTGGCTCTTTCTCGGGAAGCACAGCAGCTGCTTCTGCTGCTGCTATAAGGTGACGCATAGTTTTAGAGCATACAATTTTCTATATAAAGCATTTATATGCATCTAATTATCTCACTTTATGCAGCTATTTATTTGTTATTTAGACTTTTATGTGGTTGATTGCATGTTTTATGCTTTCATCTTTAGATGGGTCTCAAAGGATGGCATTGGAGCTGTTGGACGCTTATTCATCGGTTTGTCAATCATGAAAAAAGCTAAAGGAGGAAAAATATTATGTACTGAGTTTATTTTTAATTAAGTTTTCCTACCTTTTTCAGGTGGCCGGTTTGGGAATCTTTTTGATGATGATCCAAAGCAATGGAGAATGTATGCAGACTTTATTGGCAGTGCTGGAAGGTCCGAGTTGTACGACTTGTTGTTTTCCTACGGAAATATGCAAATAAAACCTTGCTTTAAAGAGACCCTTACACTGTTGATATCTCATGCAGCATTTTTGATCTGACGACACAATTATACCCTGCCTATTTCCTTCCTTTGGCATCTCTTGGAAATCTTACTAAGGTAATTTACTATACATCTCTACTCTATGAAAAGAGTAGTAACTTTGCAGTTGATGTATATATTTCTTGAGTTTGACATTTAAACAGGCTATAGCAAGAGGTCTAAAAGATCCTTCCTTTCGAGTGATTCAGAACCACTTTGCACTTTCAGGAAATCTAGGAGAGGTAGCAGCAAAGGTATTCTCATGTCAAAACAATTATTTTAGAGAAAAACTACTGTCATTTATGATAATAATTTTTCTTGTGGTACTTTATGGAAGCTACTCTCATGTCAAAAAAGTTGAGACAAAATGTTGGACGATAAAATGTCAACAAGAGAATAAAGTCAATGTAGCAAAGATAAAAATGTGTTGGATGAGTAGACACACTAGACAAGATCAGATTAAGAATGAATATGTTAGGTAGAAAGTTGGGGACTTGGGGTAGCTCCTATTGTAGAAAAGATGGTAGAATCGTGTCTTAGGTAGTTTGGGCATTTGTGGAGAAGACCGTTAGAAGCCTCAGTAAGAAGAGTAGATCAAATGGAGGTTAATTCAATTTCTAGAGGTGGAGGGAGGCCAAGAAAACCATAAGGGAAACAAACAATTAGGAATGATTTAGAGATCAATGTTGTGTCGATGAACATGATATATGATAAAGTTATATCATTATGGCATCAATCGACCTATGTAGATGACCCCACCTAGTGGGACTATGACTTTGTTGTTGTTGGTATTTTACGGAAGTTGCATTGGCATTTATCATTAAATCAAGTTCGTGTCATTTGTCATTCTTTCTAGCATTAATCTTAACCCTGCTATCCATGAATACATTTTCTCACATTCATGATAAAGTTGCTACTAAATTTTAATAGTAGAGGCTCTTTATCTATTTTGTATTTCTAAGTTACATGTAGCAGCCTAAGCTTATAACTTGTTCTTGGGAGAAGGATTGAGCCAGAAAGCAAATCGAAGATGTTGGACCCAGAGGGAGGTACTGGTCAATGAAACTGGTATTCACCAAAAAGTTTGGAAACTTGATTCAACATTTCTCATTAATTAGTTTCCTCAATGTCCAACATCTTGGCTTGACTTTTTAGGCATCTTCCCTTGATTCTTTTAAAAGGGAAGCTATATTATAGTAATCTTACGATGTATAACTGGTTGGAAAATGTAAAGGGTTTTCCGTCATATAATCTTTTCATTAAAATATCTCAGGAAGAAGTTTGGGAAGTGGTTGCACAACTGGCCGGACTTGGTTTGGGCATATTGATATTGGTAACATACATAACTTTTCCGGATTAATTTATGTCATATTGTGGAAGAACCAAGATACTGTTATTTGGCAATGACATGTTACATTCTTTTAGTTTTTGAATGCAGGATACGCCCGGCCTTGTAAAATCATACCCTGTACTGTTATCGACTTGGATGAGTGTGCGACTTCTGCACCTTTGGCTACGCTATGAATCACTTTCAGTCCTCCAGTTTAACACTGTAAGCATGTAGTGCACGGTATGGTATAGAATCTAGTGCAAATAAATCTGCATGCATGCAAGCTTGTTGAAAGACAATTCAAATCTAAATTTACAGATCCCTCTATGGGAGAAGCATAGATATTGACTTTAACGTAATTAAAAATGGTCATTCTATTTCCATGCTTTGAGGTTTGTTTACATACACGTAGATATTCTAATCCGAAGTTACCCGTCTTAATTATTGATTTTTCAGTTATTTTTATTTGTGTAATCCGTTTACAGATAAATCTTAAGCGTGCTCGCATACTGGTAAAATCACATGTGTTGCACTCTACTGTTCCAGGTTACATTCGAACAAATTCAGTGATTGCTGTGTTTAGTTAGTTCCCTTCATAGCAATTACCAATTTGCCTGGTGGGTCTATTTCAGGATGCAAGGATTGCAACAGGGAAGAAAATATACTAACTTGGTCACAGTTCATGAAGCCGGAAATTATTTTCGGCTTCCCTTTGGAGAAGATGAATGATGTAGATAGATCTCATTTTATGGTATAGGATCATTATTGATGCTATTGTCACAATTTTATGAAGGAAACTTAGAGGTTCATAATTATTTTCTCCATAGTTTAAATTAAGCTATCTTGCAATCATATAATTATTATTAGTTATAATGGGACAGGTGAAGGCATTTCTGAAATTATATGCCAATGAAAAATACATTCTTATGGTGAACCAACAGCCACAAGATTTGAAGTTTTATGTTTCTTTCAAGGTATGCTTTAAATTCCTTATGAGCATTAAATTAGTGGTTTAGTTACTCTATAGGTTCCTGTACTTTTGTGGAAATTCAAATAGGTCCCTAAACTTAAAAATATTAGTAATTGGATCCCTAAACATAGAGAAAATGTGTAATTGGTTCCCTCCTACACATTTATGTTAGAGTTTCATTCATTTTCCATTAAGTGATACATCACCTCAGCATTTATGTGTCCCTATACTTTTTAGAAAAACTCAAATATTTATATTTCTGCCTCTTACTAGTTGAGGTCCGTTTGCGAGTTGGATTTTGAAGGGGAAAGAAGGGAAGGGGATGACTTCAAAGCCATGAAATACACTTGTGAGATGACTCTGAAACCTTCCTTTTACCTTCACTCCAAAACCCAAGTCGCAAACAAATCATAAGAGGTTACAACTTCAAATCCTAGAAACAACCTCTCCACTTGCAGGGTAAGGTTGTTTACATCTACTCTCCCAGGCCACTCTAGGTGGGAGTCTCATGCATCAGGTTGCCTCTTTTCAGAAAAAATGGTATAGGTCCCTATACTTTTAGGATCTATTTGCGAGTTGAGTTTTAGAGGACAATGAAAGCTTGAGAGTCATGAAATGCACTTGTGAGAAGACATTGAAGTTATCCTCTTTCCCTTCCTTCCCCTCGGAAACTTAAATCACAAACAGACTCTTTGGGAACTCTAGTAGAACCTTAAAGTAAAAATGCATGAGGGACCTAATTACAAATATTTTTAGTTTAGGAACCTATTTGAGTTTTCCAAAAATATGCAAGGATCTATTGAGTAATTTAACCTAATAATTAAAAAACAAGGTCCTCATTTGACCTGGATTTATAAATCATACTACAGGTTGGAGCAACAAGTGTGTCGGTATTGAGAAGTGTGTGGCAGAGTTTCTGGCTAAGCGAAAACTGGGACAACAAAGGTAATGTTTGTGATCAACTTGGCACCAGCCTAATGGAATTGGAAAATAAGTTTGAGGATTTCCTTCAAAAGTTGAAAGTTGCTGAATGGGATACCCAGAAATTAAATTTGAAGGTTCCTAAAGAAATCTTAATTGATGATATTAATCCACTCTAACTCCTAACATAGTGGAGCTGAGAATGTTTCAAATTTTCATCATTGATATGATCATGGTGTCTTTGAAGAGTTGCAAGCATTTAGAACAAATGGGTAACATCACCTATGCCACTACCTCCCGAACTCCCTTTGCCACTTCCTCTGATTACTCGAGAAAGTAAAATTTACAATTACTTAATTTTAATATCTGTTACGTTTATTTTTTGACCAATCATAGAGAGTGACATAGGGAGTCGGCACAAATGAGTGGTATATGTGATCTTATCCCTAGAGCAAGATATGTTTTTATTCACATGCAGATATTCAACAAATGTGGGTAAATTATATTTTGGCCAATTGGCTTTACTCTTAGCTCATTGAATACCATAGTCTTGTTATAAGAAGGTTCCTGGTGTAAAGAATATGTTCTCAATTTTGTTTGAAACATTTAATGTTTGTAACTAATTTGGAGAGAAAGTTCATGCTTGCTGTTGGGGACTGTGTACACTGCATAGTGTGGGAAATCCTACTGTCTGTAGACCAATTGGGTGGTACTATATTATGGACATCCACCTTGCGATATCGGCTTCATGCCGGCAAGTTGCAGCCTACAATCTGAGGATAGGTTTTTGGAGTTAGCTCATCCTCGCGGGACCGTGATCGTAAACAAGATTGTCTCTTGTAGATGATACTTGTTGCTAGACCAAAAAAATCCTACTGGTATACTCAAAAGGTTGATTGATTAACCTTGTGAGGGGGCTATTGATACTGGTATACTCAAGTTGATTACCCTGCTAAAAAGGATGGTTTGGAAAATAAAGGTGCATGATGTTAATGTATAACATTAACTTGGAGCACAAGAAATGTCTCAAAAAGGACTTTTATTACTGTTTTATATAAAATTTTAAGTTGATAATTTAAAATTAATGGTAGAGATATACTCAAGAAAACACATAATTCATTGTACTTTAGGAGTATATAATAATTTCTTGAACTAATACTAGTCAAATTTTATACTATGCTTTGCATCTTTCCCAATAAATCAATGCTTCTTTAGAAAGATTTGTTGCACTAAAATGCTTAAATTCTTCCACTATAAGAGAAAAACATATGCATCCCTACTCCTATAGATTAATTGTAATTTAATATAATGCAATTTAAGTATTTGATAAGGTGATCCATGACAAATTCACTAAGCTATCATATTATATATTTCAGCAATAATCCAATAAATATGGTGGGTTGGATTAATTAAATGGACAAAGTAGCAACCCAGTTAAACAATGCATTTAGATGAAGAATTTTCTTAAGTAAAAAACAATGACCTTAGTTAAAGTTTCAAGTAGGTCAAATATAACTAGAAACTTGAATGTTTTAATATGTATTAAAGGAAATATGTGAAATATTGTCATATTTTCTCGTCACACAATATGAACTTGTAGCTTTTTAGGTAGCTTGTAATTTTTTGACTCAACAAATACGAGTTAACTTTTGTTACTCTGAATTGAACTTTATATAAGGCTTATAATACATCTGTTTTTATCTTATTGTTAATAAATTAAGGGATTGGATATCACAAATTTGTTTCAATTAATAACCATTTTAGATTAGGATGAGCAATATAGCCTAAAAGTATAACAGTGGTGAATGAGAGACCAAGTATTATCCATAAGAAATTGCCAATTGTTGGTACAAAAGTCCAACACGTACCATATAAAAATGATTATTTAGTTTTAAGAATCAAAATTTGACGTGTTTATGATTAGAATTGATACTTCATTCATATCTTTTCCACATTTGCATATACACTTTCTCATTAATAGAAATATTAGTAGGAAGATTTAGTAAGAAAATATAACGTTACTCTAATATTAATATACAAGGGGAACATTCCCCAAAAGATATGAAAATTATAGTATTTAATATTCACATGTTTCTTTTGCAAAATCCCAAAAACCGATGGAAATCCAAAAAGGATGATAATTATAATGTGATAGTGTTAATACATAATTGTCAGATTTTTTTTATAAAAAATATAAAAATTACTTTGATTGAAAAAAATTATATTTTGATATTTGATTTCGTCAAAATTTGATCAAGAAAAATAAATTAAGGATTGCAATTTTACAATAACCAAACTATATCCAATGAACTATATTTGATATCAATTTGATTGTTACTTAGTTTGATTGATATCATGTGCTAAATATTCAAATTCAATCAAGTCAATATAAACTCATTAATAAAAAGATTTCATCTAAAAAAGTCCAAAGTCTCCATATATATATATATATAGGAGGAAGAAATAATACATTACATTAGGACACACAAAGAGAACTATCAAAGTAGGAGGAGCACTAAGAAAAGTCTTTGGAAAGCAAAATTAATAGGTTAGTAATTATTTCTACTCTACCTCATTTTCCTCTATTTACTTTTTTTTTATAATCATTAGTATCATCTTTTTTATACTAAAAAAACAAATGTATTTAGTGAATATAAAATTTACTTCAAATATCATATAAATAGATGGGAGAACAACGTGTAAGGATAAACACATAAATACGAAAATAGAAATAAGTAACAAAAAGAAAGAAAAGACACCCAAATAGTAGCAAATGTCTTTGAAAAATAAAATTGAGAGGTTAGTATTATTTTTTCTACTCTTCTATTATTTTCCTCCCAACTATTCACTTTCACTTTTTCCCCAAAAGGAAATCTCACATAAACTATTTACTTTCTTGTAATCACTAATACTAACTTTCTCACTCTGAAAAATTAATGTGCAAGTGGTTATAAGATTTAATCCAAATACATTTTCTTTTATATAATAAATAAAAACTGAATTAATTAATTATTTTGAGAATTTAATACCCTCTCATGAATAGTATCATTTTTCATTTATGCTTTAAGCGGAAAGTCGGTCGATAACTAATATTGCATTTTTGCTATTGATTTCACTTATTTAAATAAAATTATTAAAAATATTTTATCACCTTAATTAATTTATGGAATTTGAATAATTCATCCCGACTCGTGTCATCTATTGTTTCCTACCTCAAATGGCAAGCTAGTATATGATCAATGTTATATATTTGCTACTAATTCCATTTATTTTAAAAAAAAATTAAAAAAGTTTTATCACCCAAATTAATTTATTTAATTTAAATAGCTCGATCATGATTTACATTATCTCTTCCATTATACTTAAAATAGTAAATCAGTTAACAACCAAGGTTGTCTCTTTGCTATTCATTTTATTTATTTTAAATAATTAAATGATTTATAATGACCTAATTCACAATCCGTTTTATTTTATAACAATTTCTTTCATGCAAATCAACTTAGCCCATTACTACATAGTTATTTTGTCCAAGTTAGTATAAAAGAGAGATTTCGACATTTCAACTGCAAAATACATAGTGGGATATATCAAAATTTTGGGAAATATTAAAATTGAGTTCAACCTTTTATTTAGTTGTATAACTAATTTTCAACCGAAAATCTTATGTTAAATGAATAATTTATTTCTTTCCTAGAAGTAAACTATTGTATTTTAGACATCTTCGGGATTCTTTGAGATTAATGTGGAAGAGTGAACACATACACATAATTAGTTTATTATATATGATTTATATTTAAAAAAACAAAAAAAATAATAACAAAAAAGCAAAATTGATGGGAAATAATACACAAACGGAAAAATGTAAATTTGTCACGAAAACTTAGAAATATAATAAGAGTTTAACATCTATGTATTGTAACACTGTAAAATTTACTATTCACCATTGATTTATATTACTTTTATTCGAGAGTCAATAATAATTAACAAATAAATAATAAATAATATATTGACAGTGTAAAAAATATTTAAACTATGATATACACATATTAAATCCATATAATAATGCTTCAAAGTTTTCTCATAAAAGATGAAGCAGGAATCTCACATTAAAGGGATGTTAGTGGCACTTTGGTAATTCAAACATAAACTAACCACCGTGACATATGATAACAATATAATATAATTTAATATCTATCTTGTGTTTTCTCATATAATATATTTAGAAACCTTATTAATGATTTAATACCTAACTATCCCTTTAGTGACACACCCACTTCACTTTTATATAATTAAAAGAATGTTCAAATTTGAATTATTAAAAGATTATAACATCACTCTAATAATTACATCTAATTAACATAGTGAGATAGATTATAATATTTAATATATAGAAGAAGAGAGAGAAAGGGGTTACGTGTAATGCAAGCGATAACTCTCTCAACACTTTTTTTAGCATACTCTCTTTTCTGAACCTGAAACTGAAACTGTTCCATTTTCTGCTATGGTACGAGGTGCTTTTTGTACTGTTCCATATTAAGAAGATGAATTTGTTCATGTTATTATTATTAATTTTGATGTGAGAGTGTCTTTGTTGTATGAAGAAACAAGAAGAAGAAAAGAGATGCGCAAGTCTTTCAAAGATTCCCTCAAAGCTCTTGAAGCTGATATACACTTTGCCAATACACTGTATATATATCTCTCTCTCTTCTATTTGAAATCTTAAAAAGAAATGTTTTTTTATTTGTTATGAATGTTGAATTATGTGATTTTGGATGCTACCTGTTTAAGATTTATCTGGGGTTTTCAGGAAGATGATAAATTTATGTTTTTTAATATTATTTTTTTGGTGGGGGATAGTGATGTTCTGTTTATACAAATTCATGTTTGTTTTTTCTTTCTCCATGATTATATCCATTATTGATTTTAGGCATATTCACTGAAATTATGAATTTCTAACTTAAAATCAAAGATAATGATCATCATGGAATGTATTAATGTTATGTTTTTAAGAAAAGGACAATAAATTGCAGGTGCTACTCCTAACTTTGAATTTTGATTGTATATTAACTTTATAAGGTCTAAACCTTCAATATTTTTGTTTGGACACTATTTTATGACCCTTGTATTTGTAGTACACCAACATGAGCTAAAGAAATGTCTATTCTTCAAATTGGACTGCCTATTTTCTTCAATGTTTTCGATATTGCAATTTCGGGTTCTCTCATCCCAAAAAAAATGACATTTTGCTTGTTTTTAACCTTTGTTTATGGCGTTGTTCAATACATGTTTGTTACAGAGCTTCCGATTATGCGAGTGACCGCGACGGCACCTGCCTCCAAATGAGATTGTCCTACAGCCCAGCTGCTCAGTTTTTCCTATTTTTGGTTCAGTGGACTGATTGTCACCTTGCTGGGTCCTTAGGACTGCTTAGAATTCTTATATACAAGGTACATTCCCTTAACCTTTAATTGTTCCATTAATAAGACCATTTTAGAACACAAATCGATTATCATATAGTATGAGAGTTCAATCAAGTGTTTCTTTTTTTGCTTAATGGTAGTGATAAATGTTAGGTTTGTCACAGGCATATAAGGATGAGAAATCAACCATGTCTATTTACAGAAGGAAAGCCAGCCTGAAGGAATTCTATGGTAAGTGAATTGTCACATGAGTATGTCTTGGTCAGGCACTACCTACCATAGCCACTTTATTCAATATGAAATATTCGTAGCATTATGAAACCATGTTAAGAATGCACCTATATACCAATTGGTAGTTATATAAAGTTCAGTGGAATCCAGATAGATTATAAGATCAAATATTTAATTTCTATAAGCGACACTTGTTGGAATGGAGAGTCATGCACCTCAAAAGGTATTAGCTCATTACCCATAGGTAAGGATGGGTAAGGATGGAAAGAGGCTAGATAGCTTAATAGACTAGCCTATTTAGTTATATTATATAACTTCTTATTATACCATTTTAATATAAGTAATATTATTAATATGTAATTTTAATATAAAAATGTATTCAAAAATATAATTTAATTATTAGAGTTAGATGTACTTAGTTAAAATTAGGCGTATTAGCTTATTTAAATGTAATTTGATGACCTTTTTCATGACCATATAGTATAGCAGGTCTTTAAACAGACTAATAGGTCAGACATAAACTTTAAAATTTTTTAAACAAATTAATAGGTCAGACCCAGTCTCATATATGATTTATAGGTTCGGCACGTTTAAGTCAAAGCTTATCTTATTTCCACTCTTACCCATAGAGTGAAGGGATACCCTTCCTTAAACCAAAAAAACATTCCACCTATGTTTAAAGAGTATGAAATATATTACTTGCTGATTGAAACAATGGCATGTATTGATTCATGTGATGAACTATTTTTACATTCCTTTTGGAGAAGTGCTTCACAACCCAAAAATGTGATGTGATTACCTTTACATTCTTGAATTACAGGTGTAGTCTTTCCTTCTTTATTGCAACTCCAAAGAGGAATAACTGATGTTGATGACAGGAAACAAAAACATATATGTGCTACCAAGTACAAGGCTAAAGATGTTATGAACAAAGGAAAACTCTCTGAAATTGATGCTGAGAGAGAAGAAGAATGTGATATTTGCATGGAGATGAACACCAAGGTTGTATTGCCCAATTGCAATCATTCAATGTGTATGAAATGCTACAATGATTGGTAAGCAATTTTTGATACATTTTCTTTAAGAATATTTGTGATCATAAAATAACTCATCTAAAATCATATTTTAGTAGTTATAATTGATGCCAAAGAACACTAACTTTTGGTTCTTGAAGGGTGTCAAAACAAGCTTAGTTTATATAAAAAAGCTTATTAACAAAACAATAAGCAAAACCAATCTCATCCAAACATAGTATTTTTTGTCAAAAAAAAATGTAGTGGTCAGGAACCGATGTCACGGTCCGCTCCATGATCCCAACTGCCTTTTTTAGGTATAATCAAGAGTATTCGTTCATCTTTGGGTAAGGAACTAATCTCTTTTGAAGTACACGACTGCCCCTCTTAACAACTATCACTCCCAAAAATCAAACCTTTAACCTTTTAATTTATCTGGAATTCCAACTGCCTTTGAGACTGAATATAGATTTATCCAAGAATTTAACATAGTTTCTCCTCCCTTGAGAGAGAAGCAGCTAACTGCCACTACCATGTAATTTGTTATATTCATGACGAAACATTGAACAATATATGTGTGAGGGATATAGTATGTGAGAAGATTTTTTCCCACAAAAGTGTGTTAGAATTTCGTGTCATGAATTCTGATTGGTCAATTCATTTAACTATATGATAATTAATAACATTAGACGATGAAATATGATGTTTTTTGACCAATCAGAGTCCATCGCACAATATTGTGATAAAAATTGTGTGTTCTCTAGTAGATTATAGCTTTGTATGTGTATAACATTATGTTCATGCCAACTAGTTTCTCATCCTCTGAATTTTAACATGTATGTCATTTTACATATCTGCCATTATTTGATGTTAACTTCAACTTATAAGGATTCATTTTTCTGCTATTGGTTTAGGCATGCAAGATCACAATCTTGCCCTTTTTGCCGTGATAGTCTTAAAAGAATGAACTCTGGGGATCTTTGGATTTACATGAGCAACAATGACATAGTTGATTTGACTTCAATCTATAAGGAGAATTTGAAGAGACTATTTATGTATATAGAAAAATTGCCTCTAATTGTGGCTGACCCTATATTCATCTCATACCATCAGCATTGGTAAATCATTGCTAATTAGTGGAAGCTACCTCATAAATGTAAATGATTTCGTGTACGATTTTCTTTACAACAACCAAGTCTTATTCTCGTTGGGTCGAATGTTACGATTTTCTTTAATTTTAGATATATTTGTTACCTTGCTATCATAGGCTAATGTTATGACCATTTCATTGGAATTAAATTAAGTATCATCTTACTAGTTCAAATGTGTAAAAGATTATTCATGGTTTTTTTTGTTATGATCATGTTTTTTTTATTGCAATATATTATCTTCTTGATTATTTTGATGTTTTTCTTAATATTATCTTCATTTTCGAGCTAGTTTTTTTAGGTGAGATAAGCTCATTTAAAAAATTGGTATTAAAGTTAATTCACACAATTCTAAGTTCTCAAATGGGTTCTTTATCAAAAACTCGGTTAAATGTAGGTTTGTAATTATTTCACATGGTTTTCTAAATAAATATTTATTAAATCAATATTATGCCACAAGATTGTCATTTTGGTTTTGAAATTTTTTATATTACTATATAATTTTTAAATTGAATATTAAGAGTCTTTTAAGTTTATTGCAACTTGTTATTATAATGTCAGTTTATAGCATTGATATGAGGAGCATAACTAAATAAAATTTCATATTTTTATTATTAAAATAATAAGTGAAAGCAGAATTCTAATTATTTTTCCTACTCAAAGTAGTGACATTTTTTATGTCCTAATAAAATAGAGTTGGATAATTTTGTAGAGTGAGGATTCACTTACTTTAATCGTAAATTTTTTACAACTTTTCATTCTAACCATCAATTCTATGAATATATAATGATTTAGGTATGTTTATTAAATCAAACCATTGAATTACCCTAAAATTGATGGTTAAGATGAAGAGTAAGTATTTCATCAATTGTAATTAACACTTTTTATACAATGTAAGTTATACTTGTAACTACCTAAAAAGGAAATGCAAGATAGAATTAGGTGCTATTGAGTAGTGAAACTCTAAATTGTTTTTTGGTTTCCCACATATTCTTCTATTGGAAGTAATTTTGTCTATGTCGGGAACATCCATATGTATATGTGGCTAACTCTTTCTGCAAGTATTTTTTTATCCATAAGATTCAAATTCGAGATTTTGCTTAAAGAAAATCAAGCATATATCACTTAAACCAACACTTATTAGTCATTCTAATTTGCTTATTTACATTCTTTATTAACTAATCATCAATTTATTTTAGAGTGAATTACATTAACATCCCTAAGTTTTAGTGAAATTACACAAACTACTCGAACCTTTTTAAAACCTACACAAATCACCCCTATATATATATATATTACATTGACTATCCCTGTATGAGATGTAAGTGTAATTTCTTAAACAAAAATAGTGACAGATGTAATTAAGTTAAAAAATATATGTTATATTGTGGAAACAAGTCCAAATAGTATAAACTTGATGTATATTCATTATTTTTTATTCGTTACAAACTACATCAATAAGTCTAAGGATGTGTTTAAATTACTCTCGTATTATATTGTAACTAACCAAAATAAAGAATAAACATCAACTCTTATACTATTTGAATTTGTCTTTACAATATATCATATTTTGTTTGACTTAATTACACCCATCACCATTTTGATTACTGATCAAACTTAAAAATGGCACTGATTTATAGTTTTAACTAAATGAGAGTTGAGTCATTTTGAACCGGAAAAATTCCGGTCCGACCGTATTAAACCAGTTACATTAGAATAATATGGGAACTTATCCAGATAGTTTACTTAAACTTAAAAAAACAGAACACTATTGTAATATTTTATTTTACTTAACTCCAAAAAAATATTGAAAATTTATTTCAATATAATTATACATAATTATTAATTATATAAATTTTACATATGTATATAATTATATATTTGTTAATAAAAATTATTAATTATACATTAAATCACCTAATCCAGTTAAATAATTTAACCATTTAAACTAATTAAACTTGAGATTAAATATCTTCAGTTTTTGACATTCGGGCTTAGGTTTCAAAACATTCCATAGTATACATGAATTTGATTTTTTTCTTTATACACGTCTAACTATGTATTGCTTTATATTTATTACTCTGAATTTGAATAAGTTAATTTACGTAAAACATTTTAATATTTTTATTTATGTTATTTGCAAAAAAAACATATTATTTTTAAGTTGCAACATCCACCATAATTGCTTTAAAAATGTTTTTAAAATGAGTTTTTAAGAATAACTAAACCCAAAATGATTGAGTGTGATTTGATTAAGGCTGCTATCATAAAATGCCACTTAAAATTGTTTATGGGTTGAAGAAATTGTACTTGAAGTGCACTAAGATTTTCAATATATTAAATAGATGATTTATTTGACTACTTAATATCCTTATAGAGATTTATTTGTGGCCTTCCTATAGTGAGTGCTAAAATAACAAAACAAAGAAGACAATAAAACATTTAGGAGATAAATTATATCTCCCGACCACTAAAATCATGACTCATATTATTTTTTATAAAAATATTTCTAAAAATCAAAACAAAATTATACATATCATAATAATGAATGAAAAGGAAAAGATTAAATATTTGATTACATATCCCTTTTTTGTGGCATAAATAAACAAACCACTAATCTCCATTCATTCATTCATTCATGGCCATTGTTGGGGTATTAGCATTACAAGGTTCTTTCAACGAACACATAGCAGGCAAGTTCCTAACTTTCCCTCTTTTTTCACTTCTTCACTCACTCTTATCAATTAAAAATCACTTTTTTTTAATCCTTTCTTTGTTAATGAGTTTTGTGTGGTTATTGCAGCTCTTAGAAGGTTAGGGGTAAAAGGGGTTGAGATTAAGAAGCCAGAACAGCTTCAAAATGTTACTTCCCTTATCATCCCTGGTGGTGAGAGCACTACTATGGCTAAGCTTGCTGAATACCACAACCTGGTTTCTCTCTATTCTATTCTTCTTTTATTTTTTTATGTTTTCTCATTACAATATGCTTCAAACCCTACTTGCCATATGTTTTTACTTTTGTAACATATTTATGTAAATTAACAAACTCTTTGTGTTGTTGTTATGCACTTTTGCTTTGCATTTCTGGGTTTAGGTTATTGTTTTCTTAAAAAAATAGCTTGTAATTCTTTGTGTAGTTTGTTTTATACTCCTATTTCCATGTGTGTATCTACAATATCTTAGTGGTAGCGTCTCAATAGAATCTATGACTTTACTATAAGTCCTTGATGTCACAGGAGGCTCCCTTTAGGGGAATAAAATACTGCATATGATATTTAAGCTCTGAAAGGGTGACACACTTAGTAAATTCATGGGCCCAGAGGGGTTGTATGTCAAAGCTGGGGTGTTACATCATTCATCCGAGCATAATATTAAATATTTTTTAGGGTTGGGGTCATTGGTGTGGTGATTTTA
>NC_032019.1:32985998-33106980 GCF_001865875.1 Lupinus angustifolius | reverse complement strand
GGGGGGTCTATGATTTTAATTATATTTTGAGAGCTGTTATCCGGAAGCCAAAATGCTCCACCTTTGAACTCGATACTCCGTTCTCTCGGTCTGGCTCCAGTGTGGAATGAATGGGGAGGGGTGTTGTACCCGCAATGGCACTCCGACACCCAAGTTAGTGTGTGCTATAGGTGAGAGATAGAGGGTTCAAACTTCACTTTTCTGAGTTCTTCTCACTTCTTTTATATCACAAAGTGTAACAGAATTGTGGGAGGCTGTTATGGTGATGAGATAATCTCACTAGATAGCCATATCTTTGGTAACTACCAAGGAGAAGGTTTATCTGATCCTGGCTATTGTGAAGATAGTTAGAAGCCGAGTTGTATACGAAAACGAGTTTTAGAGGGCTTGGGCCTGTCATGATGTTTGTGGAATCCTGGCCCATTCTCGATGTCCAGATTAGATTGCATAGATTTAAGTTTGTCATCATTTAAGCTCATGTGGAAAGAAAATAAAAAGGAATCTAAATTTTCCGCGGAAGTTTATTTTCTCTTTTAAATGACCTTTCTAGTTTGAAAATGTTCGTCAAACATCATTTGTTCCCTACATCACTTTACCTCATTTGTTTTGATAAAAAGATAAGTAGAGTGTGTATTGAGAAGCTTGTTTCACTTGTTTTATCATTCAAAAAGTAAATATTTTAAGAAGGCTGTAGAAAGTGGTGTGTGAAAATGGGGACTCTTTCTAGTTAAGAGAGCCTGGAAAAAGATGCAAATGTGGTGTTGGTTTTAATGTATGTTTGTTGCTGTCATATATTCAGTAGGCTTTGTTCTTTTCTATTTAATGCTCATATTTCATATTTTGTAATTCCGGAGCCAATTTGTGCTTCGGGCATTTCATGGAGGAATATGGACCAATCTGATAATTTATGATGAACTTTAATGTTTCGATATGTCAGTTTCCTGCCTTGAGAGAATTTGTGAAAATTGGAAGACCTGTTTGGGGAACCTGTGCCGGGCTTATATTTTTGGCAGATAAAGCTATAGGTCACTTATTTCTCTCTTAATTTTTTTATAATATATTGTATTTTACTCCTCATATACTTTTTGACAATAGTATAATTTTAAATGGCTGATATTATTTCAGGGCAAAAGATTGGTGGACAACAACTGGTTGGTGGGCTTGATTGTACCGTCCATAGAAATTTCTTTGGCAGCCAGGTAATGTATGCATTATCATACTATCTTAATCACATCGGGGAACATTGGACATGAAAAATCTTACTTCACACATCTTTTATCTGTGAAAATAAAATCTAACATTTAACAGAACAACCTTTCTTAATGGTGTCAATGGATAAGTAAAGGCGCTGGAGTCACAAAATTCATAGCCATAACAGATAATAATCAAGTTATGATTTCTTATGAATCTTTTCAGAACTCTCTTCCTCCCTTCTTCTATTCTGCCTGATCCCTTTTCACATCTGCTCCTGTATTTCCCCTTTTCTTTACCCGGGGGCTGCGGTTATGTGATTGCCATTTGAACCCTGACATCCCTATTTTCCATTCCTTCTTAGATCCTATAGGACCTCTCTAGAACCCAGGAAAAAAAATCTATTTTTCTAAAACAGGTTGCATTTTTGCCATTACGGCTGATAAGATTCATAGAATTTTCAACAGATATCAATATATAATATGTCAGTCTGTCAACATATAGCTATGTGTCCAAAAGATCAGAAAATTATAAGCATGGATCATGTAAGAAAATCTTTGATGCACTTTCGCAGTTTTGGTCACATTTAACCATAATGCATGTTAATTCAGATTCAAAGCTTTGAAGCAGAGGTTTTAGCACCAGAGCTTGCATCCAAGGAAGGTGGACCTGAAACGTTTCGTGGGGTTTTTATTCGTGCTCCAGCAATCCTTGAAGTAGGACCAGAAGTTCAAGTGCTGGCTGATTATCCCGTCCCTTCTAACAGTTTGTTGAGTTTGGACCCGTCCATTGAAAGTGCAAAGGTTAGTAAAGTCAAAGGTTGAAATTTCTGTAATCTGCATAATCAGCTAAACTTTCTAAACATGCGATATTTTCCATGAAACGTGCCATATTTTCAATGGATATGCTTCTACTTAATTCTTATTTACCTATTGAAGAATCAGCATATTAAGTCCTTCCAGTGTACTATATATAGTATTATATTTATTTCCAGTATAATTTTGCTGAATATCAGTTCTATCTTGAGAATATTTCAATCTATCAACTCCTATTTCACCTCTCAGTGGTTTTTATACGATTACTGCATGCTTTGCTTGGCACCAGATTGGACCAACAATATAATGATAACTTTGTTTTTCGATTTGATACCATTATTCTTATGACAGGAAAATGTTGAGGAACAAAGCAAAGTTATAGTCGCGGTAAGACAAGGGAACATACTCGCGACTGCTTTTCATCCGGAATTGACAGCTGACACTCGATGGTAGATATAAATTGTTTCTGGCAATTGGTGTTACAATTTTATATGACATGGAGTTCTAATAGTGGTCTGTAATTTTTGCAGGCATAGTTATTTCATAAAGATGGCAAATGAGAATGAAGAAGAGGCATCAAGTAGCATTGTTCCAATTGAAGTCAATATAAGTTATAACCAAAAACAGCTCAGTGACCTTCCTGTTTTTCAATAGGATTGGACAATGGCTAAGACATCCTTAGCAGTCATGGATGAAGTTTTCTGTTTTATAATCTGCATTATTCTCTGGAATTGCACCAGTTTTACATTATAGAAATGGTGCATAGCTAAACAATAGTCTGCATCATATTGTTTCTTACTTCAAATAATCACAATATCTTGTCCAATATTTTCTTTATTTTGTTTTATGTATGATTTCTATTCACTATTAATTAGGTGTTGACCTAATGATGTAAGGTCTCACTCGATCCTCATGTATTGTACTGGGCCAAATGTTATAGGTTCAATTTTTGGGATCGATATTTGTTGGAAGGGATAGTTGTGTACTCCAAAAGTGATTAGTTGCTGAAGTGATGGCTATTTGTCTTAAGAATCTAAGAAAATGGCAATCATGTCATTTAAGTAAAATGAAATTTGTTTAGAAGTGTATTAATTTGAAACTTACTTGATTAAGTGATTTTTTTTAAATGTTATTCTGCAAACAAACGTGCTCTATAAAAAATAAGCTAAAGTGGGTTTGTCCAGCAAGAAAAGGAGAAAAGTTAAATCTCACCACTCTACCTCTAAATATCAAAACATTATTGAAATTAGAAATAGAAAAAAATTAAAGTAACAAATTGTTACCTATAATTGGTAAATTGATGTAATACCATTTAGGTGAAACATAATTTTCAAGCGTCAGCAATCAAAATCAACTCAAGTAAAAATATAACATCAAAATATGCAAGTTGTGAAGATCTTTTTCTTCATTAATTATACCCAATTTTAGCAATGAGTTTGCTTATTGATGCATGATTACAACATATGTTTCTATTCCAAAATGATTAATTGTGATGATTGATTTTATATAATTTCATCTCGGGAGCACATCTGCTGTACCACAAAGTGTGTCACTCCCTGTGCCACGGTTTATGATTGGTTGAAAAAATATATTTAAATTAAAATTTTAATATTTAATTATTTTTCTGACCAATCACAAGCCGTGACACATGGAGTGATACACTATTTTGGGACAGCAGATGTCCACCCCTTTATGTCACCCAACTAGGTTTTGTATAGTTGATTAGTGATTTGTGTTATGATAATAATTTGATTCAGCACTTTGGTTGTTGTTAATTTTGAGATTTTTCAGTTAAGGTCAATTTTCAGTTGTACTGTCTGATTTGGGTTAGTATAACCACTGTGTATTAAGTTATAAAGTCCATATCCAAATTGAATATATTTTCTTAAGCCAAGATCTTGGGTTGCTTTCAGTAATGAAATTATTCACTAGTCTACTATAGAGTTAGTTCATTGCTGTATTACTACTTCTCTAGAAGATTTTCCCTAGTCATTCTTCAAAAAACAGTTCACACTTCACACACCACTTTGTTAAACAATGATCTTTATAATTGTTGGGTATATACTTTATTAGACCCTATACAATTGGATGCCATGCATGTTTACTAAGATTAAGTACATTAGTTGTTTTAAATTGCACTTTTCAATTTCTCATATCGATACTTGTTGGGAGGGATAATCACGCACCCCAAAATGGACTAGTTCCTTATCCATTGGGTGAGAGGATACTCTTAATAGTACCAATTAAGTTTTCATCCCATGCTAAAGTTTCAAGTACATTCAAACCTTGTATAATTCACATGCTTTCAATTCTCCTACCCAATTCAACTCTTAACCATATACTACTTCATAAGGAACATAATTTATTCCAACTTTGTTTCTATATGCATCATTTCCTACACTTGTCACTTTGTTTCTCACTTCATGTTAAATTGGGTCATTGAAATCCACCTTTTATCTACATTTTCTTCTTTTTCTATAAGGCTCAATTAAATCCACATTGTTCTTTAGTTTGTATAAGTTATTCTTCTTAAGAAGTCATACAAAACTACAAAGAGTAACATAAAATAGCAATTTTCACCCAAAGAGAAAACTGACAAAGCCTTTTTTCTAAACAAACTTTACTAGTTTCTAGTGTCTTCCAAATTTAGCTTGGAAAATTTTTTCAGCAAAATTTGGAAGTTGTTAAACTCCTGCACAAAATAGATCTATCATGTGTCTAAACCATAGTAACTTAATTTGTTGTATATTTGAAAAGTAATCTAAAGAATTGATGTAAGACACAATTTTGTATTTTAATCATTTATGTCAAACATCTACCATATGGTATATGATTGTATGAATATTCTAACAATCATAGGACACAAGAGAGAGAACAAACACAGCTATGCCAATAGTATATTTCCTATTTGATGAATATTCTACAAAGTCTACATTATAATGTAACTAGAAATTAAAGCATGATGGTGTCTAAGATGCATGGTTTTTCATTCATCAACCTAACAGGTTAAGATCCTCTCTAATATTGGAAAGAAAAGTGCATAATAAATCATACAAAAAATTAGTATGATGTGATACTTTTGTCCTTTAAATATAATGTGATGACAGTTTTATCCTTTGAGTGCAAAAGGAAAAGTAAGAACTTATTTCTCGAGTATTGGAGATGATCATTTTCGGAAACGTAACAAAAGTAGCCCAAGATGTTAGCCTTTCAACTCATTCCTTAACCTCCAATATCTTTCAACTCATACCATGCTTTAACTTCAATCCTACTCAAAAATGCATAAAACCTTCCCACTAAACACTCTCTTTTACTACCATTAAGCTTCTTGTGTTATTCATTCTCTTCATATTGATCATGATAAGTTCAGGATTAATGAAGCATCGTAGAGGAAAACTCTCTTTTCCTATAATTATCATCATAGTCTGTGTTCTTGTCTTCATAGCTGTGTTGTATGCAGAAAGGCTCAGTTTCATTTCTTCCAAGTCAATTTTCAAGTTCAAAACATGTCAAAGAAAGAACACCAACCCAAAATCTAGTAAGTCAGCTCAACTTCATGTTGGAAATAGTATTAGTAAATTTTATGCTGTGTGAAATTAACACAAACAATTCAGAAAAAAAAATGCATATTTTTTCTCGGGGTGTTGAATCACCTGCAAACATAGTTGACAAAATCGAGATCTTTCGTAAGATTGGAAGGAGTTGCTGAAAATATGAATCGTGTGATTGTAACTAGTAGCACTTCAGCTTTCTCTATTACTATAAATAACAAAATTAACAAGTAGCACTTCATAAAACTTAAACTTAAACATCAAAATATATGCATATTAAAATAACACCACACATATATACAATATGGCTAGTGTGATATATACAATATGTATAAAGCAAAAAGATAGTACAATAAAATGAGAGAGAATAAAAAAGAACATCTATGGAGAGCATATTTTGTTCAAAGAAGCCAGAGTAAGCAAAAAAAATTCAAAGAAAAGAACACAATAAACACGAGTTTCCCCTTCTATATAGGTTTAGAAGATTGAGAATTTACAATAAGGGACTTTTGCCATAAAAACATAAACTCGTAAGATCTTGGGCGATTTTACGATCCTAAGATCTTCCCCGACGATCTCACTCATGGTGGTGACATCCCATTCAAAGTGGGCATATGACTCGGTGACATGGAGAGTTTAACTACTATACCTGCAAATGTCCAGTTCTACGAACTTTACGCACCAAATATCTAATCCTATAGGATTTGAAGGGGTGTATAGAGTGTTAAAATTTGAAACTTTACTTACCAAATGTCTGCTCCTCTTAGTTAGTTCATCAATAGAGTATGAGATAAGTAATTCGACTCATTCACATCGAGATCTATATATGGAATCCATATCATAGAGGGAGACATTACTTCACTTTTGCATAAAATTGGCATATTTCCAGTATCATAGTCAGCACATTAGTCATAGATAGAAGAGTTAGGCCCATTATTTATTCTGATACTTCACAAATATTGTAAATAACTATCTCATCTTTTCACACTTCTTACCAATTTGATTTTAATGCATTGATATTCTATTGTTTCATATCTTGATTGGTCCTAGCAGGTGATGATAAGAGAGTAGAGGAAGAGTATGTTTTAAATGCATCATGGATTGATGATAGGTTTGATTTTGACTCAAAGGAGTGCAATGTTGCAAATGGAAAATGGGTATTTAACCATTCAATAAAGCCTCTCTACATTGACACTAGTTGTCCATATATAGATAGACAATTTTCTTGTGTCAAGAATGGGAGAATAGATTCTGATTATCACCATTGGGAGTGGCAGCCAAAAGATTGCACCTTGCCTAGGTAACTTTCACACTCCTAAATGCCACTATTGTAATTGCATAATTTATTTTACGCATTTTCTACTTTTGGGCTACAAGTAATGTTCCGTAAGATGTTACGACACTTTTATTCTTTTATGTACAATGAAATAACATGTTTGGTATTGAAAGCAAAAGAGAAATTAGTTCTTATTTCTCTAGTACTGGAGAGAATACTTATTCAAATCAGGGATGTCTATTGGATGAAATTAAACGATAAGGATCATTCGTTCATGTAATACAACAAGCATGTCATATCATCCTGGAAAATGTGTCAAAAAAACTATGGCTATCTAGCATTTTTATTTTAGCTGTAGAGTAATAGATATATACATTTAGGTGAAGTAACCCTACTTTCTAAAATGACTAGTACATTTTTTTTTGTAGATTCAATCCAGAGTTAGCTCTAAGAAAGCTTCAAGGAAAGAGGGTGCTATTTGTGGGAGATTCACTGCAAAGAAATCAGTGGGAATCTTTTGTTTGTTTGGTAGAATGGATCATCCCTGAAAAGCACAAGTCTATGAAACTCGGCCCTATTCATTCAATCTTCAAAGTCAAGGTATTGATACATTGGACACAAAAATGTAGATTCAAGCATCTCTAACTTAAGTATAGGCTCTTCTAGTTCTAGATCATAACTTGAATAGAATATACTTTATTAGAGATTGAGTTTGGCGCAACGGTAAGACTATTGCTTATTGGCCATAAGATTACGAGTTCAAATTTTAGAAATAGTCTATCTGCTTTGAGCGTTAAGATTGTGTATATCAACCCTCTTCAGACCCCACTAAATGAGATTATCATGCATTGGTCCACCGTTTTTAGAAGATATTTTACTAACTACTAGAGATCAAGCTAATGCACAATTGAAAACCCAGGCTAATTCTTTTATGTATATATGGTTTCATAGGAATACAATGCCACTATAGAATTCTATTGGGCACCATATATTGTGGAGTCAAACACTGATATCAACATCATAGGAGATACAAGGAAAAGAATAATAAAAGTTGATGCTATCATGGATAGAGCCAAAAATTGGTCTGGAGTAGACATCCTTGTTTTCAATACCTATGTATGGTGGATGAGTGGTCTTAGGATTAAATTACTGTAAGTTTTCTCTCAACTTATCTCATTGAAATTAGTCACAATATAGTTTGTAACTTTATATCATTCATCTTTTATGGGTCAATATATGATTTTTATTCACAAATATGTAACAATCTTGTGCTACCCATTTTGTTTGGTAAAAAAACATTGTTCATTATATCTCATTATTAATTATTTGACCAAGCAAAATAGGGTAACACAAAATTATGGCACATTTGATCTTTACTTTTGTTTTTTATAGCCAAACTTTTTTGAAGTGAAAATGGAGATAATACAAAGTTTGAATCTTAATACTCACATATATCCAACTTCTCTTTATTAATGATCAACATTCAACATCTCTTACAGGATTTGATCTTTAACCAAAAGGTAGAAAATGGTGTATAACACTTTGTTTATAAATTTCAGATGGGGTTCATTTGCTAATGGAGATGAAGGGTATGAAGAATTTGACACACCAATTGCTTACAAATTAGCATTGAAAACATGGGCCAATTGGGTTGACTCAACTATCAATCCAAACAAAACTAGGGTCTTCTTCACAACTATGTCCCCTACACACACAAGGTCTCCCTCTATCCCAAAACAAAACTTCACCCAACATTCATTGGCCCGTTGTCCGAAAAAGTGTGACATTTTATTGAACTTATTAAAAAAAATGCATTTAACTTAAAAATTAAATATCTTTCTAACCAATTATAATAAAGTGACATATGAAGTGACACATTTTTTAAGATAAGAGATGACATTGTTTATTATTTCCTTATAATGCATTGGTTTTGATATTCTAATAGTTTGGTTAAACGAAACAAACAAACTTAGGAGAAACTCAATTTTCTAGAATTTCATCAAACACTGTTTTTTCATGTCCTTTATTACAATTTCATTTGAAAAAATAATCTTTTTTCCAATATTACACCTAAACTGCTTAAATCATTTTCAAACTTGTAACCAAAAGTGAAATAACTTTAGAGTTTACATAAATCCTATTTGTCAAAAACATTTCTAAAAAAATCAGTTTTTTAACCTACACAAATGGCTCATGAACACTAAAAATGCTTTAGATTCTAACAACTCAAATAACTTAATATTGCAGGAGTGAAGATTGGGGCAACAAAAAAGATACTAGATGCTTCAATGAGACACAACCAGTGAAGAAAAATAAGCATTGGGGAAGTGGTTCTGATAAGAGAATAATGAGTATAGTGGCTAAGGTGGTGAAAAAAATGAAAGTTCCAGTAACTTTTATCAACATAACACAAATATCAGAATATAGAATTGATGGTCATTCTTCTGTTTACACTGAAAATGGAGGAAAATTATTAACTGAAGAGGAAAGGACTCATCCACATAATGCAGATTGCATACATTGGTGTTTGCCTGGTGTACCAGATACTTGGAATCAAATATTTTTGGCAATGTTGTAACAAATAAATAGCATAAGATCCATTGTTTTATTTTAAATCAACTATTTTCTGTCTATATATTTATCTTTCATTGCTATTTGTGATATAAATATACATGCATCTTGAATACTCATATGTAGAATTCATGATCAATATTTAGCTGAAATACATCAACTAAATGGTTCCCTTCTCTATGGGTATGTCTCAATTGTATGGTCTAGGTCTAAAAATAAAGCAACAGAACGGGTCTAGGTAATGCACTACCCAGACCCATTGCCACCCTTATTCTCAACTAGGTTGATTGTAACTTTAGACTCCATTTCAACAATAAAAATTTGAACATCACTATGAGCCATAAAAATGCACAAAGTTTTTGCCATGGATAAAAACAAACACAAATGTTGCATTTAATGATAGGTGAGTTGGATCCCTATGTGAAACCTGGACCGGACCAAAAAAAATGAGGTGGTTTGAACAAAAGAGGGTAGAATATTGTTAGAGAAAAGTTTGATACCTCAAGATAAAATTGCCTATTAAGTGGTTTAAACATACTTAAATAAGGCCCCAATAAAGAAAGTAAATGAAAGGAAGGTTACTCTAATTTTTGAGAGGACCTCTAAAAATTTATAGGTTAGTGAAACATGATATGGTTTGATTCATGAATCATGTACTCAAACACGATATTAAGATTATATATTTTTAATTAATAAAATTACTTGATTGATGAATCTTGTAGTCAAGCACATTTAGTTTTTTTGTACTACTAAGGGAATTTCATCACCTTTTAGAGTCAGAAACTCAGAAACTAATCATGGTTATGCCCTCTCAAAAAGTGTCACTCCTAGGAATCGAATCATTGACTTTATGGATTCAATGAAACCTTACACAACTAGACCAACGCCCTTATAATAAGCATATTTAATGATATTAAGATTATATATTTTTATTCAATAAAATATATTTCTATCCATATATTTTTATTCAATAAAACTTAATATAATGAATTATTACTTTCATACATAAAAGTTGGATAGGGTAAATTTAAAAAAAAAAGATATGAAATTTATTATGAGTAATAATGATAAATTTAAATTTAGAATGACAATAAGATCGAAGTTGAAAATATAAATATTAGAAGTAATATTGTATGAAATGTATCCAAAAAAAAAGATATATAAATGAATAAATATAAGAAACAATAGTGTTAACATTAAAATACTTTAAAACCATGTCATATAATTATTTTTTTGTCCCATAAATTCGTTTAATGAAAATAAATGGTAAAAAGGGGAAAAATAAGTGGTTTTCATTTATATATTGGTAGGGGAAAATTGAAGAAATTTTTTATATTTGTTAGATAAGATTTCAAAAACCAGCTAGATATTGGTCTAATAATATAAAACCATATTAGATCCTCAGAATGGCTAAAATATTAAATATTCGATTACGTGAGCAACACTTATTAGGAGTGATTAATAGTGAAAAATAATATTAGTAGTATAAAAAAATAAGATTTCAAAATTTCAATTTATTACAAGCCCAAAAGTAAAAACACTGTAACCTTGGCCCACTTGATTCATTCTTGAAGAACAACAAATGGACAAAACCCTCTCTTCCTTATAAAAATTAGTGTCTCATTCAATATTTAACTCAAATGTATGAAACCTAAGCCATTTCTCTACAACTCTGCCTTCAATTTCTTTCTTCCAACAACTCTCCGATCAAGGCGTTTGATTCTCTCCCTAAAATAGGTTTGAAACCCTATTTTTTTATTCTTCTAATTGCTATGAAAAATTGTAGGATTTCAAATAAAAATGAATGAAAAAGTATAGAGATATATGATAAATATATGAAAAGTTTATTTCTTTGGAACTTAACGTTTATGGGTTTTTTTAATGATAATTGAATTGTTTTCAGTTTGAAGAAGGTGATAAAGAAAGATGGCTGGTGGTGGAAATTTTGTGCACAGGGTTCTCTCCTACGTTGTGAATGAATTAGTTGTCAATGGTCTTGCCAACAAGTATGTTTTTCTATACAAAATTTCAGAATTATGTTTTTGATGATTCTTTCTTTGGCTGCTGGTGTAACGAGATTAGGCCTCAAATTTATGATTTTAAGGTCTTTTTGAGTTTCTGCTGCCTTAATAACTATATAGCTATTATAATTGATGACATTTATTTTATCTGTGTTATATTTTCTGATTTTATTAAAATTTAGTTTGATTGTGTTGTGCCCGAATTATTTGGATGTGTCTTGACTTTAGAAAACATCATTATTCTATGATTTTTGTCTGCATTAATCATTTACACTATGTTTCGTTGAGGGAATAAAGATGAGAAGGAAAAGGAAAGTAAGGAAACACTGAAGATTTGAAAATATGGAACTAATCATTTCAGGTCTTACGCGGGAAAGCTTCCCATAGGCTCGCCCAGTAACTAATACATTAATTATTGAAATTAATGAAATTAAGTACTACTTTTTGTTTAAATATTCATTGCTGTATAGTTAATAGCATACAATAGTAGTGCTAGGCAATGCGCCCTACCACCTTGTGGTCATATGCACACTGTGTTGCGGTGTTTTTTTCTCAGGCGCTGCATATATCGATGCTACTGTTGGCGTGAAAACCTTTTATTAATCCCCACTGTTTTATGTGGCATCTCTTCCTTTTCTGGTTGTTCCTTTCAAAGAGCCTTCTAGTTAGGCTTTCCCTATCTATGACTGTCGCTGTTAGACTCCTTTGATGTGCTGACTCTTTCTCTTCCACTCTAGCGCCGTGTTTTTTGTCCATCATATAGTGATGGGACTATTTGTTTTACAAAAACAAAGGGGTCTAACACTCTAACCCTAAGCACAAACATAGAATATGAAAAACTTCATATATGTGCAGTAATGAATATTGATATCTTTACTGGGATCAAGATCGCTCTTGTCTTCTAAACGCGTACAATCATATAGTTCTACATGTAGTATCACAATTTTGACAACCATGGTTCATGTGGATGATGACTTATGTAATCTTTTAATTATTGAAGAGATGTCTTCAAGTGTTAACATCCGAAGGACTGAGGGCTTTGATTGTTTTACATTTGAGATTAAGAACTTATTTGGGCAGTTATTTATAGTCTCTAATTTCAACTATTCTGAACAAACCCTCCGGTTTTTTCTTCTTTCTAATCAGCCCAAATTTTACTCTATCAACCTGTCGATAAAATTTGTCTCACGAAGGTTGATAACATGTTATCATGATTTTCAAGCCCATTATCGTTTCTGTTAAGCTATTGCCAATTATGTCATTGTAGGCTTGTAATAATCCCAAAGATGATTGCAAGTATCGATTTCCATACAACGGAGGCTTGATTTATTTTATAATATAGTAAGCTAATTATTTAGTTTTGATCGTGATGATTTATTTGCTTTGGTATCTGTCAGTTTCCAGTGAGAGTGAAGACGCCTAAATACAATTATTACTTATTAATATGTATGTTCATCAGTCCATTCAAGATTCTGAAACTAGTCTCCACTGTTTGATTTTATTATTGCCTTTATTTGGATTCCAAAACATGTACAATTGGTTTTCGAATTATGGTGCATTCAAATTTTCTGATTAAGTTGGCACATAGTTTATATACTGTGCATGTAGTACTTGTTGCTACCGGTCATTCTTTTTTCTCATGTTAATGTTTCATTGTGGTTTCCCAGCCCTGCATTTCAGAGGTTTGCAGTGAGGACATCCAAGAAAATTGAAGATATTTCAGTCAAAGGTAATGGTCGCAAAATAATTATGTTTTGTTATTTTATTGACCGTGTAAACAAATCAGTTTCACCG
Organism: Lupinus angustifolius; assembly: GCF_001865875.1. NCBI lineage: Eukaryota > Viridiplantae > Streptophyta > Magnoliopsida > Fabales > Fabaceae > Lupinus > Lupinus angustifolius. Next base: position 33,093,761 of record NC_032019.1, on the reverse strand, counting down.
TAGTGTTATATATTCTTTCAGCTGTGAGAACGAAGCAGGAGATAGCTGAGCAACTCAAGGACATGACAAAAAAGCATTGAGGTTTGAATGTATATTAAAATCAGTTTCTGAGGATTTGATGATAGTATTTTAACTTTAACCTTTTTCTTCTGCTTCTTCCAGTCTTTCAAGCAGTGATATACTGGTGTTCTTGCTACTTCGCCGAAGATAATAATGTCTTTTATTCTCTTTGCTGAAGATGCTTATGGAGACAAGCCTGAATGTATGTTTTGTAATTGATTTTTGTTCTTATGATATCAAGCTGGAATGTAAAACAGTGCTTCAGGTTTGTTTGATGAGCCAAAAAACAGGTTTAGGATTTTCCAATAGTTTCAATCTAATGAAATCTTATTAGTGTCTTGAAGGGTTGATTGCAGAATAATGTAGGAATGATACCATGAAAGAGAAAGGTTACCATTTATTTAGTCCTTCAATATTACAAACTTGGGACACTAGTTCTTCCTTCATTTTTAGGGATATGATTAATCCCTGAAAAACTCATTAGTGATTCTAATTGGTTCTTGAAAATGTTAAATAAAATGGCTAAAAGAAGTAGTTTCTTAGATAATGTCAAGAAACTAGTACCATGGTTATATTTTTTGATGTACCATAATATCTAGCTTGTTGTTTTGGACTTGTGGTTGGCAATGCAAGCTTAGTTATATGCTAACAAATGAAGTAGATTGAGCAAAACATGCACAAATTGTTTAGGCAACGGTATTGAAGATCAAATGATTATTTCTGTGGTGGGTTCATGATTTTGCCCCCAAGTATGAAGTTATGATTCATAAATTATGATATAAATCAACTTTACCAATAAAGCGTTGGGCAGGATGACCAAAAAGTTAAGAGTTCAATTTTTGTGAGTGATAGTTGTTGGGAGGGCAATTATACACATCGAAAGGGATTAGGGATTAGTTCTTTATCCTTAGGATGAGGGGATACCCAAAACAATCAACTTTATGTACTGGTTTAACCTTGGATATGTGGTTATTTTATATTCCCTCTATTCCTTTCTGACAGAATTTATCAAAAAATATTTGTTCTTATATATGTAATGTTTCCAAACATACTTTTGACTCAGTGACCCAAACACACACTTAAAATTTTAAAATTGAAAAACACAACTAATATTGAACTTCTGTAAACAAAATTATAAAACTGAAAATTAGTTAAAATTGTTTAAAATTGCAATGCTAAAAACCATTCAAATTTTGCAAATGGGTTCCTAAACCCCCACTGAGTCCATTAAGTGAAGTGTCCAAGTTCAATTTTTTTGTGATAAGGACCAAAAAAAAACCGAACAAATCTATCATAATCATATTTTTATGGGTTGGTTGAGGGATTTAGTCAGTGCTATCATTTTTTAGGCCAATCAAGATTGTTTGACTTTTAGTTTTTCTTTTGGGTTAAAATTAACTAACCTATAAACCTAATAGTGATTGTTTGATTCTTAGTGTTATTTCAGTTAAAATCGAATCAACCCATAAACCTTTTCTATGATTCTTAGTTTTATTTCAGTTAATATCGAACCAACATACAAACTCATTGAATTTAAACACAAAATATCAATTTGGAATTAGTTTTATAGCATGTTAAAATATTATTGAGGCATCCCACAATCAAGTATCTTCTAGTATAAGTTATCTCCTTGCGGCCACTAAAATCATGACGTGTGTCATATTTAATTATTTTCTATAAAAATATTTCTAAACCAAAAAATATATATACATTTCATATTTTTATTGGCTACAAGAGATAACTTATTTCCTGGGTTTGAGGAGATATTTTATTTTATTTAGTTGAACACATATTGACTCTAATCACACTAATCATTCAATCACCGTTCAATGTATACATCCCCTCATAACATTGATAATTTTATTTCATTATAATAGGTTAATACTCTTTCACCAACAACATTATTTGTTTCATCATTATTAAAAGAACACATCTTCTATCTCACATTTTGTGTTACTCCATGTGTCATGGATATATGGAGTGATACAATATTGTGGGACAGAAAATATGGTCCCATACTTTTGGGATAGACGAAAATTATACATGGTTTATCAATTTGTTTAATAATATTCATGATCATTGAGTTTGTAACCAAAATAATATGTCTCTTAACATTTATGATCTTTATTTTTAATCAAAATATTATGTTGTTCTTATTACTAATGTAGAATAGGTGGAACAATAATCATCTATAGTTGGTTTCGTACAACTATATCGATTTTCTTTTTATATATGTACAAAGAGGCTCATTAATGAATATGTTGGATATTCCAAGTGTGAATGAAGAAGTTCCACATTGAGCAAAAATGGATGAGTTAAAGAACATATAAGTGGATGGACCCATAGACCTAATGCCTTAAGGTTTTGGGTCAAGATGTGGTGTCAAACCCACTTATATGCTTCTTTCACTTAGCTCATGAAGGAATGTTGTAACACATGGATAAAGATCTCCAAACCGAATATAATTTTACTAAATCTTAGGAGTGTTATATAATTTACTCTTTATTTTTATATAAAAAATCATATTTTTTTTACATATTAGACTAACATAGGGTTTATTCAATTTCACGTTGAATCATGACAATTTTTTATAAATACATGCTCAACCCGTTAGCAGGTTAAGGAGAATCTACTACCTATATAAGAATACAATAGGCTGGTGCTTTTACAATATTAGATATCTTCAAAGCTTGACACTTGATTTTTTAGGGGTAAATTTGTAGTAGCATTTCTTTTTAAATTCAAAAATGAAAAGATAATCTTGAGGTAAAAAAAAACTTTACTAATGTACTGTATAGCAGTGTTATCACATCACAGCAAGAAAATTACCTGACATTGATGACATTTATTACATACATTTTCATTTTCTCTCTCTTCAATCTTCTTCTTCACGTCCAGACCATTCATTTCTTCTCTCTTAGCTATCCATCTTCAATCTTCTTCTTTTGTGAGCATCTAAGGTATTAATAACATTATTCATTCTTCATTTTTTCTTCTCCCTTATTTGCATCGGTGTTGCCCAAAACATGAAGATCTTCTTTGCATCGTCTCTCCAGAAGTAATATTTTGTCAAAAATATCACTTTTTGTTATTCTTCATCCCATTTTTTCGTTAAAAATTGGATTTTTAAATCAATCGTCTCTCCAGAAGTGGTCATTTTTTTCTAAAAATTGGTTAAAACTTATGTCTTTCATACTTTTTGTACTTCTCCATCCAATTTTTTTTGTTAAAAAATTGATCTTTATGTTAGTCGTCTCTTCGGTAGTCATCATTTTTCAAAAAATTGGTTAAAATTACGCCTTTCAAGCTTTTTGTGGTTCTCCATCCAATTTTTTCATTAAAAATTGGATCTTTAGGGTAATTTTATTTTTTTGTTGCTTTTGTCCAAAAGACGAAATTCATTCATGCATTCTTTCGTCATCTTCAGCCTCTTTCCAGAAGTTGTCCATTTTCAAAAAATGGGCTCTTTAATATCATAATAGTTTTTCCATAAAAACACTTTAAAGGTTTCTTGAAAGGGTTTGATGTTAAATATAGTGTTTATTAATTTTTTTTTGTTCTCGATCCGATTTCTTTAAAAAAGGTTGGATCTTTAATATCATAGTGTTGAAAGTTTGTATTAAATATGGTGTTTATTATTTTTTTGGTTATCTATCCAATTTCTTTTAAAAAAATTAGATCTTTAGTATAATAGGGTTGAAAGAGTTTGTTGTTAAATATATTGTTTATTAATTTTTGGTTCTCTATCTGATTTCTTTAAAAAAAATTGGATCTTTAATATCATAGGTTTAAAGAGTTTGTTGTTAAATATACTCTTTATTACTTTTTGGTTCTCTATCCAATTTCTTTAAAAAAAATTGGACCTAATATCATAGGAGATTATCCATAAACCCTTTCAACTTTTCTTGAATATTCATGTGGTTTACTAATGTTTTTACTACTGTTTGTGGTTCTCTAATCAATTTGGGAACTTTTAAAAAAAATGATCTTTAATGCATTATTTAATAATTTTAGAATTTGAAATTTTAATAAAATTTAATAATTTTAGAATTTTAGATGATAACATAAATTCTGTAATAACGAAGTTTGTTTCCATGTGATTTCAGTTTTGATTTTCCCACATGAATATTTGTTCTTAGCCAAAAATTCATGTTCTTTGCACTTCTACTATCTATATAATAATATTTGCCATCCTTGCTTCCCACTTGGCTTTTTAAGGCTTGCAATTTCATATTCACTTTTTCAGTTTTCCAGAATTCAATTTATTGATTGTATTCATTTAATTTTCCATCATTTAAGGGTTGCAAATAATTGGCTTTTTAAATTGATTCTGAGTACTCTCCATAAATATTAAATGCCTTTTAATTTTCTATAAATATTTTGAATATTCTCCATAAATAAATTTTCCCTCATTTATATGGATTTAATGATTTTGAATACTCTCCATAAATATTAAATGTATTTTAATTTTCCATAAAAGAAGAAATTGTAATAATATGTCAATAATTTACACTTTATGTATAAGAAGTATCCATAATTTACACTTTATGTATCCATAAAAAAAATTTATCAAATATGGAATTGATGTGTTTGAATCTCTCTATTTTTCAGTTACAAGACATGAAAGTGAAGCACGAAAAGAAAGACATCTATAAGGAAGCTATAAAACATTTTTGAAGCTATAAAACATTTTTTTAACTTCATGATAATGGTAATTACTTAGGGTTGGAGTAATCATATTAATAAATAAAATTAAATAGTAATATGCATGAATATACACATCATACATTTATGCTACTTTTTCAATACAAATTTCATGTTATTTGTTCTTATCTTAATTTTAGATGTATACTATACTTTACTTTTATTATTTCCTAAAATTTATAAATTATTTGCACATTTCAGCTTAACTAATTTAATTTCTGACGTTGTCATGTTACATTTAAGCTAAATATTAGGTGTGCTAAAAATAAATTGTATATCAAAATATTTAAGTTTAAATAAGCTAAAGCTATTCTCATTCCACTCTAATCAACACCCTCACATACTTAAGAAAAAATATTATAGTCATTTTGGTATATTATTTCTATGCTACATTTTATACAATGTTTCATTTATTGCAAATGTACTTTTCTTGCATTATTACTCTGCCACAAACTTTTTTTAAATTTCAGCCTATGAGAGATTGTGACACATTTTGTAGACTTCATCACATGGGTGGTTGCCTTTTCACTTCAATTACATTGGTAGCTATGAAAAGTCTATAGTTGTACCTTGGCAAAAAAAAAAAACTCATACAGTGACTTTAATTATAGACACTAGAGTGCATATAGGTACAACACTTAAACTTTAACATAATTATTTCTTCTATATAATGTTTTAACTTCTTACACACTCAACCTTCCATTTTTTGCTTATCTTCTATTTATACATTACTTTATTCAAATGTTATTCATTTAACTATATATTTAATTTACATACTTATTTTTTTTGTTTCCTTCCGGGTCAACATGGCTTCTTCATAGCATTGGAAAGATAAACTAATCTACTATCTTCTTTAATAAGAATGGAAGGGGTGTGTGGTTATTGCCAAAATAGATATTTCATTTGATTGACACTACTATTCCATTCAAAGATGTATAAAATGAAATTGTATATGATATATTACTGAAAAATATATATCACTTTAATTATACATTTACATGTGGTGGTGATAATTTAGTCATTAGATAATAATGAATACAATAAAATAATATTGTCTACATAATCATTTATTACTAAGTTAATTATATTACCAGAATAATAAGTAACAATAGGTAACATATCATAAAAGTAATATTAATAATTTACTATTGCAACTTTAACCATATAAGCTACACCTCATGGCAATAGGTAACATATCATGAAAATAATATTAATAATTTAATGATGAATTCATAATTTTATTTGTTTATAGTTATTTTAGAGTCAAATAATAATTCGTATTTTAAAAATGATCTTATTTTATAATAAAATAATAATGTCATATAAATTTATTTGATGATGATTTTTTTAATTATTAGGATAATGATGTGTTTCTAAATATTTTATAAAGTTCGATGTCCTTCATCTTCAAATAGAGCTGTACAATACAAAGTATAATGAGATTTTTTGTATCTCTACCTAATGAAAATATGTACGAACGATGATTATTCTAAAACATAATTAAATAAAATAACATTTACTTATATTGTATGTGAATATTATTTATACATTCAAATAATCATACACAATGAGCATCAATCTATAATAAAACATGATCATTCAAGATATATGCTAAATCAATTCATATAACAATGAGCATCAATCTATAATAAAACATAATCATTCAAGAGATATGCTATAAAAATTCATATGGTACTTATAAACGTAATCCAAAAAAATATGGTGCATAAAGAACTCATTAGGTTTATATATAGAATATAGAAGCTATATATTATCCTATACAATTTGAATTTAATTTGTTATGGGTTATTTTAGAATCAAATACTTTCAACCATCATACTTTCCACAAATTTATGCTGATACAAATGCACCTATAAAATGTTAATATTGCACATATACTCTCAGAAAGCAATGCTAATATTGCACACATATTAACAGACCAATTTAAAATAATAAGTCAAAATAGTAACTTAAACAATGATTGACATTGCAATATTAATCTTTAGGATTTAGGATTTAATCAAAACCTAGGTACAATAACAAAACATTATTTCTCATCAAAACATAAAGAATAATAAGTTTTAAATGAGAATATGACAGAATCCTTCTATCATAGAAATAAAATTAAAACTAAAATGAATTTCCTTTTACCTAATGTAATCAATGTTTGTGAGTGACAATAATTTGAAAAGTAGAGAGAGGACTATTTCTCTTGAATTGTCATTATAATCTACATACTTACCATGATACTCACAGGCTAAAGCCAAAATTAGATGTCCCAATTCCTAACAAAATATAATATGATAATAAATTAAAAAATTGTAAATAAGTTTCAACATACCTACCTTACTTGAGACTACCTTATATACATTAGTAGCTATGAACTAAGCCTATACTTTTATATTTTCAAACTTACCTACATTAGTGCAACTTATATCAATGGTTTATATGAAAGTTATTATGAGTATATTTTTTTATTATTATTTTGGAAATAAAAATGTAAAAAATTGTGCACATTGAAGAAAATAGATATATCTTTCACAAGTGCTTCAATGAATTTATTTTGGATATAAATCTTTAAAAGTCATGCACTTTGTACAAGACATCATTACAAGAATGAACCATTTTTTCAATCTAGAGCAATACTTGCGTCAACAAAGTTGTTGATGAGTTAAATGAATATGTTATGAGTTAAATGAATATGTTATGAGTAACCTATATTCTTTCCAATCATAAGATCAAGTTGAAAGTTGGAACTCTAATAAAGCTATTGTGGAATTTAGACTAATATGAAGGATAATGTCATGATTTAAGATTGATTGACACTAAAATGACAAATCATGTCCTTGAAGCAAAAATCATGTCTAGAAAAAACATATGAGATAACATCGTCTCATTTGTTAATAATTCTACATGACAATAAAATACATATAAATCATATTTTATGAGGTAACCTACATAACATATTTATTAATAAATTATTCTGGTATTTTTAATTAAATTTATGCAAAATACATTACCACCCGTGCGAATGCACGAGTATCCTACTAGTATCATAATAAAGAAATAGTAAATTGTATCTTTAGGTTTAATTTAATTACTTTTATCAACATATATTTAAAACATTACACTCATTTTTAATAGAGATGAACGTAATTATATCCACCTTTCCAAGGGTCAGACTCCTCTCCAAGGAAGTGCAGTTTTTCTCATCAGTTTTAAAAGTAATAACATATGAGAATACAAATGTAATAATATATCACATTTTCTTTGTTTTTTGGCATCATTTAGCTCTCGTCTCATTCCTTTTCCGATAGGTGTACCCATTTTAATTGTATTTAAATTATGGATAATTTATGTAGATGAGAGATTTGTTTATACTCAAGTTAAATTATACTAGTTACATTCAATCATAACTATTCATTTTCTTAAATCTTAAATCTAACGAACCATAAGGGCGAGTGAAATAAGTGATGAGAGAGAAAAAAGAAAATTTAACTAACTTTTAAGCTTCATCCATTTGGTTACTAGTTGAATTTAAAAAATGAACGGCTGAGATTGAATGTAATAATGTAACTTAATTTGGGTGTAAATGAATCTCTCATTTATGTATGAATAGAAAATGAAATTAATTGTTTTAGTGGAGTGAGGTTTCATTAGATAGCAACAATTATTGAGGTGTACAACCACATACAAAAAATAAATTAGTTATTTATCAATAATAAAATGATAAAATATCTTTATTTATACAAAAAAGTGAAGAAAAGATTCATGTAATCTATATTAATAGATAAAGGAAAATATAAAATAATTACCCAGAAAAATAAACATAATGGAGTGACTGATGGCAATAAACCCTTGTACTTTGTGTTGAAGAGAGGTTTAAGATTTTGTAGAGTTTCATCTAACAATGGCTTCAATCATAACCACCAAGGCCAATCATTTTCGCTACGCAACTCGCTTTCTCTCTTCACATCTTCTTCGTTATATCACGCCTTCTTCATCATTCCATCACACTCACCTCCTTCGTTTTTCTTTCTTTACCCCCAAATTTTTTCCTGTAATTATTGCCTTAAAATTTTGATTTTTATTGTTTTTATCTGTAATTTGTGTTTCATTTTTGTTGTTTTGATTCTAATTCTTGTTGTTTTACTTTTTCCCGTGTGAATTGGATCCAGTTTTTGTTCTTTCCATTTATTAGGATTTATTCATATCATTTTGCTGTAATTATGTTATAAAAATTCAATTTCATTTTGTTTATTCATGGTTCTGATTTCTGTATAAAGTACTGAGTTTGAAAGGATTTGTGTCCTTAAGCATGTGATCCTTGGAGATTAGCCTTTGAGATAGTTTGGGAAACCAACAAATGTGTGTAAAGTTTGTAGCTTTAATTCCAATTCATATTTTCATGCTTCAATTTTTTTGGTAATTATTGGCTGAAAATTCAAATTGTTAACTACCTCTATATTCTCAATATTTTTTTAACACCATCTTGTAGTGTATACTTTTTTGATTAATTAAGTGTATCAGATGATTAACGGATTGTGAAATTTTTTTGAATGGCCATATTTGTAGTTAATGGTAGCCTCTTAACCATAAGAACGATGAATTTATGCATCATTAACCAATGATAGAAAATAGTATGAAAAGGTAGTTTGATATGAGGATTTTTTTATTTTCTAGATATTTTTAGCTACAATTTGTGTATAAAGTTTGTTGATTTAATTTTTAATTATTCTTGTTTTACTTACATTTGGATTGGGTTCAGTTTTTATCCTTTTGTAATTATTGGCATAACAATCACTTTTTTTTAAAATTAATTTTAGCTGCAAGTTGAGCATAATGTTCGTTGCTTTAATTATAATTCTTGTTATTGTTCTTTCATTTAAATTGGATTTGTTCCATTTTTCATTACATGTCATTGTCTGCTGAAATTGTAGGTTGGGACTAGAGGTTATGGTAATGGTTCATTGACGCTATGTCAAAGGTTTCTATCTAGTGCTGCTGGTGGTGCTAATGTTAATCAAGAAAAGCTAGCATCAGATAACGGTACAAACGATGATTCTGGTAAAGGAAAAGAGTCGGAGGGAGAACAAGATCAGAAAAGTGATGCTGGGAAATCTGTTCGTGGAGGGGTGTGTATCTAAAGTTATTGAAGCATTGTAGCTCTTCTTTGTTGAGCATTTTTAGCATACGTAAGGGCTGGTTTGGATGAGCTATCAGAAAACCATAAAAAGACTTCTCCTAAAAAAAGTGAAATTTATTTTAGGGCCTTGCTAATCAGTGCTCCAAGTGCAGAATAAGCCATACAGAAAATATAGTTACTATTGGAAAACTAAATAGCCACTTCCTAGTATGTTAAATACAACAGTTCCCAATAAAACTTGACTTTATTCTTTTGATGTAAAATTTGAGAATTACTTATTTTATGTTTTTGGTGTTTGAATAGCTTTTTTTATATTTTAGAAACTATTTTTTAAGAAACACAAAACTTGCTTTAGAAAAAAATATAATTTGTGCTTTTCTCTTGTGCTTCAACTTTTTTTAATACTCCATCCAAATACAATATAAGTGCTTTAAAAATAAATAACAAAAAACAAACTTTTAAGCACTTCCAAACTAGCAATAATTGTTTTGTGAAGGGGTTAGACTTATGTGCCATTTTTACATTGTGTAATGCAGCCTATTTCTTGGTTGAGCTTCCTTTTGCTGGTTGTCACTGGAGCTGGATTGGTACTCTATTATGACAGGGAAAAGAAACGACATATTCAAGGTAGAATTCTATGGTGAGTTGAGTATTCTGTGGTTATGCATGTGGACTTGCAAGCCGTGTCTATGTTAATTGCACATCGGCTTGGATCGTAAGTCAGGACTGAATGATTACTTGCTTATTTACCATATAGTTTTTTAAGGGATTCTTTAAAAAAGTTGTGCTTGCGAATTTGAGAAAACCAGAGCAGGGTCATGTCTAGTTGGAGGATAAAGTTTGTGTACAGGATATATGTGCCACATCTTTGTTTCATATGGTTAGCACTTGGCACGAAAACATATAAGACCAAGGAAGCACATATTCTGCTATGGGATATGGATATAACATGATCCGGATATTTTTATATTGAAAAATCATAATTAATTAAAAGACAAGTAGATGAAAAGTATCCCAAAACCATTGAAGTATCTGTTAGGATACATTTTGGATACCGGTAATCCGGTATGGCAACCATTTTGTAGTTTTAGTGCTGTATTATAGTATAAGATCAAATAGCTCTATTTCCTGTTGCGTTTCAATCTGATTCTGGATTATGATGGATACTATGTTCTTCCGGTTATTCATCAACCTTTTATTGCTGTAGAAATACATACTGCTTCAGAGGCAGTTAAGCAGGGGCCTTCTGCGGGAAAAGCTGCAATTGGTGGTCCATTTCGCCTTATCAACCATGATGGGAAATATGTGACTGAAAAGGACTTCTTTGGAAACTGGACATTGTTATATTTTGGCTTCACTCATTGCCCGGATATCTGCCCAGATGAACTACAGAAGTTAGCAGCTGCAGTTGATAAAATAAGTAAGTTTTTGTAGATGATTTTTCAGGTTCATGGCTAGTGAGTTTTGTACTTTTTAGACCAAGATATGCTCTATTTCTCAGTATAGTAGTCAATGAACTTGTGCAATTAAAATACTATATGACATTTGAAAATCATGAGAGGTACAAGCCTAGGAGTGAGGTTTGATGGCAATAATGATTGAAGTGTTGTTTGTAAGTGCTTCACAAACAAATTGATTTGGGGGGTTTGGAAGAGCATATTGAGAGCTCGTTTAGGCTTTAGTCTTTTTATTTTTATTTATATATAAAATGTTGATTTACTTCAACGTTCTTTAGCAATCTTTATTTCATTTCTTTATAAGAAAAAAATGATATTGAAGGGGTAGAAATTGAATTATGAGAACCACTTATGTTCATGAGCATGACTTTGCTATAAGCACTTTTTAAGATTTTCAAAAAAGCTTATTGAATAAGTGCTTAATTAAGATGTTTACCCTAACTTGCCCTTGGGCATACGAACCTAAAGAGGACTCATTTTTCTCTTAATCCAGGGCAACCATGCAAACACCTTTACATTTTGCGGCATATATAGTAAATGACTGAGTGCATGTTTTGTATAAGCTTAAATTATGAGAAATAATCACTTATTGTTCAAAGGTTCTCTCACAAAAATTGATTATAGGGACTGTTTTTAACACAAAATAAGCTATAACTCACACACTATGAGTGCCCTGGTTTATTTTAAGAGTGTTAGGTGTGAAAATGCATTACAGTGTTTTAGTCTAACTTCTGATCTTGTTGTAATGAGTTAATGGTAATCATGTATGTGTCTGTGTTCTTTCCTTGCAGAGGCGAAAGCTGGAATTGAAATTGTACCAGTTTTTATTTCTGTTGATCCTGAGAGAGATACTGTTGAACAAGTCGGTGAATATGTCAAAGGTGCTTGCATCATATCATACTCTTATTAAGTTATATCTCAATCTATTCTGTTGTGTGCTTCTTTTGTATGTTTTCTGGATTCTAAGATCGCCGAGTTGGTTTGTGTTTTTCAGAATTTCATCCAAAGTTAATTGGATTGACTGGTAGTGTGGATGAAGTAAAAAGCGTTGCTCGTGCATATCGTGTTTATTACATGAAGACAGCGGAGGAAGACTCGGATTATCTTGTTGATCACTCCATAGTCATGTATGTAATTATTTTTCTGCTATATATACTGCATTCTGTTTGGCATCACCAATTGCTCCATTGGTGATATAGAAAATGAAATTTGTGAATGACCCAATCGTTGTAATATTTTCGTGGAAAGGAGGAGAGCAATCATTATGCAAGTAATGTTCCTAATACACACAAAGATGACTATTATGCATCGGATAGTATCACCTGTCCCACAATCTGTGCCACTACCCGTGTCAAAGAACATAATTAGTAAAGAAGTGACAATATATTACATATCCAATAACTTAGTATTTTAAAATTTCGACCAATCAAGTCTTTGACAGGGAGTGACAAATTGTAAGACATATTATCCCATTACACACACATGCCCCCATGCAAGCACAGACACATTGTTCTGAACTTGGAAATCAATGCCTACCTGACAAATTAATGATATAACTTCGACTGAATTATAATATTACAGGAAGATTTGAACAATTTCTTTTTCGATTCAATAACTTGATGTTATCATGATAATTTCCTTGTACTGGTTATAGGGTCATACCCTTATCCATTAATTCTCTTTCTGATAATGTTTGTGTTTTCCTTATTGAAAATTTCATGTGCAGTTTGTTCTACATTATTATATGGCTGTTACTTAGAATGGTTTATGTTGAATGCTAACATGGCATCTCTGCAGATACTTAATGGATCCTGATATGGGATTTGTGAAGTTTTTTGGCAAGAACAATGATGTTGACTCACTTACTGATGGAGTAATTAAAGAGATAAAGCAGTATAAGAAGTAACTTCCACAAACATGCTATTATTGATAACCTTATTCTCCTAATTTGTGGCTCTATGGCTTAATACTACCCTACCTAGTTTGAATATTATTCTGGAGATTTGGTAGTTTTAAAAGAGAAATTTAATTGTACTTGGAAAGTTAGGTGATATATGTTTATTGCTCATTGGGCACAACCATTCAAAATAATTGTAGCAAAGGTTTTGTTTCTTAATTAAGAACTATCCCTTTAAATGATTTATTCATATTGTTACTAGTTGTATGGATTTTGTTATGCAGCAGTATTACAATTGCAATGATCATCATTTTCCTTCATTATATCTTTTATGTTGAATTGGTTGTGTTTTGGTGAAAGTTATTTTGATATTAAGAACCAAACCGACTCAATCTTAGTTGGTTTGGGTGCTCCATTGGTTCTAACTAGTAAACATACACAATTTTTTTTTAAAGAAATAGACAAAGCCAAATGATTAATGTTAGAGTAAATTAAATCATACCTCTCCCGAGTTTTAATGAAATTATATACTTCCCCGAAAGGTTAAAATAAAGGAGTAAAATACTAAAATTCCATAATTTTCACTCAAAAATTCTCACAGCAGCAGTTGACTATCTCATTATCAAATTCTTGAACCAATTGCCTAGGAGAGATATAGTTTCAAGGAATTAATTGAGGATCCATCATATAGTTTTAAATTCATTAAAAAATTCTGAAGTTTGCACTGGAAGAGAAATGATTTTAAATTATAGAGGAATGATCCACTTACACCCCATCCTAGCCATCAATTATAGAGAAATTCAATAGTTTGAATTAGTAAGTATATCTAAACCATTAGATATTCCTAGAATTGATGGCTAAGATGTGGAGTAAGTTTAAAAAATTTACTCTTAGAATAACTGGATCCCCTCTAAATTATAATAAAGAAATCAATAATGTCCAAACATCATTTACATAGACATGAGTAAGAGCAACTAGCTTTTTTGCAAACTCAAGGTCATTCGTCTCCTCCTATGTATAATGCCATTTGTATGGAACTTATGTGCTCATAAGCTGCAATAAAAGGAGCAGTGATAGAAGAAGCGCTTAAAAGGAGTAATCAACCCTTGTTATAATATAAAATCAACAATGTCATGTTATTATGCTAAGGTTTCATTTGTACGTGTGAAAAATGAAATGAAAAAACTAAATACTAGAAAGTATAGCTACTAATTGTTAATATTTTTTTATAAATGAAACACATTACTGTTATATTTGTAAAATAATCTGGAAATTGTATTATTTTGATTGGTTTGATTCTGACCAATGTCAAAACCAAGTAACAAAGTGATCTTGGTTTCTTCTTAAAAAACCAAGAAAACCCAAAAAAGTAGCCTAGGCTAGGTTGTTTGATTTTCTTGATTCCCACATAACCTAGTTAAATCCTACACTTCATTAATCATTATGAATTTTGGACTTAAACTTTTAAATGATGGTTGAAGGTATAGATGATAAAATGGGCATTGTTTGTGGGCACGCCTGGATAGCTCGTATTTCTTTGCAGGCAGGGCATGTAAAATTTGACCATTTGTCTGTTTCGCTTGTAAGTTCGTGGGTTTCCTTTGGCAATGCAGGCGGCCCACTAATATACTTTAAAGAAAATTAAGAAAATTTCAAATAAATTATAATATAATGTGATTTTTAATCTCTAAAAAAATTATAATCTAATATAATTTGTTAAACTTCATATAAAATATCAAAGTTTTTATAAATTTTTTATTTTCAACTACTTTATTTAATTTTATTTTATTTAGTATATGAATTTTTTTATTTTTTAATTATTCAACAATGTTCGCAGACCGTCCGCAAGCCCGTTAGCCCGTTTTAAAACGGACAGAGCACTGAATTTTGTCCATTAAGTTAATATGGGCATGCCCACGCTCAGTTAAACTTTTGTGGGCATTTGCGGGCAAGAACAAAACGGATCAAACAGTCCGTTTTGCCATCTCTAGTTGAAGGCAGCCTAAATTAGCAAATAAATAATATAAACTACACTTTCAAAAATATGTATATATAAACTATGATGACTCACTAGCTCTCTTAATAAAATTTGAAATTTGAACTCACCCTCATAAACAAAGATTGATTCTAAACTAAGAACGCACCTTTAGATTATGGGACAAACAACCCTAACAACCCTAACATTGTGTGTAAGCTTGCCCTCATATAAACTACACAAACATAAAGGAAATAACTACCATAAAACCCTTTGACAAAAAATGGTTGATGAAAAATAAACTATCATTTGACTACAAGTTTAATAAGTGAATTTAATTTTTGACCACAAGACATTTTAAGCTTATTCTAAAAACATTTAGATTGTAGGAATCCATGTTAAAAAAGTCCAAACCAAGCAATTGTAAAAATATCAAAAATGTTTATTTTCCAAATAAATGTTTATCTTGGCAAATAATCCTAACAATAAGATTCCAAAAATGTTAATTTTCAAAATAAGTGCTTATCTTGACAAATAATCCTTACCAACTCACTTCTAATCACATCTTTACCATAATCCAAAACCTATAGCAGCCCTACTCTTAAACTACAGCAACGTCAATCTTCTTTTTTTGCAATATGTATAGGTTAGACAGTATATAAATAGCTTAGGGTATCTCAGTGCTAGTTCTACTATCACAAACAATATTTATTGCAATTTGTGACAAGAAACTCAAGATCTTTGCAGAAGGCCTCAGCTCTAGGCCTATAGCATTTGGTTCCAATCATAAAATTTAGTAATGCTTATTACAGAATACATATAAATAAATTGTATATGATAAAGAATTTGTGTACATGAAAGCCAATTGTTACATAAAATGCACCATTCAGTGTCATCTTAACTCTCATACTATCTAATGCCCATTTCATCCTCAAGCATGCATGCCAAAACTGAGGCTCTTCTTCATCATTCAATGAAAGAGCACCATATAGACAAACAATAGGAATCAAAATTTGAGAGAACGAATTTCTTCTCTCTTTTAAGGGTATGGATAATATAATTATATATCTAAATGCAACATGCTTCATTTTGCTATGATCAAAATTATTTATGCTAGCCCTACGCGGCTACGCCTTGATCTATGCTCCAGCTGCAAGGCCATGTTGCATGGGATATACTATTGTATCAGGTCCATATTCTCAGAAAAATCTTGTGATGTAATCAGCATTAGTTATTACAAGGCTCACCATTAAATAGGTTCTCAGATGCCATCCCTGATGCTGAGTGGGCATGTGAAATTCATTATCAAGCTACAAGGGGGGAATATGTTCAATCAATCATCTATGGATGAAGTGAGAAATAGCACAAGTGTATACACACAAAAGAAGAAAAGAAACAAAGGAAATAGAACCTGTTTACAACTCTAATATTTCAAATATGGATGAAGTGAATGCCTCAGGCATATTATTTGTCTATATCTTCCGGAATGATGGCTTTGCCCAAATAAACCTGTTGCATCTCGTCTCTCCAAATCTGCAAGCACAGCAGTCATACTATGATATTCCATTTCGGCTCAACACATCACATGATGATGAAAATATTGTCTATAATGTCAATCAAAAAGAAAGTGTAACACGTCTACAATTTTAGTTGCTCATGCTCGTTGGTGCTTTAAATAGTGGAAACAATTCTAAACCTGCAGGCTGTAACTTTGGTGCTTGAAGTACCAAAATTCATTGTTTATATAGCATATCTCAAATTAAACATGAAAATGAATCAAGCGTAAAATATTAAATTCAGAATCGAATGATAAAATAGAAGCAGAGAACAAGTTATATATGGTAGTTTAATCACTTATTGAACCCATACCATGTCTCGGAATTCCAACCGGATGTGAGGGACATTTGTTCTGTGAATGTCATTTCCATTTGGCCCTCTCTTGTAATACTCCTTGCCAATCCAATGTGACTGAGACAAGAAAAACTGGTCAGTAGAGTGCAAAATATATAAAAATAAAATAAATTGCATCAGTATAAACATGATTCTAGTAATTACCCAGTTTGGATTCAGTCCCTATTATTTTCAACTTCACCATAATAACAAAAACATTAAATTGTACGTATACTGCAGTTATGAACTATTATAGTAATATAGTTCAATACTCTATCTTCTCTCCTAGATATAAATAATAAACTTATAGTAGGTTGAAGAAAATAACAAACTTGTCAGTCACAATAGAGGGAGCAAAGTCCAGATGAGCTTACCTTTAAGGCATGTGAGAAACCTGATTGATAAACTGAGTTACGGGCAATCTCACACAAATCACATGCACTCAACTTCCATACCTGTAGAGGAAGAATTATGTCCTTACTGTCAGTATTATATGTTTAAATGCAGCACACACACTCAGATAGAGGGGGAGATCTTACAGAAGCAGCTATGCTATATTCCTCAACCAGTGGTTCCTTTGTTAAGTGAATTTGGAGTGGATCATCAGTAGAGAGTGAAACATTCAAACCCCGTGAGAAGAACACTGGTAAAGGATTCCGATGGTAGTCTAAGAATAGAGAGTTATTGCTAAGAGGAGACATTGCAAGCCCAATCTGACATATTCCACAATCAATTAGTCATTGCAAATATCACAGCTTATAACTCAGTTGTAAAATGGAGCATACCTGAGCAAGATAATACAAATATTGAAGCACAGGAGACTTCCTCAAATTAATTCCGTGTGCAATGTTATGAGTCGTAAGAAAGGTTGCAGCAAGGTGGTCAATATCACCAGCCTAAATACAATATGATGCATCAACTACCCAATCACACAACAATTAACAAATATCCAAAGAAAGAAACTATACTCCAATATGTACCTCTCCAGAGTGAGGACGGAATTTGATTGTTGTCATTCCTTTTGATTCACGAAGCTGAAAAGTATTTATATTCAATCAAACTTTAGTACATCAATGAATTCATGAATCAGATAATAGTTATGAAGTAAGAAGAGGAGAAATATTGGTATACACATATAAGGCATATGGTTGACTGGGTAACGACGCAAGCAATGCATAGAATATACAGAGTGATGGTCTTCAGATTATATGATAGAGGAAAATCTTATGACTACATAGTACATGGCTAGGAAGAAACCCACCCCTTATTTTTCATTTTAACTGTTTCCCCTTAGCAACAAAGAGTGTTGTTTTCTTTGGTGGTGAAGTGAATATCTAAACAAAACTTGACAAAAGTATAAAGTGGTGTTCAAGAAACAGTTACCTTGTTTAAGGTGTAGAGGTTTGCATAGCAATAATAGACATAATATGAAAATGCCGGATTGAATACGTTAGTCCATTGAGCCGGTGTAGGCATGTGTTTTGTTGGCCTTCTTTCAGGTTTGCTTTCGTCATCCACCAAATCCAACCCAACAACCTAAAAATAAATATTTAAACATGGTTGATCAAATATGTGCACACTGCACAGTTAAACCATTTTTTGTGGGGATGTTGGTGCAATGCATATTAGTAGACAATCACATGCCATTACAAGTTTAATAAATGTACAGGGCAAAGAATGCAATCCTGCCATCAGCAGTCAATACAAGTAACCAGAAACTCCTAGCCTTCTACAATATAGTAATTGAAATAATAACAAACCTGTTTCAGGAAAACATGAAGCTGAGGATGTGAATCAGGGTCCACAGTAACCTCAAAAAGTGGAATGAAGATGTTGTCAAGGATGTTCTGGAATGAGGTCACAATTCCCATTTCTTTGTAAACATTGTACAACCTTGGAAGCTGCAAGATAAATTTGAAGAGAACAAATATCAACGACCAAGATTATGTGATAATATCCTAGGTGTACTAATTTCTTCAACAAAAAATGACTGTATCACACTTACTGAAAAAGTAATGGTGGTCGTTGTGTGTTTTTCAATAATCAGAACTTACACGCTTCATAGTTCATCTAATGTTCTTCGCATGATCCATGAACTGCGAGTAACTTACGACTATTGAAAAACACACTACACTATGCAATTTCTACAGCAAAATAGGGCAAAATGGGAAAAGTATTACAAAGGGTAATGAACAAATGTTTTATTCATTACTACCAAGTGAAATTGAGAAGCAAGTAACTAGAAAATACCTGAATCAACCAAACAACATTCTCGCTGTATAATTCATTATTTACTATCCAACTAGCTAGTTGGTCCCACTCACTTTGCTTTCTACCATATATTGATAGTCTATACTCAGCCATCTGTTAATAAAAATAGGTAGGGAAATACACAAGTTAACAATCATCTAGGGCTGGGTGGCTGACTTCTGAAGGTATTAATACGCACACACAAGTAACAATCAAGAAATGGAAAACCGTTACATAAATCCTAAATAAATTATTTTACCTCCCATCATAAAAATAAAAATTGAATGCCTTGTCTGATAAAAATTATTATTGGTTTGACAAAGGTTCAATTGTTCAAAGCGATAATGAAGGATCACTATAAATACAATCCTCACATGTGAATTTCAACACCACTTTAGTACTAAACAAAGAAAAAAGGGAAAACTGAGGTATTAACTTAGATAAAGTAGCAAAGTAGTAAAGTGGTCCATCATGATTGTTAATGTATGAGGCCAAAAGGCACAAATATGACAGACCAACACGAAAAATTAAAAGTGTCTTGCTAGAATTTTATGTATTCTAACACCACAGGAAAATATATACAAGGACTCAGGAAAGCACCTGATATTTACTGGCTTCAAGATCAGAAAACACCTGCTTTGTCAGTTCACCAAGGAAACGACCTATCAGAGCAACACAATAGTATGAGCACATGTTAGTAAAAGATGATCTGGAATTGAAGAGGATAATTTAACACAGGTAATAAAAGAAATCACTGGAAAGGGCTGTGACATTTTGACCACAGCAACCTCAGGTTATTCATGTGTAGGTTTATTTCTTTGTTGTTTCTTCCAATACTTTATTAAGCATTAACTCAAAACTGCCAGTTGCTTTAAAAAATATAATCTTAAATCAGCTTTCAGAGGTTGACTCGCTACTTCAAATTAAAATTAAAAAATCCAGACATCATTAAATATATAAAGGGGTGTTTGTTTTTCTCTCGGTTTTTATTTGTTTCTTGACTATTCTCATTTTCAGTTGAGACATTTTTCGTCATAATTACAAAAACATATTTGCACTATGTTCCCTGTTTTCTAGCTTCTGTGAAGGAAATGATGAAAACTGGAATCTTGTTTATAATTGAGTGGAAACTGACTTGAATGGAAGAAAAAAATGTCCTAAAAAATTTTCAACCAATCTCACCCTCCCTCAAGAGCTGTCAACATTAATTACAGAACTAAATCTTGACGTTTGAAGAACCAACAGCACTTCATTTCCTAAACAAGTTAATGATATAATCCTTTTTTTAAATGGTTGATATAATCCTTCATAATACTAAAATGAGGCATATCCACCCTATGTAAAATAATGTTTAGCTTCTCTCATAACATAATGTAACTTGTCGCTGAAGGTGCAAGATATTGTTAGGAATCCACAATGGAAATGGAGAACGAAAACTGTATTATTGAGTCTTGACAAAAAAAGGAGAACGGTCTCCTTCCAAAGGTTACCCTTTACAACTGAGCATAAGCTCTGTTCAACTAACCAAATCAAAATGAATGCCTTCTTCCTATTCGTATACAGTTTCACCTATTTGATTATCAATCCTGGTTACTCTAACTGCCAGCCGAACTAACTCAAACCCTCATTAAACAACTGTCCAGATTCTAGAAAAAGTATGTTCATTTTCTGGCAGAAAATTTCCGATTCTATTGCAATATAAGCAAGCAGATGGAGTTGTCTGAAAAGTTAACAGACCTCACAATGCCATGTACAATTTTCTTTTAAAAAATATTTGAAAACTTTTCAGAGAAAGAAACTACTAGGCAAGAGACTCCACCATTTCCCTCTTACTCCCACCCCCAAAAAACAACCTTACCTTGAATGAGATTCTCCTGCTTTAGGAATATCTCCCTGAGCCTGCTTTGACCACAAGGATTGTACTTGAGATTGAATTTGTCAAATCGATGAAATGTACTCTTGTCAGCATGAACATCCAAAAGGTCAACATTAAGGTCATATCTGTTTCAAAGATAATTAAAATAATTGTTAATTCAATTTATTGCCAACCAAACTAAAGAAAAAAGTATTAACTATAGTAGAAATTACAAAGAAGATCATTACCCAGTCAAATCCAGACTCTCAAAAACTTCTTTCAAGGTCAGATACGTCCCGTCTCGAAATATTACAACCTGAATAAAGTAAAAATTATACAAGGTTTTTTATAAGCATCCGATGTATAACACCCTACTATATAATTCACCTAAATCTGTCACCAAAAGCATATAACATTTTTTTAATAATGCATATCATATTGACTTCTCATTTGATGGCCATGAATTTGATTACAAATTCACAATAAATCAATTATTTGAGTATCCTGAAGACCTGAACGTTACAACTTACAAGCATCCCAAGTTTGATTAGATTTATTTATCCAGTAGAACAACCTTACAATATAACTATTTTTCATCTTGAAAATGAATTTGTAACAGGAAGATTTGCTTAAAACATAAATAAAGCAAGCCATGCAATAACACAGTGATAAACAGATCCAACTTCTCACCTCATCAGGCTCTTTCCTTAACTTTGACTTTATAAACCTTAAGAGATGTTTCTGATTCATGCATGCTGAGTGGTGGACATGTGTATCAACTTTCCTGACATTGTAGAAGTCTCGATGTGGAGCACTTTTCTGGGCGAGAAATTCCCTATCCGCGTTTAGCATCAAATGAAGATTGAATTTCTGAATACATACACAAATTGACAATTGTCAAGCAGCAAGGTAAACTTATCCAATAATTGAAATAAAAGCATATGTTGCACTTTATCACTTAAAATAAAAAAATAAACATGTAATTACTTGTTCTAGAAGATTAAGACGATAATGGCATAAAGTTCTTATATTCCCCGCTGCTATGACTCGGAGCACGTGATGGAGGTCAGTGAAAAAGGTAGTTGCATCTGCAACAGGGAAAAGCTCCTCGTTTGCTGCGGATAAGAAGCAAATTTGAATGAGAATTATATCCAGGATGGTAAAGATACAGCTGCTTAAAGCAGCAATTCTGAGTTACTTACAGTCTTTATTTGGATATACATGAATAACTCCATCTTGCATTTCAAAGTAATGCTGCACCACAACAGAAATAACATTCATTTAAAGCACAAAATGGGTAAAGTTGGGATATGCATGTCTCTGCAGATGGAAAACAAGAAGAAGAAGAAGAAGAAGAAGAAGAAGATGAAGAAAATAATGAAAAACTCACATCAGACTTCCCTTCAGGAGCAAAAAAGAACGGATCTGGGTTAGGCTTTGGTGTGCAAGGATCAGATATAACTTCTTTCTCCCAGGGAGCAACTGCTTCTCTGAACAAATATCTTTTTCTCATTTCAAGACATTCTTGAAGAACCACATAGGCTTCCACTTCATCAGGAGATGGACCCTCTAAACCATCCAAAAATATATATACAACTTGCTAAATAAGTGATTTTCCACAATGCAATTGTAATCTGCAAAAGTTGATGAAGGAAGGAAGTGGACTATATGCAAGCTATGAGAAAATAAACTTGAAGCATATCATTGCTTTCAAGAGAATGAACAAAATTTATTACCGAGAGGTGTAACTTTAAGCCGAGCAAAAGTTTCATGCTCTGGCACCTTCCTAAGAATATCAGCTGCAACTGGATCAGGCTGCACACCATGCAGGTCGCCAGGAATACTATGAGAACGGATCATACTTGTTGGAGCAGTAAGTTGTATCTTGTCTCCATTAGCATTAATGTGATCAGGTAAAATCTCATATATGTTTTTACCTTCTGGTCCCTGCATACATGTTATTTCAAATTCAACATCATAGAACATTCAAAAACTTCAGTGGATAATTTGAACTGAATCCTACTATAATCAGTGCACATAAAAGGAAATGGGGGAACATGGTTAATTCCAATCCCACTGAGAAGGGGAAAGCGGAGGAGGTAACAAGGGGAGAGGGGGGCTACTTATATCATAAAAACAGGAAACATTTTTTTATAAGACACCATGTGAATGGTAAATTTATTGACAACACAGAAAGTTCATAACAGACTTACAACATCTCCATTCGTGTGCAGATATGTAGTATCCAATTTAGCATTGTCAGCAATATCGTCATCATCTGATTCTTCTACACTTTCAAAGGCGCTAGCACTTGCAACAGGAGACTTCGGAGACAGTGCTCTTAAAATATTTCTCTTCGGGGTACCAGGATGTGCAGATTTAGCTGAAAAATTATATATTTTTCCTAATCAGTAGAGTGAATTGAGATTAACCTTGCAAGTTGCAACCATATAGTTCGTGCGTTTATGTGGGTAGCACATCCAGTGAGGCTGTGCAGAAGAAAGCAAGCACACTGGCAAGTGGAAACTAAGATTGTGTGTTGTTCACTGAACAAAGAAAAATGTCTTGTAAATAAAGTGACAGCTAAAGTCACTTTGGCTGTATACTTGCACCTGAAACCAGATACTCCACTTTTGTTATTTAAAACCCACTCTAGTCTCTACTAATAGTGTTAGCTCAGGTTTCGAAACTATAGGATATTTTTTTCAGTCAATCTTTCCATTTCAGCCAAACACCACAAAAAATACACTCTTCAAAAATTCATAATCCATTTTCCTGACAATAGAGGCGAAGATGCACAAAGTGGCTAGGATTCATTAAACTTTAGAATTGAATTTTAACGTAGACTAACCTACATCAAGCAGACATTTTCACTATGGCCTCTTATACATTTTTTTTCCTAGGTAAACTTCTATTTACGTATCAAATAAACACATATATATGTACCCAAAAAATTAAACACATATATTCACATCACTGTTCCAACTTCCAAATTCTTCCTTCCATGTAAAACCTTTCAGTCAGTGATACATATTACATAACCAAAAAAGAAGGAAAGCAAAATACAATTCCAATGCCATAAAAAAGTTCAAATTCCCAATCCCTTTTAATCAACTTCAGTTTTCCCAAAAAGCATTTCAAATTGAAAAAACTCAAGTAGCATACTCTTCAAAGAAATAGCAAGACTTCTAGTGTACTATACACAAAAAACCCAAGACGCATGCATCAATCAAAAGAGTGATTTGCACACTACTTTCAAACCCCTTTTGATACAACTTCAATTATCCTAAAAAGCACTTCAAAATTGTTAAAACTAAGGGTCACTTTGTTTTAACTTTTTTCAAACACAAAAA
The DNA here is from genome assembly GCF_001865875.1 of Lupinus angustifolius. NCBI lineage: Eukaryota > Viridiplantae > Streptophyta > Magnoliopsida > Fabales > Fabaceae > Lupinus > Lupinus angustifolius. The sequence continues at coordinate 33,069,174 of NC_032019.1, read as the reverse complement.
AGTGATTATTTTTTTTATTTTTTTAAACACTTCTACCCCTTGCACATTAGTTTGGTTGGGATTTTACATAAAATTTATTAAAAAAAACTGCAGTAAGCTGAATTTCAGCTTTTTAGAGAAGCTGTATTTTCATCTTCACAAAAAGTGATTATTTTGATAAACTATATCACTTCTGACACTGGCACATTTGTTTAGTTGGGCTTACAAAAATAAGTAAAAGTTACTGAAAAAGCGAAAAATTTCAGCTTTTCAGGAAAACGCCTTTTTAGTCTAAAAAACGACCATAACACTCCAAAAAAAGTTACGAATTATTAATCAATGAGTTCATCATAGTAATACCTTCACGAAGCGTGTGCAACCGCGGCAACCCCGCCGGAATTCCTTCAACAGAATCCACTCCGCCGCCACCGTAAATCACCGTGACATCCGGCAACGACGTGGAGTTTCGCCGGTAATATCCATTCTCCCTCCTCCTCCTCGCACCATGCTTCCTCAAGTTCCTCTTCGGCGATTTAGAGTAATCATCGGCGTCAAACTTCTCATCATCATCATCGTCGACGTCACCGTCGACGGCGCGTGCGAAGTCGAGGAGGTGTGAGAGTGTCTTGCGGTGGAGGAAGTAAGCGGAGACGGCGACGGCGGAAGCTCCGACGAGTGCCGCCATTGCAAGGTGTAAAGCGTAAGCATCCATGCCTGTGAATGTTATGTTTCTCTCTCTAGAATTTTGATGTTGTTGTGTTATGTTTCTCTCTCTAGAAATTTGAAGGAACCCTACGAATCAGTGAGTGAGTGAGTGATGAGTGAACTTAGCAGCCTCAAAAACACCTTGGATTCTCTATTTATACACAAATGCATTCCTTCTACGTTTATCTTCTTTATTCTAAATATATTATCTATTTCTAGTAATAAACATAGCAATTACTAGCTTTAATTAACTCTATCTAACTAATCTTTTTTGAGATATCTGATTACTTCTTCCAATAAGTATTGTTCATAAGAATTAATTTTTTTATCTTTCGGTGGGAAGGTCAAGCCTCTTGTCCAACAGAAAAAATGGCATGTTCTGTTCGTTTTAAAATAGGCTAAGGGACGTGTTGGCGGCCTGCAAACATTGATAAGAAATATGAAATAAAAATTTAAAACAATAAAATATAAAATAAAAAAATAAAGTAATTGAAGATAATTTTTTAATTTTTTTTGAAACATTACATTACATCATAATTTATTTTATTTTTTTATTACATCACGCATGTGAGCCCCACGCATTGCCCAAAAGAAATGTTTGCAGTAGAGCAAAACGAGTTAAAATGCAAAATTTATATGTCTTGCCCGCAAAAATTTGCGGCCGACCCACAGACTTTGCTCGTTTTGCCATTTATACTTACATATATAAGTGGCAAAGGGATGGATTTGGATCCTAATGAATGTATGAAAAGTCATTCATCAATCCATATAAATTCATTTAAATTATATTTTAAATTATTCAATTTATTCATATTCAAACTTAATTTACCAATTTTAATTCATCTATGACTTCGTTTCATGGATTTAGATGGATGGATAAAGGTTTATCTTTCAATAAAATATTTTTTAAAATCACTTTCAAAAATATATTGTTTTGCAATTGTTCTACATGTAAAATTTATAATTTATATATACATTTTGAAGCACAAATTAAAAAATCAATCTTGTGTTATACTACTTTCATATATGTATTATAATCTATACTTTTTGAAGCACTCATTAAATTTATATATGATACATATTTAACAACAAACTTTTAAAATATTAACTTCATACATATGTCATATAATTGTTATTGATTTGTTTTGAAAAAGTGTTATTAACTTTTTAAAAAAGCAATTTTTTGAACTTTAAAAAATTGCAATATTCTACAAGTATGTGGCGTTTAAGACACAGTATCTAATTTTTTTAACAAATACTTATATATTAAGCACTTAAAGACAAACTTTAAATATTAAGTACATGCACGTGTCATATAATTGATATTAATTTGATTTGAAAAAATGTTTTTAACTTTTGTTTAAAAGTGGTTTTTTGAACTTAAATAATTGTAATATTCTACAAGCGCATGACGTTTAAGGTTCTGCATGTAAAGTTTCTAACAAATATTTATATATGTTATTACTTAAGGACAAACTTTTATTATTTACGACACTCACATGTCATATAATTTATCTCAATTTAATAGGAAAATCAAAGTGAGAGTGAGAAGTAATACAAGAAAGTGAGAGTTGAGATAATAAATGAAATTTAAAAATAAAGAACACCACTTTTTCCACTTTTTAATGCTTATTTTTTGGATGGATTGAATATACATTGGATATAATGGATGGCCATTCATTACTAAAATCATACATTGGATTATATACATTTAAATCTATTACCTTTAATATATGAATTTGGGTTGATTTAATTTTGTTATATTTGGATGAATTATAGATAGTTTTGACACATCTATTCACACCACTAAATTAACACTTTATTAGTTAATTGTCAATTTCATAATTCATGATATTGTGTAATTTTTAGTCTGAATTTATCTCGTGCGTCCAATTATGAACAGACCAAACAAGAGAGTAGTAGGATACAATAATAATCAAATATTATATACCACTCATTAAGAGAAACATATTTGTTTTTACAAAAAGTATGTCATTGTTATGATTGATTGAAATAATATTTAAGTTAAAGAGTATAACAGTTAAGTATTTTTTACCAATCACAACAACACAAATGGAGTGACACAACTTGTATGACAAAAGATGTGGTTCCCTCATTAAGGAGAGGACGTCTTATGTATTCCCCTCCTTAAGTGATATAGAATGACACATTTTATGGAACAATATATGTATTCCCCTCATTAAGTGAGGCTTGACATATGTGTATATGATCTTTTTGGCAAAACTAACTTGTGAGTTGTAGGTGTGAGCCTATAAGAGATAGCTAGAAGGTTGTAATTATATGAGTAGTTAATTAAGCTATTTTTTTGGTACATCGGAAATATAAAAAAACAAAGACTTTAGGATGGGATTAAGATCCATGTACATAAAGTTGAGAGTTTTTGTAGATGACATGTCCCAAATCCTAGAAAAGAAAAGAAGATTTAAACTAAATTTAGCCGAACAATATGCCAACATGTTCTCCTCTGTAAAGATATGTTGCACATGAACTTCTCAATTCATTCTAAGCAACTCAGAGATATTATGAATAGGTTGAAACAAATATTGTAAGTGACTCTACGTCTGTCTTCAGGGTGATCATGTGAATCGCCTCAAAAATATATAACCTTTATTTATCGTTTTTTTAATTGTTTATTAATCAATTTATAATTATTTACTCAAATAATTTAATAAGTAACTTTTAGTAATATTTTGATAAAAAATAGTAATTGTATACAATAATAATTAATATTGAAAGAAAATAAAGAACATCATTGGATTGGTACAATTAAGTCACTTAAAGAATGTGACTTTTACCAGAAACATGAAAATTCAAAAACATCTCATATGGCTAGTTGCAACAGTGAAATGTCCATTAGTATTATAGGCTTCTTATACTATTTGTTTTGGTTTTTACTTAGGATAGTTTCTTACTTAATGGCCATACCTTTTCTATTTACAATTATGGATTATTTTGGGTTAGTTTAGAGTTAGGTATTTCAGTTAGGATTGCCTTTATAGTAGTTGCTTGTTATTCAAGATATAACAGCTATGAGCTTCTTTGTATAAATGGGGGTCCTTCTCTCCCTTTTTGATCAATAAGAAAAGAAGAGGTAATTCAGTTTTATACAACTTTAGTTTTATGGTATCAAGAGCAAGTTCTCTACCGATGTGCAAATCCTCCCCCACAATCAATCAAGAACCAAGATCAATTCAAACTCTTCTCTTCACACACAAGGAATACAGATGGAGAATATGTCCAACCCTCAACCTGGGCAGGTAATGCAGTACAATTCTAGCTATAATGATATCCAAATTCCTATTACTTACACCCTGGAGACAGCCCAAGGGCAACCCTTGTCACTCCTCCATTAGATGGCACAAATTATGTTTCTTGGAGCAGGGCCATGAAGAGGGCCCTACGATCCATGAAAAAAATTAAAATTGTTGATGGAACCATCAATGAGCCAAAACAGGAATTTGCAAAGTATGATGCATGGGATCGTTGTAACACAATGATCCTCTCGTGGATTGCAAGGTGCATATCCCCTCAAATTGGACAAAGCATCATTTACATAGAAAACGCTTATAAGTTATGGCAAGATTTGAAAGAGATGTTCTCCAAAGGAGACCAGTTTATAATGTCTTATGCTTTACAAGAATTGCACTCCATTAGGCAAGGGGACAAAAGTATCTCAGCTTACTTCACAGATCTAAAGACTCTTTGGGAAGAATTGGAGTCCTTAAGGCCTATGCCATCATGTTCATGTTAGCCAAGATGCAATTGTGACATGGACAAGATTATGAAGAATTACAAAGACAATGAGTATGTCATCTGTTTTTTAAAGGGACTCAATGATGAATTTGGCACAACAAGGGCACAAATCTTGTTGATGGATCACTCCCTGTGATAAATAAAGCCTTTGCATTACTTCAGCAACTAGAAAGACAACAAGTTGGGGACACCTCACCAAATCCGAAGATACTATTCAATAGTACTGATAGGAAGGCTCAACCCAACATAAACAATACAAGGCAACAACAATGGAGATCCAAACCACCCATTCAAAGAGGAAGTTACACACAAGGAAGAAGCAGATGAACAACAAGAAACTACAGCAATGCAAGATAAGGTGGATCAAAGATATGTACCTTTTGTGGAAGAGAGAATCACACAATTGAAACATGCTACTTTAAGCATGGATTTCCACCTAATTCACAAGGAAGCAGATTTAGCCTAAAAAATGAATTAGTAAGCAGTGCAGTGGCAAATGACATAACACACCTTAATGGAATCATGAAAGGACAAAAAGATGAAGAAAGGAAAAGGACAAACTTCAATTTTGGTCATGAGCAATATGCACAATTAACTTCATTACTCAAGAGTGTTGTTGAGCCAATAGCTGTTGATAAGGTTGATTGCAGTCACAAAGTGAATCAGTTGAGCATGAGACCTTTTGATGCCAACCACACTAAACAAAACCAGGAAGGACATGATCTTACAGGTATCACTTCCTTTTGGATTTTGGACACATGGACAACTAATCATGTTTGTCGTGATTTGTCCATGTTTGATGCTTTTCATAGGATTAAACCCATTACTGTGAGCCTGCCAAATGGCTCTTCTGTTCAGGCAAATTATGTAGGAACAATTACTTTCTCTAAACACTTTATATTGCATGATGTCTTGTTCATGCCTGAATTTGCCTTTAATCTAATCTCTATATATAAGCTCACTGGATCCATGAAATGTAAACTAATCTTTGATGATTTACAATGTGAAATCCAGGATATGACTACCTTGAGGATGATTGGACATGATAAAGTGAGGAATAATCTATATGTGCTTAAGAAAGTAACAAATAAAAGGATTGCTTTGTGTAATAATATGAATATTGCTATGGATGTTTCTTTCTTTGGCTTATGGCATTTTAGACTAGGTCATCCTTCATCCTCTATAATGAATACCATTTGCAATGACTTTAGCTATGTTCATTTTGAATTTTGATTTAAGTAAAATCTATGATTACTGCTATATTGGCAAACAAGCCAAACTTCCCTTTCTTAATAGCATGAATAAAAGTGTTTGTTGCTTTGACTTGATTCACATGGACATATGGGGTCCAATTTCTAGCACTTCCATACATGGACATAGGTATTTTCTTACCATTGTAGATGACTATAGTAGGCACACTTAGATTTACCTAATGAGATCAAAAGGAGAGGCTAGAATCTTGATGCAACAATTTGTTAGGTTGACCAAAACACAACATGATAAAGTAGTTAAGATTATAAGGATTGATAGTGGGGTGGAATTTAACTCACCAAGGTTCTTTAGTGAATTAGGGATCATACACCAAACCTCTTGTATTGAGACGCCTCAACAAAACTCAGTTGTTGAGAGAAAACATAAACACTTGTTAAATGTGATAGAACTCTTATATTCCAATCAAGACTGCTTAAAACCTATTGGTCTTATGTTGTGTGTTATGAAGCATACTTGATAAACTGGATTCCTACACCTGCTCTAAAAAATAAGTCCCCTTATGAAGTACTGAACAAGTCCAATCCTAACTTGAGTGAACTAGAGTTTTTGGTTGTCAATACTTTGCATCTACTTTCACCTTACATAGAACCAAACTTGGTCACAGAGCTAGGAAATGTGTTTTATTAGGATACAAAAGTGAGACAAATTGGTATGTTGTCTTAGACTTTCACACTAAAGAAATTTCTATATCGACATGTGATCTTTCATGAACACATGTTTCCTTATCAATCCAAGCAGCAAGATGAGCCTAAAGTGGACAACACCTACAACAATGATTTAGGAATCCTCTTAGACACCCATACCTTTGGACCACAAAGATCCAATACCAATGGCTCTAGACCAAACCATACTAATGAAGAGAATAATTATCTTGATAGGCTCTAGACCAAAAAACATTACAGAATTGAGAAGGTCAAATATACTAAGACAACCTCCCACCTATCTGCAAGACTTTCATTGCAACTTCTACAGTCACAGTCTGATAAAATTAGACAATGTTTATCGCCATTTAAGCTTTGTTCTATCTTATAAAGCCATATCCAACTCACACCTACACCATGTCCTTAACATCATCATTTATAATGACCCTAGGCACTATAACCAGGCTATCAAAGAATCCCATTGGATACAAGCAATGCAAGAAGAGCTAAATGCTCTTGAGCTTAACAACACTTGAAGCATTGTAGATCTCCCATCTGATAAGGTTTACATAGGATCTAAGTGGGTTTACAAAATCAAGTATAAGTCTGCTGGTGCTATTAAGAGATACAAGACTAGATTAGTGGTATAACCAAACAAAGGGCGTTGTCTATTTTGACACTTTTGCCCATGTGGTAAAATTGACCACTGTTAGGATGCTTTTATCCATAGCTGCCTCACAAGGTTGGCTAATACATAAATTAAATGTAAATAATACCTTTTTGCATGGTGACTTCAATTAGGATGTGTACATGGATATTCCTCAGGGTGTTATTTGCACTGAGCCAAGTAAGGTTTGAACTTCATAAGTCCCTTTTATGGAATAAAATAGGCTGGTAGGCAACGGTATACTAAATTGTCTAATTCTTTAAAAGAACTAGGATATACATAATCTAGTCATGACCATTCCTTGTTTACTAAGAATACAAATCAATACTTCACTGCCTTTCTTATATATGTGGATGATCTAGTGTTGTCAGGTAATGATATGCATGAAATTATGTTGGTTAAGCAACACCTTGATAAGCAATTTAAGATAAAGGACCTATGTAACTTAAAGTACTTCCTAAGATTAGAAGTAGTCAGGTCCAAATCATGCATAACACTCTGTCAAAGGAAGTATGCACTTGATATTCTTTCTGATACTGGTTTTCTAGTAGCTAAACCAGTGCCAAGTCCTATGGTGAAAACACAAGGTTACACCAAGATGATACTTCTTCCTTCGAAGATCCTTATTTATATAGAAGATTGGTAGGCAAATTACTTTATTTAACAAATACTAGGCTAGATATTAGTTTTTTATCCAACAACTTAGCCAATTTATGTCACAACCTACTATTACACATTACAAAGCCTTAACTCGAGTTCTTAGATATATCAAAGGAAGTCCAGGCCAAGGGATTTTCTATTCTTCTATGTCTCCTCTGCAGCTAAAAGCATTCATTGACTCAGATTGGGCAACTTGCATTGATTCAAGGAAGTCTATAACAGGATGTTGTGTCTTTTTAGGAAGTTCACTAATCTCATGAAAGTCCAAGAAGCAGATAATAGTGGCTCGTTCATCTTCAGAAGTAGAGTATTGTGCATTAGCTACCACCTCTTATGAGATACAATGGATCACCTATCTATTGGAGAATTTCAGAATAAGCTACATCAAGCGTGTACTTCTTTACTGTGATAATGAGTTAGTCATACACATTGCAGCAAACTCAGTATTCCACGAAAGGAAAAAAAAACATATTGATATTGATTGCCACATTGTCAGATAGAGGCTTCAATCCAAACTGTTTCATCGTCTTCCTATAATTTCAGTAGATCAGATAACAGACATCCTCATAAAGGCTTTGGATTTGTCCCCTTTCAAGTTCTTATTGAGCAAGATGGGAATAGTGAATATTTATTCTCCATCTTGTGGGGGCTATTGAAAGAAAGTGAATAACATCATTGGATTGGTACAATTAAGTCAGTTAAAGAATGTGGCTTTGATCAGAAACATGAAGATTCAGAAACAACTCATATGGCTAGTTGCAGCAGTGAAATGTCCATTAGTTTTATAGGCTTCTTATACTATTTGTTTTGGTTTTTACTTAGGATAGTTTCTTACTTAATGGTTATGCCTTTTCTGTTTATGGATTATTTTGGGTTAGTTTAGAGTTAGGTATTTTAGTTAGGATTGCCTTTTATAGTAGTTGCTTGTTACTCAAGTTGTAATGGCTATAAGCTTCTTTGTATAAACGGGGGTCATTCTCTCCCTTTTTGATCAATAAGAAAAGAAGAGATAATTTAGTTTTATACAACTTTAGTTTTAATTAATTTATAGTTATTTGTTTTTTATATATAGTTAATTTATAATTATCGGTAGGTAGTTGAGTTTTGTGTAATTAAGATAATTTATCAAATATAAAAAAGAGTAAAATTGATCGATAAATGATTGAAAAACTACTTTAAAAATTCTCTTTCAGAATATTAAAAGTTCATAAATAAAAGCTACAAACTTTATTCAATCTCCATTTATCGAACAACTCTATTAGCTTATTTATTTTGTCATAAAGCTTCAAGTTATTTGAAAAGTTACAAACTCACGTTGGCAAACAATATTTTCATAATTCTTTATTGGTATTTCACATATGATATTAATGGATTAAATATTTCAACAGTATGGAATATTTTATCTTTACAACAAAAACTAAATCATAATATAGGAAGAAAAAGACTATAATTGACCTACATTATATAGAATAATATTATGATTTATTTGGTTCTAGAAAGTTTATCTTAGAGGAGGCCACACTCCGAGGCAAAGAAGATCACAAATCTTAGCATCGATTGGTCCTACAAATAGTAATAAAGTAGTATAATATTTATGTACTGTCAGCATAAAAATTTATACATAATTATTATATTATTCATTTGGATTATATTTTTGATAAGTCAAAAATAATTAAATATAAATTATAAATGATATAATAATAATAATAATAATGTATAATCCTCATATATTAGCTGTATAGGCATCAAGGATACTAGATTCAGAAGAATCAATCAATTAAAATTTAATCAGATTTTAAGCTGAAACCCAACAAGGAACAAAAATGGTGGAACACATGTCAAGTAGAGGTGGGCCATAACCAATGGAAAAAGCCAAGAAAGTGGGTACTAATGTTGCAATGCATATCTGATATTAGTGGAAAATGAAATTTGTGTCATTGTCATATCCTCCACAATTAAAAACATATGTCAAAATGAGGAACAAATATCAACTTCCTTGAACAGTGTTTTATTCCCTGTTTTAGACAGACCAAAATATATTTTTTGTTTTTTAATTTTTTTATTTATTCATGTAATAATTTTTTATTGGTTTGAGATAGAGAATGAGACACTTTAAAGACAGATGATTTTTATTCCAAAGTGAAACTCCACATGTATAAGCAAATGATTCTCTACTAATCTTAAGCTATCTTTTATGAACCATGGATATATTTTATTGGAGGTAATTTGACCAAGGTTGATTCTCCCAAATTTAATCTAAGTGCATATTTAATTTTTCATTTCAAGATTATTATTAATTAAGTTGAATTAATTAACTTCTAACAATTGATCCATGTTGTTGGTAATAATCTGGTGTAATAAGTAAAATTTCATGACAATGTGAGGGGGAATATCATTTATGAGTTTCCTTATTACAAATATTAACTGAAAATTAGAAAGCACCGTGTTGGATATTTTTTTATTTATAAAAAGACTTTTTTATTAATCAAATTATTAACTAAAAAATAAAGAAACATCCCAAATCTTGTCTAATGGAGATATCACATTTTCAATTAATAATTAATATTCACACTTTTTATGAACAAGGATCCTTCCTATTAATAGAGAGATAAATACATGTATTTTCCTTTGTTTTTAATAATAATAGTATCATTTTATTATAATTAGAAGGATAAATTTGTTATTAGAAATTGTATTTTTCTTTACTTCTTAATGCAATTGTCTCTGTATTAAAGGAGAAAATCCTAACTTATGATTTATATATATTTTACTTATAACTAGGAGATATCACATTTTAGTTAAGCAGAACACTAGCATATATGGGAGACAGGGACAAGTAAATGGCCACTAGTAAATGTCAACATGATAAGAAATATGTAGGTTTAGTGGTCCAAGGTGTACTAGATTCTAGAATGATTAAAATGTTAATGATTTTATTCAACTATACTAGTTAAGAGGTGTAACCACAAATTCTAGAATTAATTAGTTCCTTACGTATAAGGTGTCACTAGATTCCAGAATGATTAAAAGGTCAAGGGTTTTATTCCTAAAAACTATATTTGTTAAGAGATACAACCACAAATCTTGGAAGTGATTAGTTTCTTACATATAAGGTGGAAGAATACATTTAATAGTATAAAATAAACATCAGTTTCAAGCATAAAAATATATAGTAAAATTGCATCTATCACTCATTTATAAAAAAAATAACAAATCAAGAATGCTAATATATGTAGTTTATATTCTGTGTATATGGTTTTGTTGAGGCTTATTTTATGGCGAGAACTAGAGAGATAAAATATAACAAATTGTCTCCACTATTTGTAATCCATGGTGAACCACATGGTTTAGCTTTTGTTTATTCAGGTGGTTTATCATATCATATTCACCTTATCTATATTCTTTATTTATTTATTAGAAGAGTATTCTCTTATTTTATTTGATAAAGATTAATCTCTTTCCATATTTGTGGCTGTCTTTAGAGATCATTTTAAGATCTAGTAGAGTCTTAGACTACTAGATCATAACATTGTTAGTACCGAATGTATATTCTATCACATAGGAGGTAACCCTTTTGTGAAATATAGATTAGGTTGTGCCATACATTCTTGTCTCAGGACAATAATGTTATTTGTTTCACTATAAGAAAATAATAATGTTGTAGTGAGGGATGACTATGGAGTTTGGCTTTATGTGTGTTTTGGCTGGTGCAATAAACATCAATTATTATGCATCAAAGGAATAAAAGGAAATATAATTAGTTGGGTCACATAAATTAAAATATATGATGTCAATTAAATTTTTAAACATTTATTATTGTTATTTTTGCTTTGTAATAATATATGAAACAAGATTTAGTACAACAGATTTCAAACGCACAACCTTCTTCATTCCACTCCTTAAACTATTTACTCTAATCATCATCTTATGATTTCCATCAGATCTCTATGATATGATAGTATAAAAAGCCACTTTTTACACAACTAGTGCACCAAAGTTAAATTTAACAAAACATAGTAACTAGCTAGAATGCATGAAAGGGCCATTTTTTTTAAAAGACTCACTCATAGAGCTCTCGGCCATGGCAAGAGGATATTGGTTTACTGTGATATCATCACTATATTGCTTTAAATTTTAAATGTAGTAGATGTTATTTATTAAGTGAAAAGTAGGTGGCATGTGATTTTGTCTTTAAGTGGCATCACACATTATTCTATAAATATTTATACCTCCTAATAAATTAATAAATTCTATAAAAAAATCTTCATTCATGAACCTCAAACTTTATCTATAAATAAATCTCATAACCTACCCTACCTTTATATTTCATTTATTCTTCTCTTATCTCATCTTCTTAATGTTTCTTCTCGCCACAAAGGAGTTCAATTTCAAAAACTGGTCAATTTTTATGATTTGTCCATACAGTTACAAATTCCAATAAAGATAGTATATATATTTTTTGGGGTATAATTACATATTACATGTCTATTAACATGGTTAAGAACACAAATGTTACTTGTATATTCAGATGGTTAAAAACACATACATTATTTGTGCATTCATATTGTTAAAGAACAAACATATGACCTATATATTTTAACGGTTAAAAACACATATATTATCTTTACATTTGCATTGTTAAGAACACTCATATTATATGTGCATTCACATAGTTAAAATTACTTGTACATTTGTATTGTTAAGAACATATTTATTATCAATGCAATTACAATTTTATAAAATGATTAAATGTTAATATTATTATTACATTATTAAATGTTATTATTATTAAATAATATATTAGATAATGAATAATAAGTAGGGGTGTACTTTTATCTTATATGAAATGATGTACATTAACAAAATGAAGTTTTTTAGGAGGGAAAGTTTTCGTAGAAAAATATTTTGAACTATATTTTAGTATTTGGTTAATATTGTATTAGGCTAGTTTTAGTGATTTTAGTTAGTTTTACATGTATACTTTCATTGTAAACTACCGCTCATTCAATTCAATATGATGATGAGAAATATTATTCAATTCAATAAAACTATGATTCCACTCTTTCTCATTCTTTCTCATTCTTTCTTCTTCTTCTTCTTCAAGCTTTAAGCTTTTCTTATCTTTCTCATTCATGAATGTCTCATCTTTCTTGTTCATCAAAAAGATTTGTTAATGCCTCCTACCATTTTAACATGCTATCAGAGTGTAATTATTATTTTGGTAGCTGCCGCTTATGGCTCCATCTTCCAAAATTCAACAAAGAATCATCGTCATTCTCAATGAGCCACACATGTGAAACAACAACTTTTTTGCAAGAAGTTCATGAATCTACTAGAGGAAGACTTTGGTATTCTGTTATTGATCATTTCATCCTGAACTTTCTTGGCCTAAAAAAAGGCTCTATTCCAAGGCCATCATATCAAGCTTCATACTCTACTTCAAATTGAGTCTCTAATGTAATGGACGAAGGCGGCCAATTATTGAAGATTATCTACAGATTGTAAATGGCCAAAAATGTTGGATTTCTTTGAAGTACATTGTTTTCATTCTTGATCATGTTTCCAATGAAGCATTGCATTTCAAGATTCTAACTCTTTCTTGTGCAAGACTTTCTAAAGCATTCATTTTGTTGTTGCTACACTTTCGATCATATTTTTTACTGCTCAAGACAACAATAACCATTCTTTTAAAGCCTTCCAAATCAAGTTCAAATTGTTATAGTTGGTTCAATTTCTTTTCTTGCCCTTCTTGTACATGAAAGCTTTAAAGCTTTGGGCTATGATTTTACTAAAGATGAATTCTCCATCACTTACTCCCCCAATTATTTCTTTTCTTTACTACTCTATTTTATTTACCATTATCTCATTAAACTCACAACATTATGGTGGGTAATTTTTGTTAGATATTTCGTGATGATTGGTGAAATATCAATCCTAGGATATTGAATATCACGATTCTCACACATATATATAAAACAAGAATACAATGTCATACCTGAATCCATGTTCTCTGATCTACTCATTTAATATACCTTTTGAGAGAATTTGTATGATGATCTTCCTCAATCAAATCCTGAATTCCTTTTGGGACCTTCATTTTCTTTTTGATGGGGAGATGTGAAAACTATTTGTGATTTAGTATCTTGGGGACCATAATTGTTCCTTATGCGTTAACTTATTATAATGTTCCTATTATCCCCTATAGGCTAACCGTTTGGGTATCCACTCATTAAGTCCATATTTGTTATCAGTTTCAGAAGTCTTACATGTTGTTAGTAATTAGATCACTTGTTTTGTAACCCAAAATAAATAGCTGATATAATTGTATCAAATATATGATGTTTACCTTAATTAGAAATTACGAATTTCTAACAATCTCCCACTTGGGCTTCATATTTTCCTGAAACAATTATATCACATATTCTTTAGGCGCGCATCCATATGCTATTTGTATTTAGACTTCTCCTTAATACAGTCTGGTTCATCTCATATATCAACTACAGAACCACTGCAGCCTTCATCACATTCAAACGTGACTCTACCACGATGATCACCATATTAATATACTTAATGACATAGATCAAATATGAATGAGTGACATGGAAATTTCATGCAATGTGATCTCAAAACATGTTTATTTCCAACTGGTTCTTATTTATTCTTTAATGAGATCAATCCAAAGTCTTTAATTGCAACACAATATTTACAATACACAAGTTCAAAATAGAACAATAAACCATTAACTTTATTATACATAAAACTATATATGATGCCAAAGTAAATCATAAAACATATAGACTCCCACTGAATTAAGTTATCCTGAGGAGCAATACTCATATGAGCAATATGCTCATGAAAGACTTTAGGTACCAAACCCTTAGTCAGTGAATCAACTAGCACAAAATTTGTCCATATATGTTAATTTGTCTATTTTGGACACTTTCTTTAACAACAAGAAACTTGATGTCAATCAAATTTGACTTTGTAGAACTCCTATTATTGTTGGAGTAAAGAACCACAAGCTTAGTGTCATAATAAATTCTTGGTGGTCTTTTAATACCATCGACCACAATAAGCCAATGACAAAATTTCCGCAACCATATACCATGGTCTGATGTTTCAAAACAAACCATGAACTCTGCAACCATGGTTGAAGGAGATATGAGCGTCTGTTTAGCAGACTTCCAAGAGATAACACCTTCAGCCAAGATAAACATATATCCAGAGGTGGAGTGTCTGTTGTCTAGACACTCAAAAATCGGAGTCAGAGTATCCCATGATCTCTAAATTCTCAAACATCCGATAAGTGAATATGTACTCCTTTGTTTTCTTTAAGTAACATATAACACGTTTGAGTGCATTCTAGTGATGCATTACATGATTGCTCATATATATTCCCAAAACTTCCACGACAAACGATATGTCAGGACGCGTGCAAACTTGAGCATACATTAGACTTCCTATTGTAGATGCATAAGGAATCTTTTGCATCTCCTATCTTTCAAGGTCATTTTTGGGGCACTGTTCGATACTAAACTTGTCTACCTTAGCAATAGGTATATCCTCTGGTTTACTTTCTTTCATGTCAAATCTATCAAAGACTTTATCTATATAGCTTTCTTGTGACAACCTAAGGTATTAAGAGATCATTGGATATTAAGAGATCATTCTCAAGGTATCCTGCACAATGTAGAAGATAAAAAATTTGGGTTGCTATAATCCAAGATTTTATAGCTTTAACCCAAATTTTTAGAAGATAGAAAATTTGAAGCATCATGCACAATGTAGGCATTGACAAATCTTTTTGATGAACAAGAAAGATGAGACATTCATGAATGAGAAAGATAAGAAATGCTTAAAGCTTGAAGAATAAGAAAGAATGAGAAAGAATGGAATCATAGCTTTATTGAATTGAATAATATTTCTCCTCATCATATTGAATTGAATGAGCGGTAGTTTACAATGAAAGTAAACTATATATACATGTAAAACTAACTAAAACCACTAAAATTAACTCTAACTATAATTAGCCTAATACAATATTAATCCAATACTAAAATATAGTTAAAAATATATTTGGGTTGCTGTAATTTGATTTATCCCAACTTTCAAATGTAAGTTTAATTTTTTTTTTCTCTGCTTAGAATTATAATGAAAATATTCCTTTGAATGGTGGTGTTGGCTAAGTTTAAGAACTCATGTGATTAAAATGCAGAAGAACATTAGCATAAGAAAATAATATCCCATGAATAGATTCTAGATTTGACATTGGCCTTAACAGTAGACAAAGAAACATTAAGGAATGTGTTGGTGGATGAAGAATCAAATTCTCTATCTAGTTGGAATCCAAAATTGGGTTGCTTAGAAGATAAAAAAGAACATGGCCAAGATGAACATTTTTTGAGCATTATTCTTTATGCTGAAAATGTTCTCTCTTGAACAATTATTTTTCTAGGCTTAATACATATAAATTATTTCATGATACATGACCATTTATGTTGACCACATTCATATAATTAATAAATTAATATTAATTGAACATATGCCAAATCAATGATGCAAATATAATTTGAATTATTGATCTTGGAGTATATAATAAATTCTGCTCAATATGATTACCTACTTTGAACAAATTGGTTCATATATCACATTACATGGCAAGTTGGTAATGTTTTAGGCTCAAAGAGAGAACTTTATTTAAAAGAACTTTAAAATTTTGATGAGATCTTAGAGGAATGTGATATTATATGTTTAATGGATAAATCAATAACTCATAGTTAGGAATCACAATCAATCTACTCAAAGGAAGAGGACAACCAACAAAACGTTGATCTAATGGTGTAAGGTTAAATTGAATTCTTAAAGTTTATAATTTGATTCTTGTGAACGATACTTGTTGAGATGGACAATCACGAACCCCGAAAAAAATTATCCTTACCAAAAAAGTAATGAATACCTTTGGTAGTACCAAAAAAAGAAGAGACCAAGGGAATGAATGTAACTTTCTACAAGTTTGGAGGGTTGAATGAACTTTTGTTTTTGTAAAGGTGAAATAAAATGGACTTGTAGTAAGTAGCAACAAATTTAAGCAACATCAAAAGCCCAAATGTTCCAATTTTTGGGTACAAGCCCAAATGTTCCTTAGTGCAAAAGATCACACAAATAAAAAAAGAGTAAATTACACTAACACCCTTGAGATTTAGTGAAATTACACAAATTATTTATTACTTTTTTAAACCTACACAAATCTCCCCTAATTTTTATACTTTCATTACTGATCACCCCTGCATGAGAAATAAGTGTAATCTTTTAAACAAAAAATGTGATAAATGCAATTAACTTAAACAAAATAATATATTGTAGAGACAAATCCAAATAATATATGAGTCCATATTTCTTTATTATTTTTGGTTCGTTACACTATAGTAAGAGCGATTTAAACAATATTTCTTTAGAATTGTTGATGCATTTTGTAACAAACAATAATAAAGATACATTGATTTGTATATTATTTAGACTTGTCTACACAATATATCATGTTTTGTTTTACTTAATTGCATTTATCACATTTTTTGTTTAAAAGATTACACTTATTTCTTATGCAGATATGGTAATGTAATGAAAGTATAAAAACTAGAAGGTATTTATGTAGTTGTAGAAAAGTGAGAGATAGTTTATATAATTTCACTAAAACTTAGGGAATGTCAGTGTAATTTAATTCAGCACAAATAATATATAATGCATAACATACACACAAAACAGTAACAATCTAATATGGTTCACACTTAGCAACTATCTGCAATATTATGCACCAACTATACTCCTAAGAAAATAGCAGAATGTGAATTGAACATTCTTACAAACTCCCAAGATGGTTGAGTTATGTGGTAAGCAAGGATCCGAGTTCAAATTTGCCTATAGGACAAAACTACTAAAAACAACTTAACCTCATTATAAAGATTTGAAAAAGTTTGATGACTTTGCACCCACTAATATCAAATGAGAGGAAGAAATTTTGTGATTTATTAAATCAAATTATTGTTATCAACAAAATATTGGTCTAATGATATAAGGTTCCACTAGATCTTAGAAAGATTAAAAGTGAAATGTTTGATTCTTATGAGCGACACTTGTTGCAAAGGACATCTACCCAACTCAAAGGTGAGGAGATACTCTAGTAGTGCCAAAAAAATCAAATTACAGTTAGAGAAAATAACAAAAGTTAATAATTTTTAAATAGCATTTAAGTATTGAGAATTGGAAAACTCAATAAATTGAATTATGTCACTTGGATGAACTTATATACCTTTGAAACATTGAGATTATGAAAGTAAACTTTATCCCTCTATCTCATGTGCACATGATATAGGAAGGGATTATAAGTGGTAAACTCATTAAATAATATAAATAAAGCATTGATCTAGTAGTGTAAAGTCTTGTTAGAACATCTGGAGGACAAAAAAGTCAAGAGTTCGATTCATGTAAATGACATTTATTGGAATAGATGACCATGCACCCTGAAATGGATAATTTCCTTATCTATAGGGGAAGAAGATACACCTAATATTACAAAAAAAACTCATTAAATAATAATGCAACATTAACCTCTAATGATGAAATTATTAAAATGAATATTTAGTTTTTTAGGTAGGAAAAGTCATCCTCAAATCTCATCATTTAGGCCCATCAAACATTGAATAAAAAAAGGTTCTAGTGGAGAAGTTGCTCTACAAAAGAGAACATTATATGATATCTAAAAATGTCTCTTCTCAGACTCTAGTCATGAGATAGTGTGGGTCAGAGTGTCCAACTCAACTCTTGTTTCTACTTGATTGGCTTATCTCTAGATAGGTTTCCTTCCTTACTTTATGGAAATGAGGAATCACATGTCTCCATTTATGTTTCAATTGATATTTCAAATTAACGAGTAAACTTCATTCATTTAAACTAAAAATTATAAAAGAAGAAATTAATATTTTAATATTATTTCATGAAGTTTAATTAGTTTAGGACATAAGTGTTTTTGTAACTCTCTAAATAAAAGAGTCTTATTTCCACCGATAATATAATATATTAGAGATATATTATAGAGTGTAATATTTATGTATTATTATTGTAAAAATTTATATAATCAATATATCATACATTATTCACTTGTATTATTTTTTAAGAGTCAATTATAATTAAATATGAATACTAAATGATATATTAACGATATATAAAATTTATACATTTTTCTCAAAATTAATATTGTTTTATCAAATCTTTGCTTTTGTCCTTCAAAAATATGAATAAATATCAGCTATATCAAATTTTGTCTCATACAATATCTTGCATCAACCAAAATATGACATATTAATTAAAAGATTTAAATCTTTATTATTATTGTTGTTTTACTTTATTATCATCAACATGAGAAAACATATGTTAACAAATTTAATTTAAATATCTATGACAAAAAATCTCTGAATATAGGAGCTTGGAGTGAGGGTATTAGCCTTTTCTCCGAAGACATCCATGGTTACTATTTTAGGACTTCATATTTATTTTTATAAATTAATTATTATAATATTAAATTAAATTAGATATATTATTTGTAATATCGTCTTTATTCTTACTTCGTTAATCTATATACACGGACGAAGATAATATTATGAGAATACTTGTTATTTAGAGTATAAAAAGAGTGAAATTTGATTATAAGTTGTTTGAGTTTAATTGTATGAATTGGCAGATAATTAAATATGATGGGAGAAATTGAATTGACAATATTTAACTTGTTAAATAGAGTTTAATGATATTTAACTATATGAACTAAATATTTAATATAGTTTTGGTAGGACTAGATAGTAGAGATAAACAAAATGTTGATATAGTAGTGTAAGATTTATTGGACTCCATGTAGATCAAAAAGTAAATAATTTGATTTTTTAGAATGATATTTGTTATAATAGACATTCATACATTCCAAAAGAATTAGTTTCTTATCCATGATATGATGAGATATTATTAGTTTTTTTGTGGTACTACTAATGACATATCTTATAAGTAAGGAATTAATCCTTTTCGAAGTGCGTAATTGTCCATCCTAATAAGTCTCACTCATATGAATCGAATCCTTAACCTTTTAATGAAGATCTAACATAATCTAACATCGCTAGACTAACATTGATAGATATTTTTACTTATAGAAAAAACCTAGAAGATTATTTGGATGTGAAAGCCCTAATTAAATATTTAATTTGAAATACTATACATGGAAAATGGGGCTGGAATTAAATATGAGTAATGTTAAGATTCTCATCTATTAAATAACATACACCAATAAAAATAGTTATTTTAAGATTACAATGTTATCCTCATTTATAATAATCAAAAGTTTTTAAAAATAACATTACCCAAAATATATTATAAAAACAACTACTAATTTTTTTAGAAGTGTTTTAATGCAACTATCAGAAATGTGTGTTAAAAAATTCACTATTTTTAATAATCTAGAGAAATAATATTTATGAAGTAGATCAATAAAAGAGATAACCACTCACCAATAGCAATATAGCATAGTGCCATTTGAAGCTCCAAAACACAATCTCTTAATCTTCAATGGCTTCATTACTCAACTTGGTTTCACTTTCACCAAAAACATTCTCAAACACTAGAACAACAACCTCTTCATTTCAACCTCGGATTCTCCAACAACCATCTTCTCTTTCATTCAACAATAGTAGTATGTTTGACTTAAAACACCCCATAAAGTGATTTTTTGCTGGTTTCCAAAGATACCCTTTTGAAAAATCATGTTTCTGATTAGTTAAAGTTTTAGTTTTTATGATTTTTGTAAGTGTTGCTTTGATGGGTCTTATGTTTTTTTGTGTGTTATGTTTATGTGGTCATTGCAGGGTGGAGATTTACTGTTAGAGCAGCAGAAACTGATGCCAATGAAGGTTTATTTTTTTTATTTTTTATGGTTTTATATTGTTGCTTATTTTGTGCCATTTGTTTAAGCTTAGAAATGCTATTTTTAGATTGTGTGAAGGAATGATTTACTTTTATTATTATTGATTTTGGTTTATAGTAGAAGCTATTTATGTTTGGTTAAAGTTTTAAAAATAATCAATTCTTACTTAAAATGCCACTCATGTTCATCAGAAGCTAGTTTCTGATTATAATCAAACAGAAATTTAATTATTTTGAGATGCTGAGTTATTAAGAGAATCTTATGCTAATATCCTAAAAGTTATTTTTTTAAAATGAAAGATTTTTGTTGAAATAATACAAAAAAATGAGCTCTTCATTTCCCAATATCTAGGTAATTTTCACAATAAGTTTTTTTGTTTGTGGGATGTTTCAGCAGTTAAATCTCAGGCACCAGATAAGGCTCCTGGTAAGGATGGTTCAAGCTTCAATCAGCTTCTTGGTATTAAAGGAGCTTCCCAAGAAACAGTGAGTCAAAACTCTATTGAATCTTCTTACATTCTCTTATTTAGATTTGATGTTTAGAATTAGAAATTTTGGTTTCAGTTTACATTATGGATGATGGATGTATCAAATGCTCATAACCGGATCTAATGATAGATTAGAAGGTGTATTAGAAAATTAGGTTTACATTTGCTCTACTTATTTAGCAGAGATGAACATGTTGTATTGGATGAAAGGATACATTTGACAAGATAAGATTAGAAATGAATGCATCAGTGAGAAAGTTAGAGTAACTCCTATTGTAGAAAATATGGTAGAATCGCGCCTTAGGTGGTTTGGACATGTCTGGAGGAAATTGTTAGAAGCTCCATTAAGGAGAGTAGATGAAATGGAGGTCGGTCCAATTTATAGAGGCAAATGGAGGCCAAGAAAAACCATAGGCGAAATGACTAGAAAAGATTTCGAGATCAACGTTTTGTTAATGAACATGATTTATGATATATTATGATGTCGCTCAATCCATGGTATAGTAGCACAACAAGGACAACAGTATTGGGCAGTAAACCTCATCTTAGCAAGAAAAGCAAAACAATCCATTTTTAGGTTATAATCTATTTTTTTAGCTATCTTAAGAATAGATTTTGCAGAAAATAGAACATAGGAAGACTGAATTTAATAGAAGAATTTTCAGAAAATAGGTTTTGGTAATGACAGATTTTAGAACAAACTGATCTGAAAGACTAATTGCTGATGGATTCATCTTTCGGGAATTGCCTTCATGATGTTATTTTCGAACTCTTCCAGACCTAGGTACCACACTTAGTACATTTAGTCTGAGTATGTTTCAAATTACAACCCATCAATGCCCTCAACCTATGAGTAAAGAACTAATCATTTTCGGGGTGCGTGATTGCCCCTCCCAACAAGTGTCATTCATAGGAATCGAATTTTTGACCTTTGGCCTAGTACGATACCTGAGATCCAGTGAGTCTTGTACTACTACACCAACGTCTCGTTAGTATTTTAAAACACTGTAAGTATGACTTAGTTCCAAACCAACAATTATTGGAATCTGCAAGTTTACTGATTTATTGCATGGTAAAATAATGTAATGATCTGAAAAATGTTTATATTTGGTAATTCATTGAGTAATACATTGTGCAGAATAAATGGAAGATTCGTCTTCAACTTACAAAGCCTGTCACTTGGCCTCCATTAGTTTGGGGTGTAGTTTGTGGTGCTGCTGCCTCTGGTACTTATAATTGATTTTAGCATAACATTTAAAAGTTAACTGACATGCATTGTCGAGAAAAGTTCGCTCCAACATTTTATGGTGATAGTAGTTTCGAAATGTTCATCTCAAAGATCTCTATTTAATGCATCATCATCCTTCACGACAAACGTTCATACATTTGATTTGATAAAACATCTGTGTTACAAAGCAACTCTGCTCTTTGGGCAGGGAATTTCCACTGGACTTTTGAGGATGTTGCAAAATCAATTTTGTGCATGCTGATGTCTGGGCCATTCTTGACAGGATATACACAGGTAATATTCTTTGTTGGTATAAAATTTTATACTGGAAATAGCCTCTCCGCTTACGGAGGTAAGGCTATGTACATCTGCACTCCTTAGACCCCACTAAGTGGGAGCCTCTTGCATTGGGCCGCCTTTTTTATAAAGTTTTATCGACTGCTATTGACTGGAGTATCAGATTGATATAACCTTAAATTGTTGCCCTCTTCATTTTTTAGACTATGAATGATTGGTATGACCGAGAAATCGATGCAATAAATGAACCTTATCGGCCAATTCCTTCCGGAGCAATAGCTGAGAATGAGGTATGTTGTAAATCTGAGGCTGATATATCCTCTCCTGTTGTCACTTATTTAATTTTTCAATTTTTCGATCAAAATTCTGTAGGTAATCACTCAAATATGGGTGCTACTACTAGGAGGCCTTGCCGTGGCTGGTACATTGGACATATGGGTGAGTATTGTACTCAATAGTCCTATGGTTCATCTCTTCTGAGTTTAAAATACCAGAAACTTGGTTCCTAAAATCTTCTCCTTTATAGGCAGGGCATGATTTCCCTATACTTTTTTACCTCGCCGTGGGTGGATCCTTGCTGTCATATATTTATTCAGCACCTCCTTTAAAGGTACATTTTAATTCTGTTAGTATTTTTTCTGCCATTTAATTTTTTTTAATATTTTTTCATGTGTTTTGTGGTCATTTTATTAAGATCTGCATACTTTTTGTAGCTAAAACAAAATGGATGGATTGGAAACTTTGCCCTTGGAGCAAGTTACATTAGTTTGCCATGGTGTGTTACCTTTTATATTTTGATAATAATTAGTTACCTTTTCAAATCCTGGAAACAAACTTTTCGCTTGCGGGAGTAAGGTTGCACCCTCCTCTAACTGGGGAGCCTCATGCATTGGGCCACCCTTTTTAATACTTAGTTGCTTTAGACTTCAAATGTTATCGTGGTTGTGAAAATGTAGTTTTCAGTTGATTATGATTTGGATTTTATCCATCTCCTAAGATAAATATGTTGTTGAATATGAATGGTGCTAAGTTGCTCACCCTTATTTGCAAGATGCACATGACAGCCAAAGACATTAACTATTAATTAGAAAAATTACATTTCTTTTAAATTATTACTTGTGGGTAGGACTCACTTTTGGAATATGATATTGATTGCAATACAATTTTGACTATGGTAGCCTCCCATAGGCAACATATGACTAGGAATGAACATATTAGAGAGAAAGCTGAGGTAACAAGGTGACCTAGTGCACGAGGCTCCACCTGGTGGGATTCGGGGTAGAACATTATAACGTCATTTGATCAAAGTAATCAACTGTACCTAAAGGGAAAAACGTCGTTCTCGTTGCTGTTGTAGTCGTAGACTCGTAGGGCCATTTTGTTAGGAAATCATGATTAAACTGTTCTTCCTGGATTTAATTTGCACTGCTTTTCGGAAGTTCTTGATCAATTTCTTAATGACAGGTGGGCTGGTCAGGCTTTGTTTGGGACCCTTACTCCAGACATAATTGTTCTAACAATCTTATACAGCATAGCTGGAGTATGTACTATGTAGTATTATATGCTTCATGCATTCTATAATATGTCAATAAACACCTTAGACTGGTCTCATTAACATTTTTGCTGTTTCAAATTGTAGTTGGGAATTGCCATTGTCAATGACTTCAAAAGTATTGAAGGGGATAGAGCTTTAGGACTTCAGGTTCACTCTAATTTTCTTTTGCTTTTCAATGACTTGAATATGAACATTTTTATGTTTGTGAAGTTTTAATGATGCACATTATTTAAGTAGCTAGTGTTGACTTTTTTTGGCAATGTTGTTTCAATAGTCTCTGCCAGTTGCTTTTGGTGCTGAAACTGCAAAGTGGATATGTGTTGGAGCTATTGACATTACACAATTATCTGTTGCTGGTACATTTTGATCCCTCCCTCAAACATATGTAAATAGCTACTCTCATGTGCTTTGAATGCTCTAAAATGTGAGACACATGATATGATATGGCCGCAATAGTGCAGTTATAGAGTACAATCATAATGTGTCGCCATCCAACCGTGTTGGGTGAAACTGTGGATGTATTATACCATATTATTATGATCACATCGGACCGTAACAGATCCCAACAAAGTCAAAAATAGTCTTGAAACACAAAATGTCATGCTGCAATTTAAACTATGGCTTTAAACTATGGCTTTAACTGTTTTATAGGGCACTTTAACTTTTAACTTTTCGGATACATATATAAATAATTACTCATGAACAAATGATTCCACAAAACGAGTAAAACTTCAATTTTTTTTCCCTAAACAGTAATGAACATTGAACAACGGTTCTAGAATGTCATGGTTGAAGTTTTTCAATCTTACAAGCTACAAATACTTTGTTACTTTTGGTGCCAAGAATTTATAGAGGTTTATGTTTCAGATGATTTAGTGTGTCCTTTACTCTGCAAAGCAGTCTTTTTCATTAGTAATCAAGACTTCATTTTTTGTTAAACTAGGAAATGAAAATTAGACTACAATCTAATGGAAAATGTGGCCAGGCTCCCAGTTAGGGTCGGTTTGTGAATCAAATTTTAGAGGAAAATGAAAGAAAATGAAAGGCTTTGGAGATATCTTATTGATATATTTAATGACTCTCAAGCCCTTTTTTCCTTCATTCTCCTCGAAAATTCAACTCGCAAATGGACCCTTAGTTGAGTCTGGAGATGATAGATCTACACAATATTATGTCGGAGGCTATTTCAGAAAAGAAATTTGACTGATATATATGTTTGCAGGATATTTGCTTGGGGCTGGTAAACCGTATTATGCATTGGCTTTAGTTGGCTTAATAGTTCCACAAGTCATATTTCAGGTAAAGTACACTAGTATTACACAATTACACACCTCTTCCACCCTTTTAGATTTTTGTTAATTATATTGTACATAATATTTCATGTGACACAAATACATACTAAATATTTATATCAGTGTAATATTATAGATGTAACTCATTACTTAATTATCATACTGTGCCTTTCAGTTTAAGTACTTCCTCAAGGACCCAGTGAAATATGATGTTAAATATCAGGTATAACTTCACCACTTAAAATTGAGCTTGTATATATATAAGCTTTATATAAATGACCATCTATGTCTGAATTTTAATGTGGCATTAAATTAGTTTCAAGTTTCAACCTTCTAACTCTAGTGTTTTGAAATGTTTACCAGGCTAGTGCACAACCATTTCTGGTGCTTGGTCTATTGGTTACTGCCCTAGCCACTAACCACTAATCTTATGTGCAAAACTTACCATAAGGCATGAAGGGTAGAATCAAGAATTCAAGATAAAGAAGGGAAACAAATCATCTCAGACTGAGTTCATTTTAGACATGTACCATCTTTTTGTTTGTTCTATGTTTTTTCATCCTCTTTTTTTTTTACTATGCTTTCCATTTACTTTACCACTTTGTTTATGCTGAGGAGAGGTTTATTTTTAGAAAGCTTTGCAACATAATCAATTTATGTTATCATATTTTGTGTAGATAGAAGATAAACATAAGACCTTGGTATCTAACTTCACTATGTGTTGTGTATATGGAGAATCACAGATTGGATTAAAAGCATATGCATCTTAAAGATTTCAATATTCTAGGCTTATCATGGAAAAACCATTTTGAAGGGTAGTGTTGTTGTTGAGTTATATACAATTAATCAACATTGTTGTTAAGAACATTGGCATAGTGCAATTAGATTTACTTCTTACATTAGGATAACAATTTAACTATTGTGAGTTTATATGATTCTATGAGAAAAGAGTTACTTGTGTCATAGGTCCACTTAAAAATCCTGATAGAACATAAAATGTTAATAGATAAGAGGAACATTCATTATAAAAGCAAAAGCCAATGGCATTTAGCACTTCCTACAACACCATAAACCTTAAACTGCATCATCATTAGTAACTACATTATAGCTTCAGTCAGAGGTAGACCTATGACCACTTAAAAACAGAAACATTACCACATAATTTACATAGCTTCCAAAGCTTCAGAGATTCTCTTCAGCCATAACTAGAAGCATTAAGACAAAAACTAGTAACAACTTAGGACTAAACCATGTTCCTCTTAGGTGAAGTTTTTGAGATATGAAAGTTTTAGGTGTTCTTAAACTTGGACTCATCAATCTCAATACCTTCCTCAGCAGCACGTTCTCCACCAGATTTGTCCATGGTGCTGAGTCCTCCTTTGCGTCCCATCTCATGGTACCCTTCTGACCCTAGCTGCTCCTTCCTTGTTTGCCCTCCTTTCACTCCTAGCTCATGGTACCCCTCTGACCCTAGCTGCTCCTTCCTTGTTTGGCCGCCGCGGCTCCTCCCTACACATTCATGTATCATAAAAATCCGGAAGAACATCTTCTGTCCCACTCTATGTACCATTTTATTCTCATTGGTCAAGAGAATATGTGGTTCCATAAAAATACACACAATCAAACATAAAAAGTATATTCATTATATCAAATATAAGGCATTAGCATAGCTTCAAATATATCCATTAACATAAACATATAATTCATATTGGATCATTACTATGACATGAATATTTATCTCCTTCCTACTCACATGCATCCATTAGACATGTATAATTCATTACTTTAATGTACTTGCATTAACATCATAACTCACATCAAAGTAACATAAAATTCATTACTTTAGTACAAGAAGGGTTAAACATTACATATATCTTATGCACTCAAATTTCACTATCTTTACATAGTAACATAAAATTCATTATTGAAACTGTATTAGCTAAGAACTAGTGTAAAATTTTATAGACTCAAAATTTTCATAAGAATTTGTATACCTTCAGCAAGGTGTTCCTGAGCTTCTAGACTCTTGCCACCAGTGCCACCAGGAACCACAGTTTCACCATGCCTTGCCTTCTCTTCAAGCTCTTCACGGTTCTGTTTTCTAGATGCCATGCTTACTCACACACTCAGATTTTTCTTATACTTGAATCAAATGGTAACTAGTATTAGTGTTCACTGCAAGATACAAAGAAAGAAGGGTCATGCATGGTTTTTTATAGTGTGCAAAATATGCATGTACAGTAAGAATAATGAATAAATAAGGTTATTATTATTATTGTTATTTATTTATTAAGTAAAGGTAACTAAGTAAGTGCATGCATGCATGCGTGGACACGTGGAAGGAAACGCGGCTAATGGTGAAAGAGGACACGAATGTATGTAGCACTGTGAAAATGTTAGATAATGACACCTATGAACTATGGTGAATTCTCTAGTTAATCATATCACTATTGTTCTAGGAAGATTTGTTTACATTATAATAAAAGTTGATTTTGGCATTAGCTAAACTTCAAGTTGTCAAAGAGTTATATGCATGAGAGATGTATTAGGGACATCGAGTTAATCTTATCTTCTGTTACCATCAAGTTAATCTTATCTTCTGTTACCTAGCAATGTAAGGTTTGAATTAGTTGTTGTTGCAGAAATTTGCAACAATTATAAATGACATGAAATAATATTTATTAGCTGAGCCACAACTAGATCATTCTTTTTTAGACGTTTCGTGGCACTACCTAAAATGTACAAGTAGACTATCAACCACGCCGTCCCCAGGATAAAACAGCTCAGATGTTTGTTATCAAATTCTTACTGCACTATAAGAACCGATCTCGAATACATCCACCACAATATGGCTATCGGTGCCAATTCTCGAAATTCCCACAATATGGCTAACAATGCCAATTCTCGAAATTCTCACAATAGGGCAACCCGTGCCAATTCTTTTCTCACAATCTGACTACCAGTGTCAGTTCTCGAAATGCCCACAATATGGCTACACGTGCCAATTCTTTCCCTTAATACTGACTACTAGTGTTAGTTCTCGAAATTCCCGCAATTTTGCTTCCTGTGCCAATTCTTAGTACCACAGAAAGAAAGGTGGAGAAGTTTGCCGTAAATGCATTGACATAAAATATGAGGGAGAAAGAAAAAGTTGAATGAAAAGGCGAGTTATAATGAGTAGAAAAAACCTCTATTTATAACATGAGATTTTTTCCAAGTTCCTCACCTCTCTAATGTGAGACTTGGGAGTTGTTTTTTCAAAACTATTTTATGTGAGACTTGTGAGTTTTTTAGATTTCACACCCAAAAGTTCTCACTAATGGCTTTTAACAAACCAGGTTCCAACAATCCCTCACTTGAAATTAAAGAATGATTTTCGAGAATTTTTGTGGTCTCAATAAGATTGTGCATAAACAAAGGTGTCATGCGACTTGAACCTTTGCATAGCGAGTAAGATCCAGATTTTACTAGAGTAACTTGTAGTCTTGAATTCTATCTACAACATCAAACCACACACAAACTTTTCAAAGGTTTATTATGTAAAGCTCATGCGTTAATAGTGAACGCTCTAGAAATTTATGCCCCAAAATTTCATACGAAGTGGCCCCCACTTCCACATTCACATAGGTGAGTCTATCAAGAGTACTCATGTAGCCTAGGTACTCCACTCCAATTGGATTATAGATCTCATTAAGAGTTTAACTCATCTTTACATATGCTGCAGGAATCATGCTTCTCATAATTTTGTAGCATGTTCATTCTCATATCACTTCATAACTTGTTATTACCCATTGAACCTATTTCTTAGGATCTCCAGTCAGCTAGGTCGAGTTACCATCATGTGTGATCCTCGTTCTAAGGGCAATAGTCTCCTACTCTTAGTAGTATTATGAACTTTTTCTCTAGCTAGTCCTTTCGTCAAAGGATCTTCTAAGTTATTCTCAGTGCGTACATAATCCACTCTAACAGCTTATATAGAGAGTAACTCTCTGATGGTGTTGTGCTTATGACCTATTTTGTCGTTTCTTACCGTTATAAAAGCAGTTCTCAATTTTTGTAATATTCACGATACTATCACAATGAATCATCACAACTGATATAAGTTTTTCCATAGGGTAATCTCTTTAAGCAAACTTTTCAGCCAACTTGCTTATTCACTACTTGTAGCTAGTTCTATCATCTCAAATTCCATAGTAGATTGAACCAAAATAGTTTATTTATTGTTAGACTGTGATAATCCATGTCATCATTTATAGCTTCTTGCCACATATAAGCATACAAAGAAGTCAAAACTTTTTGGAGAGTTGATAAATTCTCCTCTAACATATAGACAATATAATCAAGTCTATTTTCTCTAATAGTTGTTGTTTTCTTACTTCTTCTATGTTCTATTTCAAACATTTCAATTTTTATCATTATCTTTAATCATGTGTATTACTTAGTTGATGTGCCCCCAATATTCCTCAATTTAAAAAGGAATTTCTTCTTATTGAAGTCAACATTGTTAGACTCAATGATCATTTTTGTGTTAAGGTCATAAAACCTATACGCCTTGCTATTTAACTCTCTAGGGGCATACCATCAGAAATGATTTCATGAGAAATTCTATGTATCTCAATGAACCAAGACTCTATTGATTTATCATCAGTCATATAATACTTGAGGCCACGACAAAGAACATATGTTTTAGTCTCATCTTCCTCAGTACCATATTTCTTTTCAAGTGCGTACCAAATTAATTTGGCAGACTTGTATGAACTATAGTAATCACAGAGATCATAAGATAACCCATTCAAAATGAAATTCTTACACAAATAATTTTTTCATTCTAGGGAGCTATTTTAATAGTTAGTTTATATTTTTTCTCTTTTTCAGCTTTTTCCGGCACATTGGGGCATCGATTTTCAGAATGTGCGCCACTTTCTCATAGTGAGGAATATTTTCATCTTATGTTACCATCGTTTGCGATTTGTCCCATCAAACTGAAATGTTTTGTTCAGGTCAAAGTTGTTCGGTCTAATAATATTATCTACAAATGTCAATACAGTAGAAACGTCTTAAAATTATTGTTACGGTAACTTGCAACAATTATAAATAACACGAAATAATACTTACTACCTGAGTCACGACTAGGTCGTTCTCTTTAAGACGTTTCGTGGCACTGTCCAAAATGTGGAAGCAGACTATCAATCACGTCGTCCCTAGGATAAAACAACTCAAATCTCTGTTATCGAATTCTTACTGAATTGTAAGAACCGATCTCAAATACATGCACCACAATATGACTACCAGTGCCATTTCTCGAAATTCCCACAATATGGCTAATAATGCCAATTTTCGAAATTCTCACAATAGTGCTACCTGTGTCAATTCTTTTTCCACAATCTGACTACTACTATTAGTTCTCGAAATGCACACAATATGACTACCTATGCCAATTCTTTTCCATCAATACTCACTACTAGTGTCAGTTCTCGAAATTCCCGCAATTTTGCTGCTTGTGCCAATTCTTAGTACCACAGAAAGAAAGGTGGAGAAGTTTGCCGGGAATGCATTAACGGAAAATATGAGGGAGAAAGAAAAAGTTGAATGAAAACACATTCAATTTGGGGCGAGTTATAATGAGGGGAGAAAACCTCTACATATGAGATTTTTCCCAAGTTCTTCACATCTCCAATATGGGACTTGAGAGTTGTTTTTTCAAAACTCTTCTATGTGGGACTTGAGAGTTTTTTAGATTTCACATCCAAAAGTTCTCATAATGGCTTTCAACAAACCAAGTTCCAACATTAGTTCTAGAAATTACTCTTATGTTGAAGTTTTGTGTACTATCAAGAGTGTTTTCTCACCTTTTGGTAATAAACTAATCCACTTCGGAGTATGTAACTGTCTAGAGTTTAAGTTGAGAACTATATATCCCTTAACCCCTTCTTGGAAACCTATGTAGACATACTTGGAGGATCTGGGATCAAATTTGTCCCTAAGATGTTTGTGAGTACTTGTGTAACAAATGCAGCCAAAAAATATTAGATTTTGGAATTGAAATGGAGTTTTATGCAAGATCTCATAGGGAGAATTATTAGCTAGAACAGGTGTAGGTAGAATGTTAATAACATGGACAACATGTTTTGTGGCATATGACCAGTAAACTTTTGGGAGGTGACTTTGAAGTAATAGAGCCCTTGCCACATTCAAGATGTGTTGGTGTTTTCTCTCAACAACACCATTCTGTTGAGGCGTGTTAGCGCAAGTAGTTTGATGGATAATGCCCTTATTGGCATAGAGTTCATTTAAAAGAAACTCAGGTCCATTATCACTTCTAATTATCTTGATATTGGCAGAGTATTGAGTGTTAACAAGAGTAATAAAATGTTGTAGGGCCTTAGAAGCCTCTACTTTGCTTTTAAGTAAATTCACCCATGTATACCTACTTAGATCATCAACTATAGTCAGAAAAAAGTTATGTCTGTGTATTGAAGTAATAAATAGGAAAGGGACCCCATATGTCAACATGAATTAAATCAAAGATGTTGCTTGATGAGGTTTTGCTTAAGGGAAAAGATAGCCTTTTGTATTTAGCTTGATGGCAGATGTCACATATATATAGTCTTTGTTAAAAGATATGTATGAAGGGTTATTCTTGATAGTGTCTATACAATTTTGTGAAGGATAAGCTAACCTATAATGCCAAAGATTATGCTTAGAAACAGTAACATAATTAGTGAATGAAAATCTAGTGTGATGGTCAAGCTTGGCTCCTTGCAACACATATAAGCCTCTTGAAATCCTAGCTATACCAATCATCTTAAAGGAATTCCTCTCCCTAATTTTACAACAAGAGGCAGTAAAAAATAGAATACAAGATGATTGGGAAGTTAACTTAGGTATTGATAGTAAGTTATATGAAAATGATGGGATTTATAGCACATCATGGATCACTAAGTTTTGAGAGATAGCTATAGTCCCTACTATGGTGGCCAATATTTCATGGCTATTTGTGAGTTTAACCCTTATAGGTTTAATTCTATAGTATGTAGAATAGCAAGAAATATTGTAAGATACATGGTCAGTGGCACCATTATCCAATATCCATTGAGATATAGGATTACCTTCTGGATCTTGTTGATCTTTGGATGTTGAAGTTGTGGAAAAGGTATTGATCAGATTGTCCTCTTTGGATGGAGCTTTCTTTTGTCCATTCTGTTGTTGAAGCATGGTGACAAGCCATTTGTACTGTTCTTTATTCAGTCCAAAAACAACATCTTCCTCTTTGTGTTTGTCATAATCATGTGTAGAGCTTACTGAATTTATCTATTGGTTCTTGGTAAACTAGAAGTTGGGACGAAAACCATGAATCCTATAGCAGGTTTCAATGGTATGTCCTTGTTTCTTGCAATGAGTGCAGAATTTGCTTGAACTCAAGGGTTTATTCCAAGTGCCTTTGTTGGATCCTCTATTGTTTTCCTACATCCTTTGTGTATGTCCCTCCCTTTTTCTAGTTTGTTCCTATTTGCATTGTCTTGGCCTTTGAATCATTCACATACATTTGAGTTTCTTGCTGAATGACTAGTGATAGAACTT
This sequence comes from Lupinus angustifolius, assembly GCF_001865875.1. Taxonomy (NCBI): domain Eukaryota; kingdom Viridiplantae; phylum Streptophyta; class Magnoliopsida; order Fabales; family Fabaceae; genus Lupinus; species Lupinus angustifolius. The sequence continues at coordinate 33,036,078 of NC_032019.1, read as the reverse complement.
TGTTCATGTTAGGAAGAGGTTTCATCAACATGATATGAGATCTTACACTGAAATATGAGTCATTCAACCCCTTTAAGAATATGATCATTTTGTCCTCTATTCTGAATTTCTCACTGCTACAGTTGCACTTAGCAAGAGGTCTGAAAATTTAGAGTTCACCCCACAGGCTCTTCATCTCAGTGTGGTATTTGCTCACACTGAGATCTCTTTGCCTATAGTTAGCAATTGTTTCTTGCAAATCTGCAATTCTAAAAAGGTTCCCTTGGGAGAATCGTTCTTTGAGTTCCTCCTAAACTTCATAAGCCTTGTCAATCCATATGATGCTTTGTGAGATGGATGGAGAAACTGACCTTATGATCCAAGAGGTTACTATGTTATTTGCTCTTTCCCTTGCTTTTAAAAAATGGATCTTCCTTTGCTGGCATTTGGATGGTGCCATCCACGAATTCGAATTTTTGTTTAGAGATGAGGCTCACCCTCATGGATCTACTCCATTGGTGGCACTTGTTGCCATTTAGAGGAGGTGAAACGAGTGCAACTCATGGATTATCTAAAGGGTACACATAATATGGATCTTGCGTGATATCCATGTGAGAGTTTGAGAGATTTGAAGAAGAAGTCATCTTGAATGTAGCAGAGCTCTTTCTGAAAAGAGCTCTGATATCATAAAAGATTGTGAAGATATAATATTATTTGAATAAGAGGGAAGTGAATAACACTTCTTGTTTGAGAAAGAAAAGGATAAAGAATAATGAATGAATCTTTATTGAAATGAATTGAAAATATGATTGAATGAATTACAAATGAAACTAATCTTATCTATATAGGGAAGTTCATAACTAACTAGCTAACTAATTTGTAAAGCACGTGTGCTAAAATGCCAAAAAGAATCAAAAGCTAAAGCTAAAACAAAAGGTTAAAACGGTTGCTTGGTGCACAAGTTATCGTGGGCTGCAATGTATGGTTTGGACTTGTCTTGGTCTTGGCCTGGTTCTAATAGTGATGGCTTAGTCTAGTTGTGGCCTGTGTGGCTTATGTGATGATTTGATTGAGTTGACCTTGGCCCGAATAGGTTAGAACTGGTTCTGGTGTGGCTGGTGTGATCTGACCCTGGCTTGGCTTGGCTTTGGACTTGGCCTAACCAGACTGATGCATATCCTCTATTCTTGGTATAGTTGGCTTGAATAGGTGCTTCTTGCTCTGCTCTTGTCCTGGTTCTATCATGTTGGTGTAGTTGATGACTTGGTGAATTCTCCATCATTTTGGCTTCATTGTCTAATATATTTAAATATGAAGTGTTGGATTGTCTTCAACCATGTTTTCATCCTAACATGATAAGACATACTATCTTATTATTGAAAATGATTTGTTATTCTAAATTGTATACCAAATCATGTCTCAGACCAATAACACTGAAACAAAAACAGAAAATAATTACTATTTGATTTTTATTAATTAACATGACATATTTTCATTAGTCTAAAATATGATTTGAGACATAATTTGAAACAACATATATTTACCTCTTATCATTAATGATCACAATTTGGTAACACAGGTGTAATCAATGCTCACCCATTCCCTTCCCATAGCCATATCTGTGTACAAATACTCCTGTCTGTTTTAGGTATTCAATATATCAAACAAATTTTCAAGTTTAATTATATTTTTTCTAATAATTTTTTTACTATAGTTAAATAAGTAAACTTCAATAAAATATACATTAATCTCTAAGCAATGAAGAAATAAAATTAGTATATGTATAATTTATTTAATTAAAAAATAAATTTATGAATATATAATTATACCTAGAAATAAATATCATATGATAAATTGTTATTGAAGATATTTATTATGAGTATTTTGTTGGTATTCACTAGTGGAAGTATTTTATGATCCCTCTTTATCATGTCTAATAGACTGTTTAATCAATAATTTTTGTTTAATTTTAATTTTTTTTATATAAACTGTTATATAGAAATAATACCAAATATGTTGAGGAAAAATCAGTTATATACCTGGATCAATTTCTATACTAGTAAAACATGACATTATATTGAATATGAAATTAAATTGATTAAAACTCAAAATTATTGGTAAAAAATGATTTGCATGTGGAACAAATTACATCTAGAGAGTGATTTTCCTTTGATTTTTTTTATATTTTCAAAATGACAGAAAGTATTTTCAATAATTAAGTTATATAAATAATAATACTCATATATATAAATTATTATATTTATTATAACTAGTGTGGTGACAAACACTTCGTACCTGTCGATCTACATTTTTTTTGTATCAAATAATCAAGTTTTATATATTTTATTTTGGTAAATTAGAATATATTTTTTAAATGGAATATACTTTATATTGTAATTTTTATTGGGTGCACTTTATATTATATTTTTTGTCTTTATTTTAATGGTCAAATTAAGATGCGAGAGTGATTAATATATTAATAGTGGTTATATGGTTTTTTTTGTAGAAATTAAAAATTGTTAATGGTAAAATAGTAAAATTATACTTTGGTGGTAGTTACACCATGTTTTTCCTTTATATACAACTAATGTGTACAATCACTTCGTGCCTGTCGGTCAATATTGTATAATACTATATATTTAATTTTTATATATTCCATTTTTTATAATTAGAATATATTTGTTGTATTCAGTGTACTTTATATTATAATTTTATGTGTTTATGATAATATTTAGTTTAGGTGAGAAATGTGGTTAATTAATGTATTGATGATGGTTAATTATGATTATATGGTTTTTTGTAAAAATTAAATAATGTGAATAAAAAAATAGGAAATGAAAATTACACCATGTAAAAGTTACACCATGTTTTAACTTCTTTATATATAATATAGATATAGATATATAAACTTTACACTGAATGCACAGATTTTAAATTATATAACGTTTATATAATTAATTAATAATACATAAAACCCAACGGTAATGTTTGGAAAATTTGGATGAAAATCCTATATAACCCTGTGGCTGCAACCCTAGTTTCATTCATTCATTCATTCCCTCCCTTCAAACCCTAGCCTCCTCACTCATTCATCCGCAGCACCGTTTTCATCTTCCATCAATTTCTCACATTTTCATCTTCCATCAATTTCTCACATTTTCATCTTACACTATTTCTTTCTCACTCTCTCATTCTATCTATATTCACAAATTCAATACTGTCTTTTCTGTGTTATTCTTTGAATATCCTTTTTTTATTGCTAAGATTGTTGATATATGTGAGAAATGAGATTCATATAGTGTTAATATATGATAATTCATTGATTCGTATCCTTTTTTATCTGTATAATTGCTATGTTAATTTTTTATTTACATTTTATAGCTTACATTGTTGCTTTTCATTGGTAAAGGCAAAGTAGTAGTGTGTACAAAATTGTGAAGAAGATTGGGCTTTTTTCTCTCTCTAGTGATGAGAAGGTGATATATTGAAAATGTAAGTGCTTTAGTGCATAATTTGGTGATAAATGAAGGATGATATAACTTACTTTTTTCTATTGTTGGACGATTGGCATTAATGATGTTTTTTGTTTGGCTGCAGTGATATGGCATGCCGTATAGATGGGTTCATTGCGGCTGTGGCACACACTAATGCTCTTCGGGACGGTCCGGTTACCGGAAGGGCTGTTGATGTAATAGCTGCTGCAAACACAGCTGCTGAAGTGGCCTTGAGGCTTGTGACGCCTGTAATGTAAGAAGGTTTTTTCCTGTATCTGACAGGTGAACTTTTGCTATCATCTATCATGTTTATGTAGGCAATTCAGATTAGTAATTTCCACAGAATGAGGTTTTTTTACTTATTTTCTGAAGGGATTTGATTGCTTTTTAAAATTTGATCTCTAAATGATGAAAACTATTATGAGCTTATGGATAAACTCCGATGAAGCACTAATGTCATAGTTACACTGATAGAGGTCATGTATGCTTTCATTGTGCTGCCCAATTAATTATCTTTGGTACTTTTACTAAGAGGTCATGTATGCTATTTGTTTAATACTTTCTTGATTATTTGGTTGTCACTTTTCTGATTGAAATTATAGTTAAAAATCTCTGTGCTATCTATTTCATGTTCCTCTTCAGCTTTCCTCTTACTGGTAAAACAATTAATTTGGTTTGTACTATCATATAAAATTGATGAACTGATCTCTATATGATGAAAACCTCATAGGCTATGGATAATCTCCTATGAAGCTATTTTATGTCATAGTTACACTGATAGAGAATCATTCATCCCCTCTCACTTCATTTACTCTGCTCATTGTTGTCACACTATCTGGAATATGCTTAGCTGTAATATTGACAACTTTGCCGAGGTGATCAGTACCATATTGGTTCCCTCTTTTCCCTGTTGTCTAAACTTTAATTGGCTGGACATAGTTTCATTGTTGTGCTGACTTTTTTAGCCAGTGCACTTGTCAGTGTAGCCAAACATTGTAGAACATTTAACCATTACTTGCCAGATTTTACATAGAAAAGAAAAATATGTTTGATTTAGAATTATTTTATTATCTTTTATATTCAACTATGTTGCATTTATCAACCTTCCGCACTGGCAACTTTGCCGAGGTGATCAGTACCATGTTGGTTCCCTCTTTTCCCTGTTGCCTAAACTTGAATTGGCACGACATAGTTTCATTGTTGTGCTAACTTTTGTAGCCAGCTTGCTTGTCAGTGTAGCCAAACATTGTACAAATTTTAACCATTACTTGCCAGATTTTACCTAGAAAAGAAAAATATGTTTGACTTATAGTTATTTTATTTTCTTTTATGTTCAATCAGGTTGCATTTGTCAACCTTTAGTAATGGCAACTTTGCCGAGGTGATCAGTACCATATTGGTTCCCTCTTTTCCCTGTTGCCTAAACTTTAATTGGCTGGACATAGTTTTATTGTTGTGATGACTTTTTTAGTCAGCGCACTTGTTTGTGTAGCCGAACATTGTACAATATTAAAACCATTACTTGCCAGATTTTACATAGAAAGAAAAATATGTTTAATTTATAATTATTTTATTATCTTTTATGTTCAATCGGGTTGCACTTATCAACCTTCAGAAATGACAACTTTGCCGAGGTGATCAGTACCATATTGATTCCCTCTTTTCCCTGTTGTCTAAACTTTAATTGGCTGGACATAGTTTCATTGTTGTGCTGACTTTTTTTAGACAGTGCTCTTGCCAGTTTAGCCAAACATTGTACAGTATGTTTGATTTGTGAATTATTTTGTTCGTATTTTTTGGGATCAGGTAGCATTTGTTGTTAACCTTTTGTATTGGCAACTTTGCCGAGGTGATCAGTACCATATTGGTTCCCTCTTTTCCCTGTTGCCTAAACCTTAATTGGCTGGACATAGTTTCATTGTTGTGCTGATTTTGTAGTCAGTGCACTTGCCTAGTATAGCCAAACATTTTTTGATAGTTAAATCCTTATTTGTCTGTTTGTATCATATAATTTTATAATATTTTGTACTACTAGTACCTTAGGTTTATCTGTTAATGTTAAGTGCATATTTTACTATTATATAAGAAGCTAATGTCAAATAGTTGTTTAAAAGCCTATATTCATTGATTAATTTATATGTGCTTGCTTGTGGTATTCCCTTCCTTGACTTGTGGATTATGATCTCCAAATGATGAAAACTATTATGAGCTATGGATAACTTCCGATGAAGCTTTATTGTCATAGTTACACTGATGAAGATCATCTATGCTTTTCGTTGTTCACTATCTTGCAAATTAAGCACTTTTAGTTATTCATCTGGGCAAAGTTTGTTGTTTCAAATGTTATTAAAATTGTTGTATTATTTATATTAATGACGCCATTCAATGCATGTAGCTGACCTCACATATTGTTATTGTAAATCATGGTTCTATTTACAGTTTTTGGTTTGCTCCTGAAACTACTTTGTTTGTGGTTTATAATATAAATGTGATGTATTGATCTCCATGTTATGAAGATACAATAAGCTATGGATAAACTCCATTGAAGTCTTTTTTCTCCATAGTTGCACTGATGTAGAATTATTCATCCTCCCTTCCATATCATAATGAGTAGTGAACTGTGAGTGTAATGACACTATCCTTGTCATAATCTGTTATACCTATTGTGTAATACTTGATTTGATTGGATTGTGTCTTTAATTCCCGGTGATTCATTTTACTTTTGTATCGCTCGTATTTGTAGCGTAAATATAAAAATATTGTTGTGACATCCTTTTTTCTGGCTGTATTCCCTTTGTTTACTCAAATGTTAGAACCATTTGCAACTCTTTGTATCGTCATTAATGTATGTGTGGACTCCAATACTGATGTTAGATATGTAACATTGGCAACTTTGCCGAGGCGATCGATACCTCCCTATGGATTTCCTCGTTTCCCTGTTACCTAAACTAAAATTGGCTGAAAACAATTCATGGTTGTGTTGATTTTGTAGTCAGTATACTTGACTAGTTGTAGCCAACATAATGTAATAGTTGAATTGTTTTGCTGGTTTGCTTCTTTCTGCTGCTTAAAGTGAATTTCGCTGTAAAATGTTGCATGAGTGCTTATTTATATTTGGTTAGCTCTATTATAGCTTAACCACTATTTGCAACTAATACCTATAAATGACCCTTTTTAAATCTCCATGGCAGTTCATAAGGTGCAGCCATCTTGTTTCAAAAGTTATACTTGTCTCGGATTCAATTACCATTATTAATACACGTGGGGGATGGTTGTAATTACATCGACCTTCCCTTATGACGGGCCGTTTGTAATTAAGCTAAACATCGCTGGTGATCAATGAAATTTTAATCATTTCAATGTTTGTGACCGGGTACTTGCTTTGAAATGGGCTCAACAAATGCTTGGTTACAGGTAAGAAGGAGGACAAGGTAGATGAATCAGCTGAAGCAGAGTCCATGGACACAAATGTGGCCACACCTAAAGAGTAAATGAAATTCTCTTGCTCCCTTATAGAGAACAAAAAGACCTTTCTTTTCATTTCCAAACACCCCTTTCAGTTTTGGTACATAGTTCAGTAAATTGTATATAGTTGGGTATGTTTTCAGTATAAATTTTGGACATGTTTAACAGAAATCTTCATATTCAAATTATTGTAGAGCACTTAATATCTGTTTTTATTATAAAACAAAGATAAGGGCATGTTTGGAAATGTTACTTTCTTGGATTTTAAGGTGACTTCCATTTTTGGCATCATCATATTTTCGGATTAATCAAAATCTCCATTGCCAACTTTATAAGACAAAATTATTTTTAAATACTCGCATGCAATCTCATAATTGAATGAACAATAACTTGCTTTATTAATAATTATACTTCAACAGTACAACACTAACAAAATACAAACACATTTTATAGTAGACATGCACTTAAAACCTGACCATAATAATTGGTGCTAATATTGACATATATTTTCTAAGTGGATTTAATATGAATACGCCAAAGTGTAAGTATTTTTACACTGTCAACATATTATCTATTATTAATTTTTTAAATATTATTGACTTTTAAATAAAAGTAATATAAATCAATGGTAGATAACGTGCTATCAGTGTATAGATATTGAACTATTAAATGAATATTAAAACCATCGTATGAGTCCTATATATAACACATTTCAATTTCATTCATCCAATGTTGAAACCTTTTTTCTTAATTTTATCTTTACTAATAAATTTTACAGGAAAACAATTATTTATAAATGATTGTCCATATATCAACTTATTGTAAATCTTTAATTCATTTTCTCTCATCAAAATCATCCAAATTTGGACATTAACCTTTATTATATGAGTCCATGCATAACTTTGGTTGAAAATAAAACTGTCTCTAAACTTGAACCTACCATTACACATTTTCTATTATCTATCTCATCTATTCTACATTGACATGGTAGTGGATAATGTAGAATCTTTCAATTTTTTCATTATTTTATTTTATCATCAATAATTGACTTTTGCTAATCGTAACTATCTATAAAAACAAATTATAAGCATCAATTCACCATCAATGTAAAATCAATAAATGTTGAATTCATTTTTCTCAATCATAATACTTGAGAAACTATCTAAGTTCAGACAATGACTATAGAAGTATAGAACCACTTTAAAGACAATTTCACTTCCAAAATGGTCATACACTACCCCACATTGGATAGTGCAAAATAGATAAAAATAACAAAATAAAACATGAGAAAAAATGTAGTACACTAACAAAGAACAATGTATCATATACTAACTGTTGTAATCTTTATAGTAACAATATATAAATATTACACTCGTTAATATTCTATTAATAGACATGGAGTGTAAAAACCCTAAGCATAAGTTATTGTAATATTGTAAGGAAATGAGATAATCCTTATAAGCCAAACATGTCTTTGTGAGTGCAGTTGTACTAAAACACTTCATTTCATTTCAAATTTCTACAGAGTCAGCTACTACATTCACTGTAAGTGATTCTTCAAAACCCATCATCAGAATCTAAACTTTTCATCTGGGTCTTACTTAATTTTTTGTTTTTCACATTCCAATTTGGTAAATTTGTTGATTTTTTTTGTTGCAGAAGTGAGGAACCATGTCTGATGATGAAAGAGATGAGAAGGAGTTGGATCTTTCTTCCCATGAAGTTGTTACCAAATACAAAACTGCAGCTGAGATTGTAAACAGTGGGTTTCTCACTCTTTCTTTGTCTATTTATTTTCTAATTCTATTTATGTTTTTGTTATTTCATACAATGGAATTTTAGATACATGAATTTTCTGAAATCTAGTTGATGTTCATTTAAAAAAAATTGATTTTAAGTTTACCTGAGCCTTAGGTTTATTTGTCTTGTGTGTTTGTGATTTTCACAATGGTAGATAATGAATATTTTGATTTTGTTTTTATGTAGAGGCCTTGAAGTTAGTTATTTCAGAATGCAAACCAAAGGCGAAAATTGTGGACATTTGTGAGAAAGGAGATTTGTTTATTAGAGAGTAAGCTTACGCGGTTCTTAATATATTTTTTTGATGAGGGGATTAATTACATTTGGTATTGCCATTATTTCTTAAGTGATTGGAAGGAGCATTGTCTGTTGTATTTGAAATATGCTTATATAATTGCTATTGTTTTGTTAGTTTAAGTCGTCACATGACTCAAATATGTTGTAAATTTGGGTCCGTAATTGCAATTGAGACTGCAACGTTATGTGATTCTGTTAGTCTCGGTAACTGCAATGAGGTATCTGGTCAAGGTTTTAAAGTGCTCTGCATTCCCAAAACCTTCCTTTTGGACTATTGCAGGAAAAAGTGGCCGATGTGGCCAAATTTGTAGGCATGGTGTGGTTTCCGAGACTTCCAAAACCTTAACATCCTCGCCTCAATTGTGGTCGTGGACCCAGATTTAAAACCTTGATCTTGGTCATTCATGTATAGTTTAATGGCCAAGATTTACTCTTCTCATTTCTCACAATAAATTTCACCTCCCATTAGGTATGCTCTCGCACACATGTATATATATTAGTGGTTTTTAGCTGACGTGGTTCTGTTTTCGTGTAAAGGCAAACTGGTAATGTGTACAAGAATGTGAAGAGGAAGATTGAGAGAGGTGTCGCTTTCCCGACATGCTTATCTGTAAATAGCACAGTTTGTCATTTCTCTCCTCTAGCCAGTGATGAGACAGTGTTGGAAGAAGGTGACATATTGAAAATGTAAGATTCTCAGAGCATATTTGTGATAAATGACAGTAATTAAAAAAGTGGTTTTGGCTTATTACATGGAACTTGATGTAAATTGTTTCTCTGGTTGGTTACAGCGATATGGCTTGTCATATAGATGGGTTCATTGCGGCTGTGGCTCATACTCATGTTCTTCAGGAAGGTCCAGTTACAGGACGAGCAGCTGATGTCTTAGCAGCTGCAAACACTGCTGCTGAGGTGGCCACGAGGCTGATCAGGCCAGGAAAGAAGGTAACCGTATGTAAGCGTTTAGTTTCGTGTATCTGCATTTGTATTATGCATTGAAGATAACTTAGGTTTTTGGTCGAAGGCATTATTTTGCTTATTTTGCAACAAGCTTTTATCAGCGATTCAGATTAGTAAAATTGTAGCGTAGTTAAGTACTTTGTATGCTCTCTTGCCCTATGAATTATGATCTCTAAATGATGAGAACTATCATTAGCTATGGATAAACTCCGATGAAGCATTATTGTCATAGTTACACTGATAGAGGTCATGTGTATTTTTCCTTTTGTTGTGTAGTTAAGCACATTAGTCGTCTTTGGGACTCCATCTCTCTACCGGAATCTTAGGTTCTCATCTGTCACCTGTTGTTGGTCCAATCCTTTTTGCGTTTACTTGGTTCTCTGTTTAATCATTTTGATCATGTTATTTTCCCGGCATGTTGAGTGGTACCATGCACCTTAGCTGGTCCTATTTCATGTTTTTCTCCAGTTTTGGACGATATGTAAAAACTAATTTGTTTTTGGTTTAAAATAATGTTGTTTTACTGGGTGAGCAGTTCTCTGTGATGAAACATTATAGGCTATGGATAAACTCCGATGAAGCCTCTTTATGTCGTAGTTACACTAATGGAGAATCATTCATCCTCTGTTCCATGCATTTCTGGCTGCCTCATCCATAATGGATACGAGTAGTCCACTAAGAGAGAAGTAGGCACAATCAAGTTGCTCCCTCTCAATCATGATCCAACTTTCCAGTTCTGTCCTGTTTATAAATCATTGATCTCCTTGTATTCCCTTAATTTACTAATAAATGCTAGAACAATTTGCAACTCTTGGTATCTTCATTAATTCAGTCAAGTATAGTACTCATAGTATATATTAAAGAGTAAATAGATATTTTAGTCCCTCATGTTTTCGACCATACCAGTTTGGTCCCTAAAAAATTGAGAAACTCAAAATGGTCCTAATTTTTTTTAAATGTTAGTCAAACTAGTCCTTTTTAGCATGTATTACAACACCGGGTAGGGACTAATTTGACTCGAAAAATGACTAATTTGACTCACATTTGAAATTTTTGGGCCACTTTGGGTTTTTCAATTTTTGAGGGACCAAACTAGTAAGGTTGAAAAACATGAGAGATGAATATTTACTCTATTAAACCTGTAATTTTGGCAACTTTGCCAAGGTGATCGATACCATGTTGGTTTCTTCATTTCCCTGTTGACCAAACTAAAATTGGCTGAATTCAGTTTCATGGATGTGCTGATTTATATGATGGGTACAGTTGTTTTTTGTAGCCAACACAGTATAATATTCAAACTATCACTTATCAATCTTTATGTAGTAAAGAAAGAGATTTAGTTTGCTTATAGTAGACTTTGGCTATTGCAACGAACACACTATTGAGAGTTGAGACCAATACCTATAACTGACCCCTTTATAGTCTTCATACCAGTTAATAATAACATTTTGTTCAAATTTTCTTTTCCTGCCAGAACAAGGATGTAACTGATGCAATTCAGAAGGTTGCTGCTGCCTATGATTGTAAGATTGTTGAGGGTGTTCTTAGCCATCAAATGAAGCAGTTTGTGATTGATGGGAATAAGGTTGTGCTTAGTGTAACTAATCCAGACACAAGGGTTGATGAAGCAGAGTTTGAGGAGAATGAGGTTTATGCAATCGATATAGTAACAAGCACCGGAGACGGGAAGGTAGGTTAATTATCTTAATATTATTGATGAACATTATGCAGTCTCATGAATTATTGAAAGTAAGTTTCGCATCACTTGCAGCCGAAGCTGTTGGACGAGAAGCAGACAACTATCTATAAGAGGGCCGTTGACAGGAGTTATCACTTGAAGATGAAGGCGTCTAGGTTTATTTTCAGTGAAATTAGCCAAAAATTTCCAATCATGCCATTCTCTGCTAGGTAACATTACTGTTTACGTTATTTAAATTCTTAGAATATCTAAGAAAACATTTCTTATTATCATCGTATCCTAGAGTATTTTAGAGATCTCAGAAAATATCTCAGGGTTTATTTCTTATTTATATTTTATGATTTGCTCCCTTATTTAATCAAGACTAGGATTCTACATTTTGTATAAATAAAGAGGATTATTAGCATTGTCTTTTGTAATAACCTCATCATATCAGAATATCAGTTTCATTATTTTGATTTCTTCTGTTCTCTCTTCCTTCCCGACATAAAACTTAATTCAACTAAAATATATACTCAAACTGTTTTAATTTGGACTTTGATTCGATTCATTATACTTATTAGAATCTTCATTTACTGATAATAGGGCTTTGGAAGAGAAACGAGCTCGTCTGGGCTTAGTAGAGTGCATGAATCATGAGCTCTTGCAGCCATATCCTGTTCTGCATGAAAAACCTGGTAATTGTTTTTGGCTAATAGCATTTGATCCTGCATTGCTTTATTTATGTGAGCACTGCTCATGTCATACATTTTTTAATTGTTTTCCAGGTGATTTTGTTGCACATGTCAAATTCACAGTCTTGCTAATGCCAAATGGATCGGATCGTCTCAGTTCTTATCCACTCCAAGAATTGCAGCCTTCAAAAACTGTTGACGATCCTGAAATTAAGGCCTGGCTAGCCTTGGGCACGAAGACAAAGAAGAAAGGTGGTGGAAAGAGGAAGAAAGGTACACATCTTGCTTATATATATATTGTATATAGAATCATAATGCTTATATATGAGTAGCAATGTTTTAAACATTTTGGATGGTACTTGCTGTCAAATCGGCTAAGCCAATGCTTGTTTGCTTGGACAGACAAGAAGGGGGACAAGGCCGATGAATTGCCTGAAGCTGCTGAGCCTACAAACACAACAAATGAAGCCACACCGCAAGATTGACTCCCCCCTTAACAAAAAAAAATGCTTTTTAATTTAATTTACAGTAGCCCTTTCAAATTTTGGTACATTGTTTATTGAGTTGTATTTGCTTAGATGATGAGTTTAGTGTGCACATTGTAGTCTGTACTCAATGCCTGCTTTGTTGCTTATTTTTAAAGCAGATACCAATTTCTAAAACCAATAGAAAGATTATGTTTAGAAATGTGTTTGTTTGTTATATTGCCTTTAAGAGTGGGTAAAAATGTTTTTCTTTAGTATCATCCCTCTATGTGACTTTTAAATCGAGATATCTGTGCGAAAACATAGTCAAATTCTACTTCACTCATTTCATGGTGTGACTAGAGTAGAAATTGGTGCAATAGATGAAGACATCATTGTATGTGTCTCCTCCAGATTGTAGATGTATGTTGTCTTACCTTACATGCAAAGAGGTGGTTTGAAGTTTAGGTTAGGTCTTGGACCGAAAGATATTGGTGACACTCTTTGGTGTCCAATTTGAGGTTTGTTCCAACTTTTGTTAAGTGATTAGTGTTTTCTCATTCAATTGTCTACAATGTTATGTAAGGTTCCAAATTGCAATTGTGGGAAAGTGCAGAGAATGCAGTTTTGGAGACTGCAAAAACTCGTACCGCAATTTGCGGATTGCAATTTAGATCCTTAGTGTTATTTAGAATATGTATCTCAAATTTGTTACAATTTGCATATGGAGCAGGCAAGTCTTTAGAATGTGACTGTGACACCTCATCTTGTAGCTAGCACAAAAGGTTTGTTTTTCTTTTAGACCCTATTTTCAATTAATTATTTATGTTCTTTAACATATAGCATCTTCTTCTTCTTCTTAACAAGCTGAGTTTTGACTCATGAGGAGGGTGTAGTAGCTATTGAAATAGCAGAGGGTGTGGTTGGAGCATTGAATAGGGAACTTTCAGCAACTGTTGTCAATGCTCCAATCGTTGCTCCTTTTAAATGTGAGCTTCATGAGTGTGGGAAGGACATCCTTTTTTTGGGTACTATCAGAAAAATAATCCCTTTCGAGGTGCGTGATTGTCCCTCTCAACAACTATCGCTCCCAGAAAGAAGACTATTATACTATGGCTATTGGTGTGGAAATTCAATTGAGTGAAGGAACTTGAGTATAATAGAGACAATATTATTGAATGTGAAGGAACTTGAATATAACATAATTACCCAATTACAAAAATGATATAGATTGATATGTTGTATAATAAAACCTGTAAGAAAGTAGGTATAATTTACTTATTGTTTGTTATGAGTTCTCTCCGTATACTTTAATGAATTTACTTTTTTTTTTACCATCTTATTCTTTTTGAAAAATTAAGAAGGAAAATATAATGGATACTGAAAGGTAAAAGCGTAAAACAAAAGATTTAAGGATTCAACTCATTAAAAATATTGAAGAAATTTGAAATATGTTATTATATGAAGTCTTAGATTATTATTACTAAGAATGTTGAAGATGAAGAGGAGATTATTAATATTATATACTAGACTTTTATTATTACTTATACCACACTAAATAAAAGTACTCAATAGATATGTGGGCCCATGAGTATATTAGAACTTATAATCTTTATTCTTTAATAATATTTCTGTAGTTGGTCAATGCTTTCTTCTCTTCTGGTGCACTTTATGAATCATAAGGCTTACTCTAACCATTGTGAGTTAAAAGCAGCAAAAGCAACCAAACCTGTTACCAAGACTATGACCATAATAATACTTCAAATATCCTTGTCCATGAACCAAGATAATACGTTAACCCAAAGCATTTAGAAAATATTAAGACACCATGTTTATGTTTATATACTTGATTACTAACAATATAGTTATTAGCATTTAGTCAACCTTTCTTGCACAACTACATTATAATTATGAATACTATTACATAGGCAAATATAAAGTTCCAACAATTTATTTACTAAGCCATTTTCCTTTTCATTCCTCACTTATTCTTTTGTAGCTTGTTGAAATTTAAGTATGAGTGAGAACCACAGTCATAGGTAGCCTTTTCACTAGGTGAAGTTGCAGAACATGAGACTCCAATTTGCAACACTAAACTCAACCAATCTTCAATCGAGAGTCTCGTGCATCGGGCAACCATCAAAGTAACTAACTAGATGTAAATGTTGATTCTTCTAACTTTGGAATTATAATTTATCCTAAGTTTGAACCACTTGGATCGTTGAGTCAAACAAAGATTCAATGAATATATCTTCCATAAACATACTGACTTTGGATTTCTGTATATGGAACATTATTAGCACTATCTCTATACCAATTTCATGACCTGAATTGACAACTCCTTTAAAGCAAACAATATAATAGTATCCAATAATAAGCAGAGATTGATGGTTGATAACTTTATTCAAGACCAACCAAACATATAACAAATGAAACATAGTTTGAGAGCATAGACAACTGCAACAAATCCTAGAAAGCTACATCATTCAATTTATTCTGAAACAACAAACAAAGGTTGAACCAAACACAAACATAAACTGCATATAAGTACTGAGTATAATATGAAGATACATGAACATTATTACATCTCTGCTTCAAGCTTTCAACTGCACCTAAGCGATACGGTTCAGATGTGCATTTTGCTGTATCCTTATGAAAGACTTCTTGATAGCATGTAGTGTTTTGACCACATCGGTGATATGCATTCGTTCGCTTGGCGAAGTTGCAGAGCAAGAAACTCCAATCTGCATCACTGAAACAATGCAATCCTTCATCAAAACTTCGTTGTCAAACTCCCTTGTTATAGCATTTTGTTCTCCTTCATCAGATTCTTGTCGAGAGAACATGGAAGGATCAATTATTTCCATTACATGGTTGGGTAAAGCCCTTTCTATAAACTGTCGAATTCCCATGCCGCCTTCGAATGCCTCATCAGTTGGTCTTTTTGCTGTGAAAATCTCCAGTAATAGTATCCCATAACTGTATATATCTCCTACTACAGAAGGCTTGCCACCCATGCCATACTCTACATTTCATTTATAACTTGGTCATTATATATTAAAGGTTTATATAACTTTTTTGTCCACATTTTTCATCTATTTGGGTTTTGGTCCCTATGTTTTTATTTATACATTGATCCACATCTATTTTCATTCAAGTTTTAGTCCCCTGGGTACTAACATTTTAATAGATGAGAACTGTAGAAATCAATCCTTTGCAGAAAATAGGATCAATACCTTAATGCAGTAGAAACTATAAGGGTTAAAACTTACAAGCAAAAATATACATAATTACAGATTGGTATAAAGAATAAATATTCAAACTACAATACAAATGAAGGAAAACTATAGGGACTAAGCTAATTCTCAATTAAACTTATAGTTAAGTACTTTAATGTTACTTATAATAAAACATAAATACCAACAAGGCATTGGTCTAGTAGTGTAAGGCCCCGCTAGATACCCAGGATGACCAAAAGGTCAAGGGTTCAATTTCTGGGAGCGATACTTGTTGGGAGGGGCAACCTCACATCCCGAAAGAGATTAGTTTCTTACCCAAAGGGTGAAGAGATACCCTTGGTATTACAAAAAGAAGCATAAGTGGAGTATAAAATATACCTGGAGGGATGTATCCAATAGAACCCTTTAGGCTAGCAGACAAAGAATTGCTTGATTCTTCAAGTAGAAATGTAGCTAATCCAAAGTCACCAACATGGGCTACCATATCATTATCCAAAAGTACATTGCTTGGTTTTATATCACAATGAACAATTGCAGTTTGACAAGATTTGTGGAGATATTCAAGTGCACAAGAAACATCAATTGCTATGTTCAATCTTTGAATAAATGTCAATGTGTTTGTATGATATTGCACATTATTTATAGGATGTAACCAATTTTCTAGACTTCCTTTTGGCATGAACTCAAAGACCAAAGCTTTAAAGTCATTACCTTGATGATCTACACTTGAGATTGCAGTTATGATCTTGAGAAGGTTGCGGTGCCGTATATTTCTTAGAACTTGGCATTCACCAATGAAGCTCCTTGAAGCTCCTCTTTGTTCAAGATTTAAGACTTTAATAGCAATAGTTGGTCCATCATGCGGAAGGATTCCTTTGTAAACAGAGCCAAAACTTCCTGAGCCGATGAGGTTTTCCCGAGAGAATCCGCCAGTACACTTTGCTATTGTTGAGTAAGAAATTGCCAATTCCAAGTCCTCCGTTCTTGAACTTTTCTTTCTTGCTCTTTTTACCATAAAGATTGCAAGAAAACATGACACAGAGAGTAGAATTACAAATGCACTAATTGCAGGGATAGCTACCTTTGGTGCTAGAAACTTTCTTAGAATAGAGGTCTTCTTGATAGTGCATGCAGGTAAAATTAATTCTAGGACACCACCACAGAGTTTGTTATTTCCGTTTATAGCTATCGCAGTTGCATTATTCTTGAATATTCCGTTAGTTGGTATATCTCCCTCGAGGTCATTGTAAGAAAGATTGAGATGCTGGAGCAGTTTGAAATCACCAAGAAATTTTGGAATCTTACCAGACAAGTTATTGCATGAAAGATCAAGGTCTTGTAAGGCTCTCAGGTTCTGTAAAGTGTGAGGAATGTTTCCCTCGAAATAGTTACCCTGCAAATATAGTGTTACCAAACTAGTGCAGCTACCTAGAGAAGATGGAATGACTCCAGAGAATTTGTTTTCTGACAAATCCAACAATCCAAGATGAACTAGTTTACCCACTTCTGTTGGCAAAGTCCCTGACAAACTATTATAAGACACATCCAAGAATGCTGCAAGTGAAGAAAGGCCCATAACTTCTTTCGGTATCGTCCCGGTAAGTTTATTGCCATAAAGTCCAAGTACTAATAACTTCTGGCAATTTCCAAGACTAGAAGGTATACTCCCTTCAAAGTAGTTCAACTCCATATGGATTTTTGTTAATGAAGATAAATTTCCTATGGAGAATGGGATTCTTCCCGAAAATTGGTTGTCACCCAAAAACAATACTTGCAGATTTTGCAGCATGCCTAAACTATCCGGGATACTACCAGTTAGGTTGTTAAGTTCCAATGCTAGTGAGGCCATGCTTTCAAGATTGCCAATCCCAGCAGGTATGTTTCCATGTATTCTATTGGAACCTATGTTAAATGTGTTCAATTGGGTTGACAAATTAGCAATTGAGATGGGTAACTCTCCTCCGAAATTGTTATAATGCAGACCAAGAAATTCTAGGACAGTGCAGTTGACCAAAGAATCAAGAAAGCTAAGGTCACCGACTCTCCCACTTCCAAGACCATTTTCTTGAAAATTAAGGTAGGTTAATCGGCGCAAAAGTCCGAGGTTATCAGGAACTCTGCCTGTGAAGCCATTTATACCAAAGCCAAGAGTTTCTAGCTTCGATGCATTTACCAACGATCTAGGAATCTCCCCTATGAAATTGTTCGACTCACAAAGAAATACTTGAAGGTTAGGAAGAGTAAAGCCAACGCCATCTGGTATGTCACCATAGAGATGGTTTCCAGCAACAGCAAAATGTGTCATTGAAGTAATATTATAAATAGAAGAAGGTACCTTGCCATACAAGTAATTTATAGATAAGCCAAGAAATCTCAACTTTGATAAGCTACCTATCTCATGTGGTATATTCCCATGCAAATTGTTTCTGGAAAAGAAAAAATTAACCAAAGAAGTTAAATTTCCTATCCAAGTTGGGATTGTTCCTGTGAGGTTGTTTTGACCACCATCCAATTCTCTTAGTCCTCTACAGTGACTTAGATTACTCGGAATGTTCCCACTGAAGTTGTTGTTATTGATATATAGCTGTTGTAGGTGCAATAAATGTCCTACTTCTTGAGGAAATTCACCATGGAAAGTATTGAAAGATAGGTCTATTCTTGTGAGGAATGTGATGTTTCCTATAGATGGTGTAACAATGCCTGTAAATCCTTGTGATGAGAGATTCATATATATTACCCTTCCATTGAGGATATTGCATGTGATTCCTGTCCAGTTGCAGTGATGGATGGAATCATTCCATAGATTCATAACATGGAATGGATCTCTAACTATATGACTCTTGAAGTCAAGTAAGGCTTGAAGATCATTTTTAGTTTCAGTTGGGGTATTTGCTCTTGCATAGTTTAAGCATAGAAGAAGAAACCCATAGAGGGTTATTTGGAATACTATGCTCTTGGATTTTACACAAGAATGATTCATATTTTCAGAATTCAGATGTATGTGGATGGATAGATAGTGCAGTATCAATAAAAGTTTGGTGTTCATGAATGTTGTGTTGTACTTGGTATATATATGGTGTGTGGACTGTGGAGTAAAAAGGGCAGCACAATGCACGAGATACTTATTTAGTAGATTTCTGGAGAGTAAATGCATACACACAGTCTTACCTTCCTAAACGAAAAGGTTGTTTCGAGAATTTAAACCATACCATTGTATCGAGGCTCCCACCTAATAGGTCTCAGGAGTGTATGGTCTTACTCTCACAAGCAAAAAGGTTGTTTCGAGTATTTGAACTATTTCCCTTTGTTTTGGTGATAATACCAAAATTTGTGGGGTGGAAATGGAAAAAAGTTGCATGTTGGGTCAGTCAAGCACTCAAATCTTAGAAATTGAGTGGAACCAACAACACAAGGCGTGTGTGGTATTGACCAAAATCCATATAACACTGCTCACAGCAAAACTTCCACAACTATTTGTACATGAAATATATTCACCATTCTTGATATTTAGTTTAACTACATATACTTTATTCTATTATTTCATTAACACCATAAACTAGGAGATGTTGTTTCCATTATGATAAACACTGTCATAGTCCTCTGCTATTGGCTAGAATATTTTCGGTGCACACAAAAAAGTGTACCATTAGTTTTCTACTTTCTTTGAAGAAAAATTATACTAGTAATATTTTGAGTCTTCACCCTTAAATGTGAGCAACTCATTAAACCAATATATTATCATCTATATAAGTTACATGTTTCACCTTCTTAAAATACTTTTAAATTCATTTTTAAACTTTCTAATTAATTGTTTAAACTACAAAATTCACTTGTTACTTACCTATTTCATTTATCTTTTTTCTTTTTATTTCAAATTTTCTTTGAAAATATTGTGCAATAATTATATCATATTGGATTATTTTTAATGGAAATAGTCATACGCTTAAGCCCATTAAATTTTACATCTTGTATAATTGTTTAATGTGTCTAATTATCTCTTTTATAATATATATGTATTTTTATCTTATTAATAGAAGTTTCAGAATCTATGCTGTATCGATACGAAGTTAAAATTTAATCGTTTTGTAGATCACTTTTCCATTCACATAACAAAAGATGAAATATTTAATATCATGTTTAAAAACTCAATCATTTATGTCAGGATAGTTGGTATAAATACACATACCTTAACTTGATGAATTATTTAAAAATGAGTACCGTCACTTTATTTACTACAAGATCGCTTATAATGGCATAAAAATAATCCAAATTAAATCCTGATTTTTCAGTCGAAAAAAATTACAATATTCCAACGGACATATTTGAATTGAAAAGAATAACAATATTTGAGTAGTTTTCATGAGATAGTGGTAATATCATGAATCCAAAATATCCTCCTAATAATAATATTATACAAATGGAAAAAGTTGCATGTTGACTCCGTCCAACACTGAAACTGGAACCAAAACACAAGGCAAATTATGAGTAACAAGGACATCACAATTACGACTTATTATACCACTATGCCCCACTTAAATATTCTGAATAGACAACCCCTTTATTGCATACAGCATAATAATAATATTCCATTAGTAAGCAGAGATTAGTACTTATGCTACACATTAGCTAAACTTTATACACGACGAACAAAACAATCAACTAAGGGAACCATGGCTTGAGAGCTGACACACCTGCAACAAATCCTACAAAGCTGAAACTTTCAAATTTGTTGAAGGTGAGTCATGGAGTAGCCACTTTATTCTTTGTGTATCACGTTTTCATTTTATTCTTGTGATTGTCTCCAATAGTAGTATCCCATAAGGCCATAACCATACATATCTCCAAGAATAGAAGGCTTCACACACATGCCATACTCTACCTTCATTTATAATTGGGCCATTATATAATAAAATGGTTGACCCTACAGCTTTTACCTATTTGGGTGTTGGTTCATATGGCTTTATTTAAATATTGACCCTTCTATTTTGTTTTTGTTTAAATTTTAGTCCCCTAGAAATAAGAATTTTAATATATGACACAGGTTTGTTGATTTCTAGATATACATTATGATATGTGCTATCAGTTTAATGAACACCATTCTTTTTTCCCATTCTGCACTGCTATTAAGTAATTCATTTGGCTTATTATGGTTGGGGGCAACCATTTGTTGAATAGTATTTGTTTCATTGAAGATGACTCACTTAAACTAACATAGCAATAGCAATTATATAACCTTGGAGAAGAAGAGTTTTTGCTTGAAATGATCAATCATATAACATCAGTCACATTTAAATGTTTCATTTACTAAAAACACAAGGATAATAACACCAAACTTGATTAAGGGACAATACAAAACTCACTTTCTTATCCCCAAACCATGAGTCAATTTTTTTCATGACACTTAAATATAAAAGAAAAACTAAACCCACCAGAATGATCCCTCAAACCATGAAGATTGGTGTATGTGGGGAATGTAAGAAAACAGGTTTGTGTAAATAACATTACCCCAATGTAAACATGTCATCCCAAAACTTTTTATACTCAACTGCTAAAATTTGCACTACACATCCGAATGTGTCCAAAAACAGCATCTACTCATGAACACTGTCAAATTAACTGTAACTCTCAGATGGGAAAAGAACACTGGACTTAATGCTGCCCCTTTTATATATAGAGGAAACAACATCCTATTTACAGGTTTTCACACTGCTGATGGGCAAAGACAAATGAATATGATTTATAATGGTAGAAAAAAACCATATGACCTGTAAATGAATTTTAATGCGTCAAAAAACCACCAGTCCAGGTAAACAAGCTTCAATAACACTCCTTCAATATCACCCTGGAAAAAGAGATTATTAAGATGTTAGGTGCCAACGGAATAAAAAACACGAGCTTTAAAAAAAACAGATTGGAAGAAATGGAAAGAATGAATAAGTGGACACAGAATGGGTCCATTACAATAATACAATCCTTTCTAACAGTTTTTCCCTCATTATTATCATTAGTACACACCCAAATGCTTCTCAGTGGCTCATGATTTACTATCCAACAATTGCATCTTCATTGTTGATTAACTTGCAGTTTTACACTTGCTATAATTTGAAAATTATTCCGTACGACTGTGATACTGACATCATCCTTGTATCATTCTCATGTTAATGAAAATAGAGAAATGCTTGTATTAGTGATTCCAGAAAACGTTACACATTGCACATTTTGGAGGTGAGGAAGCGTAGTGGAAAAAATAAAAGAAAAAATCAGAAGAAAGGAGGGATAGAAAAGCTAAGGTAATAGGAATTAATAAGAGAAGGAAATATACCCTAAAGAAAATATCTCTATGATCAGAAGAACTGAGCCCACGCATAGCACCACCAGATAACAAGAATTAAATGTCAACAAGTTATGACATGTTTAATGCTTGCTTCAATTGTGCAAGTGCAGATGGATGCATACTGTTCATCACAGCATTAAATGATTCTCCATGAATAGCAGCACATGTTTGTACATTTTCTCTCACGGAGTCCTCCAGTGACAGGTGATTGATACGGTCCGAAAATTTAATCTAGAGACAAAATAAACATATGTGGCTTCATTTGTTATTCATACAATACAATTGCACATAGCTTCAAAATGGAATTTTAATAGAATTTTCATATATCTCTTGCCTGTCTTTTCCTGATTTCTTTACTATGAATAGTTCCCTCATCAGGAGAAGTATTGGACATGTCACCGCTGTTATAGGCAATAGGCATAAAGAATTTAAATGTTAGTAAATATTTAGAATAATAGGGACTAACTACACCAAAAAAACTAACTCATAGGGGAGGATTGTCCAAGTCATTATAAATGGTTCTTTACAGGTATTATACTCAATTGATGTGGAAGTTTTAGCACTTAAACTAACATACAACCCCCTTGTAGTTTCTAAACTGGTGAGGTGTCTTCAAAACAGAAGACTTCAGGTAATAAGAGAAATAAATATATCCTCATATAAGAAACAAAACGAAACACATTAAATAGAAACCTGATCAAGAATCATTCTAAATCCCAACTATTCTAGATGAAGTGCAAGAAACAGATTATATTTCAAGCACAAAACGCTAACCTGGACTCTTCCTCAGTTAAGTCATCCTTTCCACCTAGAATTACACTAGTGCAAACACTGCAAACAAAACACATGCCAGGGTCATGTTCTCTCAGTACTTCCAAATGTATGATATTCAAAGGTATTAGTACCTCAAAATTTGATCAACTTTGTCAATGACTTCAGGCAGCCTTAACGTCAGAATTATTGAGAGGGCTAGGCCAATTGTCTTCTTCTGGATGGAAGAAACATGATCTACCTGGAAAAAATATATAAATGAATTCACAATAAAGAAAGAACACACCATCTTAAATAGGCAAAAATGACACTCACATTTACAACAGGATACTAACTAAAAACATGATCAGGTACTGATTTGAGGAAAGGATGCAACATACAAGAACATAGTATACCTTCATACAGCCATGGGAAAAAATTATATTCTTCCTACCCCTGTCTTATGATGGTGTAAATGTGAAAAAGGAAATGTATCAAATGCAGCAGACAAGTGAACCTAAACTAGGGCATAATATCTATCATGACCCAATTTTACCAAAAGCTACCTTAGGTGAAGAGACATGAATGACTTTTTATATCTGTAATACACCTACTCACACAAGAGCCCTTTAAGCTTGATTACTATATGAGCTTTACCAAAGGAACTTATAATCTAGAAAACCGCTCCCACCTATTAGCCTTGTAATTTGTAACATGAATGTGACACTGGCTTTCCTGCCCTTCCAGAATTATAAACATTTTAGAGACTAATACATCAAAATTCACACAAACAGAAGTTGTGGTGTATTAAATAATGCAATTCACCAATTTTTCCAAGCACTAATAAGAAAAAATGTAATATACTAAGAACCAAATAAAATCATCTCTAAAGCATAAGCACACCAACCTTGTCAACCCAAATATCAACCAAACAGAGAAGTATATTTTCTTGAACTGGGATAGATGCTGCCTGAAGGAGTAGAGAAGTCGATGAATCTGATGCTAATTGGGCAAGTGAATTTGTATTCATCACCAAAAGCCTTGCCAGGATGGCAGCAGAAGATGCTTTAACAGATGTTTTGGAAGGATCACAGTCATCTCCTCCACTCAAACATATCACAATTAATTTCTGCCATGATTATAAAAAGAGCTTAAATCATATCTCTAGATTATAAATTATGAAATATTAGTTGTGGACACAGCTTGATTTACTATATATCTCATAAGCATATATATAGACTTACTTGTAAAGTACTGCTAATAAATGGTGGCACTTCCATGGGGAAACACTGTTTAAAGAGGCAAAATCAAATGAATATAATCTTTTGGAGGATTTTAAAAACAAATATGACAATATAATTAAACCATCATCCAACAGGTATAAGACACAAATATAGAATAACCATACCTTCAAAAAATAAGACACAAGCACAGAAATTTATGACTACGTAAATATAGATGTTTGATTTGGTCAAAAGTTCAAAACTCATAACAAAGGGCTTACCTTTTGAGTTCAAAAAATTAGTGGCCAAAAAAGGGATAAACCATAAATAAAAGTGTAGTTTAATTACATGTGCATTTGGATGTATGTTTTTTCTAAAGCTTTAAGGTTAGATATTCCCCAAAGTTAAAATTTCAGACAGAACAAATTTTTATGTTTTAGAGAAGTTAAAATACTTTGCTTCTTTGGAAGTTCTTTTCTCAAACAAGGCAGTCTCTTAAATGCACCATTTAGTTTTGTAAATGATGCACCAAGTAGTATTATTGATTTAGGGCCATACATTTACTACTAAAAAATATTAACGATTTAGATTAAACAGCAATAACCAAGTCTTAGTTCTACTACATGAGGTTGGCGACACATATCAAACAACGTCATAATGCTCTAACATAAATCATACTCATTGACAAACCTGTTGGGGATGCTTGAAATATGTCATTGTGTTAGTCCCACATTGTCTAGTATTGGAATAGAGTAGACTAATCAATGTTATATATTGAATTCAAGTCCCTTGTTATAATGTGTACCAGATATAAGCACCAAATAGAAACACTCCATGGGCAGGTGGGCTCATGGGTGTGCTAGGGTTTGTAATCCTTATTCTCTCATAATATTTTGATAGCCACTCAGTGCTCTCGGGGACGTAGGCACAATTGGTCGAACCCCGTTACCAAATTCTCTTGTTTCTTCTCTTCTATTTGTTCTATGCCCTTTATTTGATTGTTTGTGACCAACACTGTGCAACGATCGCTTCTGCTGAACCAACAATTGGTATCAGAGCCAATTGTAACCTAGATGTCAGATACTAGATAAAGAAGGTAAAAGCGTGATGACTAGACAAGATGTGTGTGATAGTCAGTGTGCTATCTTCTTGGCAAAGAACTAGGTGTATCATGCTAGGACCAAACATATTGATGTGAGATTTCAAAAGATCAGAGAGTTGGTTGCTTGTGGGAAGATACTATTGTAGAAGGTTTACACTTCAGAAAATGCAGTTGATATATTAACCAAACCGATTATCGTGGACAAGTTCAGGCATTGCCTGAACTTGTTGAACATTCATTGATGCTAGACTTTGGAGCACCCCCAACCCAATAGCGGAAGATGGAGATTGATGATATTTGTCAATGTGAAGATTGTTGTGCAATGACTCATATCTCTAGATAACAGCAATACAAGTTATGGGCTCGGACTGATGCAAATGGGTTGGGGTAGAGGGCTATATATTTATGTTATGAAAACCTAATGTAATAAGGAGAAAAATAGTCAAACACAAATCATTATTCTCTCATAATATTTTGGTAGTCACTTAGTGCTCCCAGGGACGTAGGCACAATTGGCCGAACCCCGTTACCAAATTCTCTTGTTTCTTCCCTTCTATTTATTCTATGCCCTTTATTTGATTGTTTGTGACCAACACTGTGCAACGATCGCTTCTGCTGAACCAACAATCGCTTCCACTGCACCGACAATTGATATCAGAGCCAATTAGTAAATGACTCTTAACCCAGATGTCAGATAATGGATAAAGAGGATGAAAGCATGATAGTTAAACAAGGTGTGTCAAAGGTACTAGCAAAGATATAATAGATGAGTTGAAGAAGAAGAATACATGGCGAAACTGTGGTGGGGGTGATGTATGTTTTGATTCAGAATCTCAGAAGTTCATACACTGGATTAAGATGGTGGAGATAGGGATACATGTATTGAGTTTGGCCATGAGACATGTGCTGATAATATCTCTCTAGATGTTGGGAGAATGATCTCATTTGAGATGAGAAGTGAAATATTCCAATGGCGTGTCTCGGACGTCATAGTGATGGATATTAATTGTTAGCAGATCCATAAAAGCACAGAGGCGCTGATTGACTTTAATGCAAGGTGTAACATAGACATTGACTTGGATGCAAGATTTAACACAGGCACTGGTAGAGATGCAAGATTTAACACAGGCACTGGTAGAGATGCAAGGTGTGACATGAGCATTGGTTGACATTGACGCAAGGTATGTGCTGTGGGTATACTCCTTATGGTGAAGTGATAGTTCTGTTGAACTATGATTGTCGGACTAGACAATGATGGTAGCGATTGAGACTCTCCAATGAAGCTCCAAAATTTAGTTTGACCGAGTATTGAAGAGGATGATTGTTGGTGACCTTTTATGTAGATGTTCCAATTTATTGAAAGACTTCCTAGCAATAGGTGGTTATGCGGCATATTCCATTTGATGGCAGTACGGGAAACTGCACTACAAGTTTGGAGAGCTAGGCTTTTGGTAATATCATCAAGGATAATCAGAAGATCTATGCTGTAGGGGAGCAGTTAAAGAGAATTAGACATTGAACAGAGTGAAGTCATATATTCGCTAAGGTGAAGATTCTTGTGTAAATTTTCTAAGGAGCGAGATATTC
Source organism: Lupinus angustifolius (assembly GCF_001865875.1). Taxonomy (NCBI): domain Eukaryota; kingdom Viridiplantae; phylum Streptophyta; class Magnoliopsida; order Fabales; family Fabaceae; genus Lupinus; species Lupinus angustifolius. The sequence goes on along the minus strand of NC_032019.1, from coordinate 33,009,011 downwards.
GTCTATTTCAATCAAGGTGGAGATTGTTGGGATGCTTGAAATATGTTATTATGTTAGTCCCACATTTCTAGTACTGGAACAGAATAGAGTAATCAATGTTATATATTGGACTCAAGTCTCTTGTTATAATATGCACTAGATATAAGCACTAAATAGAAACAACTCATGGGAAGGTGGGCCCATGGGTATGCTAAGGTTTGTAATCCTTATTCTCTCATAATATCTTGGTGGCCACTCAACGCTCCCGAGGATGTATGCACAATTGGTCGAACCCGTTACCCAATTCTCTTGTTTCTTCTCTTCTATTTATTCTATACCCTTTATTTGATTGTTTGTGACCAATGTTATGTAACGATCGCTTCCGCTGCACCAATAAAACCATTGATCTCTAACTCTTTCATAATCGTTTCACAAAACAGCGAATACCTCTGACTCATAAACCTAATAAGTTAACCCATAATAGACCAGTTAAGCAAAGGACATAGGAAAACACTAACTTAAATTCAAAGAACTGTTTAGGAAAAATTACACAGAGGAACTATATACCAAATATCCCAGTAGGTCATATAATTCACCATTAAGTTTGAAACGACAACCGACAAGTTGGGAATACATACCTGTATTAAGATATCAATGACAGGAAGAACAGAAAGGAGACCTTTGTCATTGACATTTCCAACAACTAAATCAAGAATTTTAGCAATACTTGTTGCATGCATGCCCAAAAAGTCATTTCCACCCAAAATTATGTAATCTTCAATTATGTTCACTGCAACCTGTACTTCAGATAAAGAGAATAAATATATAAATATAACGGATATCAAACCAAGGTTAACATTAACAACTTGCTATCACAGGACAGGTGGGCACTAATTAAACCAACAAGAGCATGTAACATTAATGAACATAAACTCAAGTTATCAAGAATATTGGCTAATATTTTGATACATCTCCATCGAATCAAGAACTTGATGACTAAAAATATTTTTGTATTGTGCTGCACCAACTTGATAACAGTTGATTTTTCTAGAAACTAGATGAAAGGAAACTACATTGATTTGACTTCCCATATATATTTGAATACACTATGTCCCTTTTTCGCGTACATATCTAGGAAATGTTCACCTGATAGTTTCTTTAACCTAACAAGCTCACTTCCCAATGTCAGAGTTACACAGTCCAACCAATTCTTATATATGAACCAATGATTTTAAATATTATACGGTACAGGAGAAGAGGTGGCAGGCCCAAACCAGAAATAGAAGGAACATACTAATTCAGTTTTTTTTAAATAATCATCAATTCAAATATTATGCATGTCATGTCATCAAAAGTACACACAATATACCTCATTTGTAATCGCACAATTAAGCAAACAGAAACCTTTAAATGCAACTTCATTCTATTGTTAACGACACTGAAATTATATTTCTTACATGGATGAAGTTCACTAAAAAATTGTTAAAGTATGGAGCCACGTCTAACCTGCAAATGGTCAAAGCTTCTTTCCATAATCTCTACAAGGCGTGAGAAATATGATAACAATTGAGGCACCATTGACGGGGCTTGGGAAAGAGTGGCCTCCCATAACTGAAAGATTATGCAGCTGCGTTTTCACTACATATTCCTTACAAATATAGTACTGATCTAATTATAAAAATGAAACAGCAGGATTACCAGCATACTATCTTCTAAAAGATTAAGTTCATCTGGATTATTAATATCAATCCCATGCTCCAAAATAGGAAGTAGTATGCTGTAGCAAATGGGTGACTGGTAACCAAGTGCAATCACAAAGTTTCTCAAAGCAACAAGAAGCTGAATCTGTAGCAAACTTTCACCAGAAGATTCCTCCCAGACCTTGCCACAAAAGCAGTGGAGATGTAAGTTAAATTCACACTCAGTAAGCTAGAAGTTTAACTGCAGTTACTTAATTGAAAACCGATTATTCTATACTTCTATTTCCTTGACATGCTATTTGGGTTAGCCAGAATCAGTTGAACCAAAAAGTAACATAAGATCCATAAACCTTCATACTGCATGGAAAGCTTGCCAGCTTAAGTTCCTATAGCTATGTACATATAAAATCAACCCTGCATTCCTTCTAAATAAGTTATGCATATTATATGTGGCATGTGCACAAAATTGAAGGGAAGACTTGTCACCACTTGACCTGGAAGCCAAAGCCTCATCAGTTCAAGACATGGAATCAGCCTCTTGCACATGCAACATAAGGCTGCTTACTGCTGATCCTTATAAAGGTCTGACCCTTTCCTAGTTCCCACACAGAGTGAGCTTGTCAGCCTTAGGTGCACCTTAAGTTGTCCACAAGTTTTATCTTCAGCATAAAAATAATAATGATTTTCAAGATAGTTGCTAGACAAATCAGAGCATCAAACACATGTATATTTCAAGTAATCATGCCATACATATACATTTTTTACTAAAAACACTGATACACAATTTACTGAAACACTAAAACAAATACATCTGCCCATTTCTTCTTTCTTGTAAGCCTAACCAAGTATTATTTAGCATAAAACTTAGGACTTAGGAGGAAAAACAAATGAAGACTGGATTATCCTCATTTTACCTTTTGAAAAAATTGCACCAACTTGTTTGCAAATGGAATGACTTCAGTAACATGTCCGATAAGGATAGAGATCAAATTCAAAACCTGAACCTGAAAAAACACTTAAAAAACAAAATGAGCTACAATTCACTAATTGGATCAAAAGTTTAAAGAATGCCCAAAAACATATCCAGCTGGGAGCAGAAGCATTTCTGAAACAATAACCATGCCTTAACCCCACCAGGTGGGATCGACTATATTGATCGAACAACGTCATAATACTCTATCATAAATCATGTTCATTAACAAATCATTGATCTCTAAATATTTCCTAATTGTTTCACCTATGGTTTTTCTTGGCCTCCCTCTTCCTCTAGAAATAGGGCTAAGCTCCATTTGATTTACTCTCCTTATTCATCCCTAAGGCATGTTTCTAACGGTCACCTCCACACATACCCAAACCACTTAAGGCATGACTCTACCATCTTTTCTACAATAGAAGTTACTCTAACTTTCTCTCTAATGTATTAATTTCTAATCAATCTTGTTTAATGTATCCACTCATCCAACACAACATTCTCATCTCTTCTATGTAGAGTTTATTCTCTCGCTGACATTTTGTTGTCCACCACATTCAGTCCCAATAAAGTCTTCAACCAGCTGTAGTTAGTAAAAGCCAGTGTGGTCAAAGGTGGACATGAGGCACTGAGGCAAGGTTGAGCTGCCGCACTTTAGTGAGGCACACACCTCGAGTGCCTTAGATGAGGCATAGGTACTTGCCTTAGCAACTACTTGAAAAATAAAAAACAAAAACCCAAAGACCAAGCCATCTAACATGCTAATTGTGATGCTAAAGGGGAGTGAAATAGTCAACAGCATACATGCCTCTTCCCACCATGTGGAATCAATCCGACATGGATCAATCAAGGACAACCAGCAAAGGCATTCAAAAAGCCCTATTTTAGTTATAACCAGATGTTCAAACTGAACATCGGATGAAGAAAAATAGAGACTAAACAAGGTTTGATCTACAGTGAACTATCAACTATGGATAGTTTTCACACAACCCCTCCTCGTATATGAATTTTAAACTCCTAACCAAGGACAATTATGCCTATCTCATCATTCCCTACATTACACCATGTCCAAACAGTGTAAAAGGATTTACTTTTCTATAAAAAAGGAAAGGCATGTAGTAGTAGATTTTACTTTTGAGTCAAATTCCTGAACTTCCTCAACCAATGTAAAACATGAGTCCCAACAGATGGGAAGAAGATCAATAAACTCTCTCTCTGAAAAATTTGCATCTTCAATATGTAAGCACAAGGATCGGCAGGCTGCCAGCTAAAAAAGTATGCACATTGTTAGTTAGTATTAATGAAAACAGGGAACAAATATGTTAAACTAGAAGAGAAAGCATTAATAATTTTAATAGGAATACAAAGCTATGTAACTAACCCTGACAGATAAATCTTTGTCCTGTAACAATCTGATTAAAGCACAGTATACAGGCCTTTTTGTATCATCTTTAATCTGAGACGGATAGAAAAGCAACAACATTGTCAGTACAAATGACTAGTTCCTTATTTGAAGGTTTTAGACAGATTACAAGATAATGGCAATTCCACAATGATAAACCTTCAGTACACCTACACTGAAATGTCAAACCTGTATAGGTTTTGAACTTCATAATACTTGGTGACATGAAAGAATGTCTTGCATGAAATCTTTAGAAAAATTGAACTAAAAAATATGGAAGTTTATTGACAAAGCGATTCAGTAAATTAAATACCTCAGAAACCCACTGCCCCAAAATTACAGCAACTTTACGATGAATGATACGCAAATTTGGGTGCTCATTTGAGAGTTCGTGAGATAAAGCACCATTAAACCTGAAAATAAATGTTTTAAAATGAATAATCAGAGAAATCTAGTCCAGTGGAAGCCTTACAAAGTCTAGAATTAGATATCAACAATACACTATGAAATTGAAATGTGGCAACAAAGAGATAAATCTAAACCATCAAATAATTTAACAAAAGAGAAATGATTAAGCTCCTTCAGTTAAGGATCATTTTATTTCATGAGAAATAAGTCTCACATTGTTTGCCTCATTGTCTTGGGTGGGGTTTAAATACTTGTTGAGATATTCCTCTCATTGTCATTGGTTTTGAGATGGAACCTTAACATAGTGTCAGAGTCAGAGTCCACCTTTCCAATTGTCATGGGCCAAAAAATGCCCTTTCGTAATGGGTCAATAGAAACCCATCGCCTGATCCGATAGGCTTTTGCGTAGGGGTGTTGGAAAATAAGTCTCTCAACACCTAATTCATTGTCTCGGATGTGGTTTAAATACTTCTTGGGATACTCATTTCATTGTCAATTGGTTTTGAGATAAAACCTTAACACTATTATAAAAAAACTTGCAATTACCAGAAATAGTTACTATAGTTCTCCACTCTACAGAAATTGGAAATAAAAATATATATTAGAATAATGCATTTAGTTAAGTTGTTATTCTGTTGTAATATGGTTACAGTAAAGTAACTGAGTTTGTTACTACAATTACTTTACTATTTTACTCTTTAGCTTTTTCTATATAAGTAACTTTGTTACTTTCTATTAATAAAGAATTATGATTTCTCTTTCATTCTCTCTCTACAAACTTCTTCTTCTCCCTCGATTTCAAGTTCTTACATGGTATCACACCATGGCAACCGACAACAACACTACAACATTCTGATCCTCTTTTCCGATTTCTCCTTCCGCTACCTCGCCGCTTGATGCGGTGTCTTCTCCACTCGTTCTTCCGACACCGTCAATGAAACTCACCGAGAAGAACTACTTGTTAGCAACATTAACCTCAAATCGAGCTAATCGATTCGTTCTTGGAAAAGAAATTCCACATCGTTTTCTTAACGATGATGATAGGTTAATCAATCGAGTTAATCCAACTTACTTACGATGGGAAGAACTCGATCAATGCGTTTTTCATGGATTCTCAATTCTCTGTCCGAAAGTCTTCAACCACGAGTGGTAGGTTGTGTTCACTCGTAGCAGTTGTAGGAGGAATTAGATTCATTCTGCAATTCGCAAATGAAAGCTTGTAGTAGGCAATTGTGATCTCAACTTAGGCCTATTTCTCAAGGATCAAGCTCCATCTCCGATTATTTCACAAAAATTAAAACTCTAGTTGATGCTTTGATCTTCATTGGCACTCCAATTTCTACCTCAGAACACATTTATTACATACTGGATAGCTTAAATGAGGAATATCAACCGGTAATCACTTCCATTGAAAGCCAAATTGATTTACCTCCAATTCATAACTTCAAATCCTTTTTGTTGACGTTTGAATCAAGGTTAGAAAAGAATAAACACAAAACTATTTCCGATGCTTTGTCTGTAAATATAGCTTCTGAATCTCCATTGTCTTCTACACATGTTTCCTCTCAACCACGAGCCTCCATGGCTCCATCAGTTTACTACTCTCCAAAAGTTGAATCTCCTAATCCGACTTCATATGGTTTTGCGAATACAAGTACTTTTCATGGTAATCGTGGTCGTCGTGGCAGTTACGTGGAGGATCTTCGCCAACATTTCGTGTTTACTGCAATCGTCATGGTCATGATGTTGCTTTCTGCTATTATGCACCCCTACACTTTGGGCTACATACACAGCTCCAGCTAGATAGTCTATGCCACGTGTAGCAACCGGTTATGTGTCGCGTCACTCTCACTACTACTCTTTTCAATCTACTCATGGGGCAACAAGATATCCAGCCCACTTCTATCCGGATTATCCAACTGATTTCTGCAATGAAAATGGAGGGCAATATGGATCCTCCAATGCAAGGGAGTCACTGCTTGGGCCTAGCCCAACTCATCCACCACATTCACATTATCACAACTAACCCATGTCTGCTCACATTGCACACAGGTAGCTTCCTTCTTCTCCAACTAGCAATGCAAAACGTGTCACCTGGTATCCCGACTCTGGTGCCACAAATCATTTGACTGCAAATGCTTCACTTGTTCATGAGCCTATTGAATCATTTGGTCATGAACACATATGCATGGGTAATGGCACTGGTATCCCAATTCAAAGTGTTGGAAATTCTCATCTCACATCTCCTTTTAATTCTAAAATCTCTTTATCTCTTAAAAACCATGTCCTTGTTCCCTCGATCACAAAAAATCTTATTAGTGTTGCACAATTTGCTAAAGACAACTTATGCTATTTTGAATTTCATCCTAACACTTGTTTTGTGAAATCTCAGGATACTAATGAAATCTTAATTCAAGGGTCCCTCACCAAGGAAGGACTCTATGCCTTTCATGGTCTTCTTCCCAGTCATCCTAGTAGCTCTCTTTCTACTTTTACTCTTAAAACAAGTTGTATTGGTTTGCCTACCCCAACTAGTAATAAATGTAGTATTTTTTCTCTACGGCACAATAGGTTAGGCCATCCTCATTACACTGTTGTGAAGAACATTTTGACTAGTGTAAAATTCCTTCTATCAATAAAAATGATAATGTTGACTTTTGTAATTCATGTTGTGTTGGTAAAGCTCATAAGCTTCATCCACCTAGTCTTTTGAGTTAGTCTTTGTTGATTTATGGGGACCTGCCCCTGTTTACTCTGTCTCTAGTTTTAGGTACTATTTTTCCATAGTGGATGCTCACACCAAGACACATGGTTGTTTGTGTTAAAATAAAAGTCTAAAACATTAACTGTTTTTCAGTACTTTCTTAAGTATGTTCACACTCAATTCACTCATATAGTCAAGGCTGTACAGAGTGATTTTGGGGGTGAATTTAGACCCTTTAGTGCATTTCTTAAAACTGTTGGGATTGTGCATAGGATACACATCACCAACAAGGCACTGTTGAGCACAAACATAGGCACATAATTGAGACTGGTTTAACCTTGTTAGCCCATCTCACTTACCTATGACTTTCTGGGATCATGCTTTCATCACTGTAGTCTATTTAATTAATAGACTTCCCTCTATCACTCTCAGCCATAAGTCTCCATTTGAGCTTCTGTTTAAACAAATTCCAGATTATAAATTCCTTAAGGTGTTTGGGTGTGCTTGTTTTCCCCTTCTTAGACCCTTTACCAAACACAAACTGGATTCCAGAAGTTCAGAATGCATCTTTCTGGGTTACTCTTTAAGTCACAATGGCTATAAATGTCTCTCTAAGGACGGGAAAATTTATATATCCTAAGATGTTATCTTCAATGAGTATCATTTTCCTTCTATGCATCATGCTTCTACTTCTGCAAATCTTTTTGTCCTTGATTCCTCCCAATCCACAAATGTGTTCACAAGATTTCACAATCTCAATTGTCCTACTACCTCTCCTTTACCCTCTATTGTCCCTGGTTTTTCTGAATCTCTTTCCCTTCCTCATCTGATGAATAACTCTCAGTCTCATTCTGTCTCTGGTGCACCCCCTAATCTACCATCCCCTGTTTCTTCTTCATTCACTAGTTTAGTTCCTTTGTCCCTTTCCTCTCCCATCCACCTCTCTACTTCTAACTATACTCCTTCTACACCTACAACTTCTTCAATTCCTTGTGAACCTCCTTCTCTTCTTTCATTTCATCCTATGCAAACCAGATCCAAATATGATATTTTCAAAACCATTCATCCTAGTGTTCTTACACAACATGAACCAACCAGTGCCAAAATTGCCCTCACTGATCCAGTCTAGCAGCAAGATATGAAAGCAGAATATGATGCTCTCATGGCTTTGAACACATGGACTTTAGTTCCTTTACCTCCTCTAAAATAAGTCATTGGGTGCAAGTGGGTTTTTAGAATAAAAGAGAATCCAGATGGCACAATTAACAAGTACATAGCAAGACTTGTTGCCAAAAGATTCCATCAAAGACATGGAGTTGATTACAATGAGACATTTTCTCCTATTGGTGAAACCTATCACAATCAGAGTACGCTTGACTCTTGCTGTCACACATCACTGGGTGATTGAGTAACTGGACATCAACAATGATTTTCTTAATGGTTTTTAAATGAAGAAGTCTACATGACACAACCTATTAGTTTCCAACAGAGTGATAAATCTCTTATTTGCAAGTTATACAAAGCTATCTATGGTCTAAAATATAGACAATGGTTTGAGAGATTGAAGGGTTCTCTCATCAAACTTGGTTTTCAAATAAGAAAATGTGATAATTCCCTATTCTTTCAAAGCTCTCAATCTCATCATCTCTATATTTTGGTATATGTTGATAACATCATAGTCACAAGGTCATCTTCTACTCTTGTTAAACAAGTTATCAATGATCTCAGCAACACATTTGCCTTAAAACAATTAGGTCATTTGGACTATTTCCTAGGCATTAAGGTCAAACATAGGAAAAATGGTTCACTCTTCCTATCTCAGTCTAAGTACATTAGGGATCTTCTAGACAGAGTAAATTTATCTTCTGTCAAAGCTAGCATTACTCCTATAGCTATCAACTACAAGCTAACTAAGCATGACACTGACTACTTTGAAGATCCCACCTTGTACAGATCAATTGTAGGAGCTCCAAATCTATGGGACTATCCATCAATCCAGCTATTAGTCCCACTGACTCCAAACTGTCTCTTATGGCCTACTGTGATGTTGATTGGACTTCTGACATGGATGACAGAAAATCAACCTCTAGAGCTTGCTTATATCTAGGACCAAGATCTAGTACTGAGTATAGGAGCTTAGCCTTAGCTTCTCAAGAATTGATGTGGATTGAATCTCTCTTACAGAAATGAAGATATCCTTCACCACTCCTATCATTCTATGTGACAATCAAAGCAGCTATGTCCCATAATCTAGTTTTACATAATAGAACTAAACACATAGAATTAGATCTCTACTTTGTTAGGGATAAAATTCAAAACAAAACTCTTATAGTCAAGCATGTGCAACTGACATATTGACTAAACCTCTTCCAAACAATCAATTCCTTACTTTAAGGAATCAACTCAGAGTTCAAGATTTTGTCATATCAAGCTAGTAGTACCCTAAGGTTCAGACAGAGTTCAAGATTTTGTCATATCAAGCTAGTACCCTAAGGTTCAGAGGGGTATATTAGAATAATGCATTTAGTTAAGTTGTTATTCTGTTGTAATATGGTTAAAGTAAAGTAACTGAGTTTGTTACTACAATTACTTTCCTATATTGCCCTTTAGTTTTTTCTATATAAGTAACTTTGTTACTTTTTGTATAATCAGATTTTCATTAATAAAGAATTCTGATTTCTCTTTCATTCTCTCTCTCTCTACAAACTTCTTCTCTCTTCTCCATGGATTTCAAGTTCTTACAATATAAAACAAAATTTCATGATCTTGAAAAAATTTCTTTATTTGGCTAAATGAATGGCAAGTGCATAGAAACAGCAGCCTGTTGCCCATCGAAAGGTAGAAATTTCAGATAGAAAAGCCAATTAACGATTGAAAACTACATATATTATAAAAGCAATAGCCAGTTTGGACTCACCAGTCTTTAAAGCTCAGGTAGTTAGAGAGTTCATAATAAACATAGGAAGCAGCTCCATAAGCAGCATCTTTAAGAAGCAATGCAGGAGTAATTTCTGTCACTGAAGTTGGGCAATTATTCATAGTCTCTTGAAGAAGAGAAACCACAACAGGGGCCAGCAGCTAAAAGTAACAATCATGACCGTCCATATTAATATAGTCAATGGCTGAAAAACGAGAAAATAGAAGATGACCTGTGATTTTGAATGCTACCTACTTGGCTATTATTTTCAAACAATATGATGTACAAAGCTTCAGCACACGGCCTCAATTTTTCTGTCCACTGAACCATATCCTGCTCATGGTGAAAAGCCTCGGGGTTACGGTACCACTCCTCCAAATCTCTTGCTGTCAGAACAAAATACCTGTTTGATGATAAAAGGCACTGTTTAGCTGGCAATAGATAGCATATTGGGGAAATGTGTATTATTACTTTGTAACTTATTATTGTCTACGTTCATTTTACATATAGTAATTAGACCATAGCTTGTAATTACCGTAAGTAGGGTAATTGGGATTCAAGTATTCTTTTTTAATATAAATAAAAATGCCATTAAGAAGAGGGGTAGAAGTTAGGAGGATAAGATATCCTCCACCAAAAAACTAGAGACATAGAAGCAAGAATAGCCTACAAGCTCAAATAAACACACACACACACACGATGTTCGTAAGTTAAAAAATGGAGGATAATGGAGGGAATGGGAAATCTTGGGATGGACAATCCACTCAATCTCCTTCCCTTTTTACCCTTCCATCCCTTTGATTCCTCTCCTTTCCCTTACCCTCTATATGCCTTTCTTTCAAAACCTCAAATTTGGGGAACTTGTAAGAGGGTTTTAGAGGATTAGAAAAAAATGTCTATCCCAAGTCTTACCCTTTCCTCCAATCCCCTCAACTTTTTAACTCACGAACAGAGCCTAAGAAAACAAAAGGTTACACTTGGGAGCTAAGATATCACATCATGTAACAAGACATGTCAATCTCTTCGCATATCTATAAAGGAAACATCTTTAAAGAAACCATGGTCTGAACAGCACAATCAAGCTAACAAAATGGTCCTATGCCAAATGTTATCTATAGATGAAGAAGTTCCTCTGAGGACTAGCATTCCTTTCCAACCATAGGCACCAAAGTACCGAAAAACACTGTGCAGTGCCAAAGAATTTTAGTATCTTCCTGGAAGCCAAAACCTTTACATTTAATAATAAGATGGACGCAAATCTTCAGGACAGACCATGCTCTATTCTAAGATGCCAAAAGGAATGTTTCAAACAGAACTCAGTTGAACAATGCAAAGGACATGAAACCCAATTCCGAACTAGAACAGCACATCACATACATATCAGGGGACAAGGCAGTGATATAATCCTAATATGAATGACAGGCCAGACAAAAGATTTGACCTCTGAAGAAGCTTATTAGAACAAATGAACTAAACTCCACCTCAAAAGCATAGCTCACAGGAGAGGGTTGATAGTAATTGGTTCTTTACAACCGACATGGAAATTAAATTTGACGTGACTAAAAAAGATGCTTCTGTTCTCTCCTTTTCCCTCTATCTTATTATCGAGTGGCAAAAGAGAAGAAACCCTCAAACCATGCATGCCCAATGTACTCATTGCTCAACAATGAGAAAAATAAAATTAAGCCAAAATGTGTCTCAACTCCATTATTCAATTTTCTTCTATTGTGTGGTTGTTCCACCAGGTTCCTTCTCTTCTGTCGCCGTTTTCCAACACTCTTTCCAGCCTGCAACACAGCTCAATGAAGTGCCTTCCTTCAATCAGCTAACCACTGAAGTCACAGCAAAAATGGTCCTCAATGTGCTCTCATGTGTGCCACCTCCACATAACACATGTGAAGATACGTGTGACACTCTTTACGAGAGCTGTCTTTTCAGATGCCCACGGCCTTGTCATCACCTCTCCAACCACACCTAGCTGGTTTTAGTCCAAGATTGGTTTCAAGTATATTGCAGATTGAAATTTTGTCCTGTTCTACGACCCATGCCTAATGGTGGTAACCACATACTCTGAGAAACACTTCAAATCCCCATTTCTACCATATCAATGCATTTCTCTCCACTAATGATTGGATGGCAGTAACTATGATACCTGGTTCTCTGATATCAAGTTATGGCTTACCGGACAAGTCAACAAGGACGATCATACAAACAAGGCAGATCTTTACCTGAGGCTGAACATCCAAAGTCAGCAAATTGAGGCCTAGTTGTGCACTGTTATCAAACCCACAATCTATTTCATTCCTTACCTCACCTGCTAATTTGTTTGGGAGCACGAAAGGTTCTCTAGACCAATGATAACAGTGACTTTACAGCGTCATTCATGATCTTAAGATATTAATGCCACATGGAAGTTTGATGGTCCCATGTCTAACTAACCAGGCAAGGTTGATGATGGAGCACTCCACAATTCAATGAACTATCACTTCAATGAACTAGGCAAGCAACCTTACCAATGAGCCGAGGCTCACCCTCTCCTTTAAGAAAACTGCTCAGGCAATTATTTTAGCAGTCATGAGTGTTTTCTATAACATGACACAGGAGGCTTTACCAAAAATAAAATAAAGATAAAAAACAACAATCACTCAGTCTAGTAGAAACAAACTGTAGAAGAAAGATTTCTAAACAAGGGATCACTATTACTAATTTAGAGAAGCGAAAAAAGGCTGGGAACATCCTTTGTTTCTGTAAAACTTACATCTATTATCATGTGGTAATAAACACACAGCACACCTTTAGAACTCATTCAGATGACAAAACCATACACAAACAGGTAAAATAATCAGGCAAAAAATGGGCAATCATTTAATTGGGCAGAAGTGAATACCTTGTTATCAATACATTACATAAGAAGACTATCCGTTCATTGGGCAGAAGGGAAGTTAAAACACCACCAACAGCACCGGAAATATTTTTCTTCATCTGCTCCAGTGTAATACCGTTTTCATCAATCACCCGACCAGTAAGACTTGGCTTGTATTGGTTACATTCCAGAATATTCTTAATCATTATCATACATTGAATGAGAAATTGTTCAAAGGACAACAGATATGGCTCAGGATCTGTTATCTTATTCAAACAGAAGTCCATGACTGATGAAATTACAAATTTATCGCCAAATGAATAAGGATGTCTGCCCTGAAAGGCAACTAAAATCTTCATCAATTTGGTAGATGCCCTCATAACAAAGTCCCAAAGTTTAGGATATTGTTTTTGAAAAGATGAATCTGTGAACAAAAGAAATGTCCCGTAAGACTACAAGGAAGAAATAGGTAATATTTTACACACAAGAAATGTCCTTACACTACTACGTATGAGAACTAGACATTTTAGTTGATAAGGAAAGAAATATTAACATTTCCTGAATATTTGGTTTTGATTATATTTGGAGGGAAAGTTGATTTATTTTTCAAACGCTTTCTTATGAAGCTTTAGATTATAAGCTCTTTTAATTTTAAACACAAACTACACTAATCCACAGACACGCTTTAGGGTTCAATGTTTTTGCAATGACACCTAGCTACATAGCATATAAGTACTGTTTATTACTTGAAAAAAGGGAAAACAAGAAACAATGTACTTCAATCCTAGACAACGAAAGCTAAAGATAAATTAAGAAACACATAAACATCATGACATACGTTGGAGGTGCAGTTTAAAAAGCCATTAACACATGTTGAAGAGAAGACAATCATTATACATAACTAATTATCCTTTACAAAATTATCATTCTAAACATAGATTAACACCTAATTCTATCTTTTCTTTAAATCCATTCACTCACTTTGATATTCTTATTTGCTAAATTTTTAACTTCTTTTATTTTTCTCGATTTGATACTTTATAAGCCAACATTGACTGCTATAGAGCATTTATTTTTCTTCGAATGTGATCAGCACATTATAACCATGGATTGTGCCTAATGAACTTCTACACTTCACCCAGCCAACTTGAATCATGTGTGTGACATCCCCTCCACTCTCCCGATCACTTCATAAGATTGATTCAAGACAAACTAAATCAAGCAACCTGAGGATCGATGTGAAACCCAATTTTCACAAGCAAAACATTGCTAACTTGCATCTCACTGAACTAGTGTTCCATATACCCCATCATACTGATACAAACTAAAAACACTTCAATTTCAAAGCTTTCTTCATAACTCAGTGTAGAGTTTACTCTTCTTGACTCAAACTATATCATCTGGTAGCCACAAAAAGCATGCTTTGAGGCGCTAACTCTTGGCTGCACATAAGTGCAACCAATACTAAGTTAAATAGGTACAGACTCAAAGTCAACCTAGGGTACAAATATTTTGTTACACCTTCATGAGTTAGAACACCAAATAAATGGAAGTTTATCCACAGAAAGTATGGGTCACCAAAATTTACAGTTAAGTACCTTGAAATCAAAGCCTAAATTTGACATTATCAATTTATCATTCTACAATGCTGTAACTTCATATGCCAAAGAGTAAAAATTATAATGTATACAGCACACAGTGATGGAATAGTCCTGATTAGGAAACCAATGATTAATGTTTTAATTCTTATAAATTTGGATAACTATTCATAGAAACTTAACCACAAGGATATACACATATGCACAAGAAATAAAGCTCTCACAGTAAGGAAGCAATGATTGAATGGAATTTAAGAGCATAGGTGAGACTTCCTTGACTGGTCGAACCTCCTACAAAAAAGTAATACAAGGTTCAGTACCTGAACTTCTGCGTTGACTAATTGAAAAAATAGGACTGAAAAGGTGTGCTAAACTCTTCGCACATAAACCACCATAAAGGATGAAGATGTCAGATGGATACATAATTACCTGAAAACACTTTGAATCACTTTGAAATCCAGAAATAACTAATTGCCGTATTATCTTTGAACATAACAACCATCTCTCACATGTAAGATAAAGTTCATGATGCTGATCTTCAGCATTTGAATTATAGCTTTGAGAAAGAGCTGAGAAACCATGCAGTATTGTCTGCACATCACTTTGCCAAAGGCGCCAGCTATAATCAAAGAAACGTGATGATATCTGTCACAGGAATTGGTTGAATATGCACAATCATTTAGAATAAGCACGGGTTACCAAGCAGTACCATAAATCTAAAAAAAACATGTGAATCAAATGCATAATTTTGAGGGAGAAAGGTGAAAATGCAAAAACAAAATGGGCGAAAACAATATAAACACCAACATAGTCTGGATGCTAGACCATATGTACTTCGAAGGGTACATAAGACCATGCATTGCAGTGTTACAAAAATTTAGACACATAATACCATAAAAAAGACAGATTAAGGAATGATATACAATTTATAGCTGTACCCAGAAAGTATTAAGAAAAATTACTTATAGAGCACACACAACTTACATTCCATCCAGACAGATAATATGAAGCTTATTTTTGGCTTTTACATATAAGAAGCTCTTTATCTTTGGCAAAGTAACACTGAATTTCATCAACACTAGCATTCACTTTATACATCATTGAGCACGATGACTATATAAAATGCTATATTGCTATATCCTCAAAACCTATCCTCCCAATTCTCCTAATTAAGGGTAGTTCCTCATATTCTATAACAATCAGCACAATTTCCAATCTAATACCTACAGAAAGCAATAAATCGCACTCCTATGCAGATAGCCTAAAGTTGAAGAACGACTAGGTTTACTGATATACATCCCTTCCGGAACAAAACAATATTAAAGGATTTAAAGCAACTCTTAGAGACCTTAAAGTCATCTATAAGAAGTAATATTTGGTACAACCTTCCAAAGTAGATATAGGAGAGTGGGGGAACTGCTTCCTCAATAGTTTACGGTAAACGAGCCTTGGAGCCTTGAAATACCTTTATATAACTTTCCAACAACTCACCAATAGAACCCCCTCGCTCCACTTGTAAGAATAACATATAATTAAAACAGGGAATGAAAATCATGGCTCATGCATATGTGTGACTTACTGACTTTAGACCTATATCTGTAGCCAATATCTCTAAATTAGGCAGGGAACATGTCTGCTAAAGTTTTCTTTTCATAGAAGATGACTTTATTAAAAGAAAGGCAAGAATCATTAAGTTTAAGGCTTGCATGTTTCTCACATAACACAGTAGGCACTTTTAAGTTAGCATTGTGCAGCATAAAGGCAGGTTGAGAAAACTTAAGCTAGAAAAAGTTAGGAAAAGGGAAAGAACCAAAGGAACTGCACCTCTGCAAAGTTGCGTTGGTCCGAGGTAAGGCGCTTTGTGGACAACTCTTTTAAGGTTCTAAACAGAATCATAAAAATACGGTGGGAGGCAAGAACATCTGCTGATTGAAGCTGTTGAGATAAAACCAAAAAAATGTCTGGCCTGAGAAGTCATTAAATAAGCATATCAGTTTATAGGGCTTGCTTTACAAAGAAATGTTAAAATCAGAAAGAATACTAGAAGCCAAACAACAAGCTAGGATAGCAAAAGTGCTGAAATGTACCATTCTTTGGGGTAATCAATGCGAGCAATTTTGGAGATGAGCACCGCCAACATTAGAGCTATCTGCATTTTCAAGATTAAAATAAATAAAAGCAAATCTCTACAGCTAATCAAAAGCATATCCAGCAAAAATAAAAAAATAATAATATCGAACTAAAAACTAGAGGCCTGTGAGAAGGGGCGGAAGGATGGAGGATGACTGTCATTTACCATAAAATATGACAATAACCATAATGCACCCAAAATCACACACTGGTAAGGCTCACAACAAAATAACCCCATGCAATGTCACAAATCAAACACCACTACTTATTCAGAAAGTCTGGTAGGAAATATGGGTAAATCAACATATCATAGAATGATACCATTTCAAAGACTGGTATGAGGTATGAATCAAGAAACAAGTACTGAGCCTGTTTAGTGATGACATAGTAACAGGGTAACAACACTCTAAACAGAATCACATCCATCAAGTATGAAATCGCTCCCAAGAACTATCTCATTAACTCACAGGATAGTAATAAATTTACCACATTAACCCCAACAAAAGCAGAAACCATGCTTTTTCATGTTGACTGTCGATTTCTCCATGTCGATTGCCCCACGTCATGAACCCCAGGCAATGTCACAAATCAAACAGCATTAACACTATTACATCATTGACCCATGTCATGAACATTCCACAAAATTTCATGTTGATTGTCGATTGTCAAACACAACCCTCCACTTTTTCAAAGGTCATGGGACTCAGCTATGGAAAGATTTAGATCAAAGCTCAACATAGACAAAGTTCACATTAACCCCAACCAAAACAAAAAATGACAGCCCATTGCATGAGGCTTCACCAGATGGAAGGTTAATATTAATATACGCAGTTGTATCTAGATTTGAGCCCATAACCTCTGGGTCGAAGCAACAACAACAAAAAGTACACCAACACGTGAACTTGTTGCTCCAAGTCTAGCCCTCTAACCCAAAATAAAAACAAACAAACACAAAAGAAAAAAAAAAGAAAAATTAAAGCACCTGATCATCCTCTTCTCTCAAGTGCATCAACAACTTCTGCCTCAGATGCATTTTCTCCTCATTGCTAATCCCTCTTCACAACCATACAAAAAAATAAGTGCATGTTTGATTCACTTTAACTTTAAGACAAAAACAACATCATTTTAAATGCTAGCTCTCTCTAAATGCAAAATAAGCTTAATCCAGACACTGACTAACAACCAAATGAAAACAAAAATGCATGAGTTCAGCTTAGTTTTAACACAAAACCAGCATTTCAGAATCATTCTGTTTTCTGTACTCTAAATACAAAATAAGCTAATCCAAACACTGATTCACACTTACGAGGAATTACGGCGCTGGCGCCAGTAACGATTGACGTTGTTCTTGAAGTAAACAGTAGCCATTAAACGCACATCCACCTGAGACGCCAAATCCTTCGCAGTAATCACTTCCTGCAATTTCCATTCACAACAAAGAAAACGGTAACAACAAAACGCAAAGAATGTAAACTAACTTCATCGGAACCCTAACGAAGAGAGAGAAAGAGGAATACGAACGATGAGGCATGAACAGAAGCCAGGTCTGGATTCCGATTGGGCGAGAGCTTCTTCGGCAGGGCGACGGAGAAGGTGATCGGCGTTCATGGAATTGGAAAGGAGAGAGTACATCGCCGCCACGTCGGAGGCTGAGAGCGCCATCGTAAGAGTAAGAATAAAATATAACCGTTTTTCTCTCTTCTCTTAGTTTGTGTGAGTTTAGTGAATGAGATTTGAGAAATGGATTGGGAAGAAGACCCAACTCATATAATTGGCCATTTTAGATTCGGAAATAAGCCAACTCAAATAATTGATTCTTCAAAGTGCCTAAACAACACTAACTTTGTATTAATATTTTCAAACAAAAAATTATCTCAATATTCTTAAATTAATATTAAACTTATAAATTGTATTTTTTCTTTGATAAAACGTTATTTTTTTATTTCATTGTAGTTTTGATTAAAAATTGGTAGTTTATTGAAAGGAGATGAATTTATGAGGTTTAATCAAAGAGTTTCGGAGGAAGGGTTTTAGGAGGTGTAAGGAAGTATTAATAATATTAAGGAGAAAATGGCCAAAAGAAGATAGTAAATGAGATATTAGGCGAGTCTAAACTCTAGAGTACAAGGTAAATAATCATGGTGGTAAGATAAAAGTGTCTAAGATAAAATTAAGGTGAAAATAGAATGTTATAAATCATTATCTTTGTGTAAAAGTTCTGAAAGTCATAAAAAATACAAGGTAACTAAGAAAGTGAGCAAGAAAGTGATAAGTGAGGTTAAAGGTGTCTATGATGGATTATACAAATCTCTAGGTACTAATGGAGGTGAAAGAAGTTTCTATAGATTTGAAAAAGGCACCAAAAGAAAGACAAGATAGTCACACCATTAAAGATGAAGATGACGGTCATGGTGAGGGACATAGATGTGAAGGGAAAATAGAAAAACTATTTTTACCATCTTTTCAATGCGGGGCACTATTCCTTGTCTTTTAATAGACTACACACAAAAGAGGGCAATCAAAATTATACTTTTATTATATAATTTGGGAGGTGGAAGTGAAAGAAGCCCTGAAAATAATGGAGAATGGCATAATGGTTTCACTAGATAATATACTTACTGATGTCTAGAAGGTTCTAGAAAAGCAAGGTATTAGATGGTTCACAAAGTTGTTTAATA
The DNA here is from genome assembly GCF_001865875.1 of Lupinus angustifolius. Classification (NCBI taxonomy): domain Eukaryota; kingdom Viridiplantae; phylum Streptophyta; class Magnoliopsida; order Fabales; family Fabaceae; genus Lupinus; species Lupinus angustifolius. The sequence continues at coordinate 32,989,662 of NC_032019.1, read as the reverse complement.
AAATCATTAGGTCTAAGAAGATGGCAGACTTATGGAGGAGAATCATCTTAATCCCTATTTATATGAACAACAACAACATACAGAATTGTGCAAACTATGAGGGGATTAAGCTCATCGGCCATATTATGAAATTTTGGGAGAAGATAATTGAGTGGAGATTGAGATGAGAGACGAATATCACTAAAAATCAATTTGGTTTTATATTAGGGAGGTTCACCGTGGAGGCTATATAATTGTTACACTGATTGATGGAAAGATATCGAATGAACCAAAAGGACTTGTACATGGTGTTCATTAATTTAGAGAAAGTGTATAATAAGGTTTTTAGAGATTTTTGTGGAATGCTCTTGAGAAGAAAGGTGTTCATAGTGTCTATATTCGAGCAATCAAAGATATGTATGATGGGGTTAAGACCAACGTGAAAATACAAGACAATGTCTTAGAAGATTTTCCAATTGACATGAGACTACATCATCGATCAACATTGAACCCCTACTTATTTACATTGGTCTTGGATGTGCTTAGTGAGCATATCCAATAAACATTTTACAATGTATGCTCTTTGTCGATGGCATTATTTTAGTGGGAGATTCGACAAAAGAATTAAATGAGAAGTTATAATTATGGATACAAGCATTAAATACACATGAACTTCATATAAGTCGAAGTAAGACAGAGTATATGGAATGAAAGTTTAGCAAAAGGCGAACAAACTCTAGTATAGAGGTAAAGATTGAGGATAATATCATACAACAAGTTGTTAGATTTAGATATATTGGATGAATCATACAAGACAATGAGAAATGACAGAGATGTAGACCTTAGGATTCAAGCATGTTGAATGAAATGTTAGAGTAATTCAGGTGTCATTTGTGATAAAAATGTATCATCAAGCTTAAAGGGGGGAGCTTTACTACATGGCTATAAGGCTCGCAATGTCATATATGATTGAATGTTGGATGATAAAATATGAACAAGAGAGTAGACTCCATGTACTAGAGATGAGAATGTTGTTTCAGATGAGTGGACATCTAAATAAGATAAGATTAGAAAAGATTGCATGAGTGAGAAAGTTGAAGTAGCTCATATTGTATAAAAGATGGTAGAGTCATGTCTTAGTTGGTTTGGACATGTATAGAGGAGATCATAAGCATAGTATATCAAATGGAAGTTAGTCCAAATCCTAGAAGAAGAGAGACCAAGAAAAACCATAAGAAAAATGATAAACAATAACTTAGAGCTCAATATTTTATTAATGAACATAATTTATAATAAAATTTTATGACATCGTTCGATTAATATGGCAGATCTCACATAATATGATAAAGGTTTGGCTGTTGCTATATTTTGATTAACTTTGAGTAAGATAATATTATATATTTAAAGTCTTGGTAACTTATTGAAAAAACCATAGTTTAGTCTACAATATAGATTGAGGATATCCGTTTTAGTTTAAATGAGAAATAAAATTGTTTATTATGTATTTAGTAATTTATTTGTTTAAGAGAAATTGATAGTTAACTAATAAGTTTCATGTCTAAAATATAAATTTGATAGAAGTGATCGGTTAGGCTTCAATTATAGTTAACTAATTAAATTATGTATATTATGATAAATTTATAAATATCATTATTTACAACGTAAAACTCAATTATTGAAATAGTTTAATGATTGATCATGTTTCAAATAACTATGAGGTTTGAGTATTTAATGTGTTATTTTAGAAAATATGTCATTTAATTGTCATACTTTGTCTATGTGTGACGGATTTCTTGGCTGAATTGCCATACAATATTTAAAATCATGGTTATGGTAATATTATTTTTGTTATGAATGATTACAATGATGAGTTTAATATTTATATATTATTATTGTAAAGATTTATATACAATCAGTATGTTATCAATCATTCAGGTATATTACTGTTATTTAATAGTCAATGATAAATAACACCTAAATGATGGATTATTCATTGACATTTTATAAAACTCTTACATTGTCAGTATATACATATTAAACTCTTTAAAAATATGTTCTATCTAAATAAATAGTTTTTATGTTAGTATACCTATGAGGTGAAATAAGCACAAGTATTTGGAAGTTGTCAAAGTCTTACCAAAACTAGCTACAATTGCCTATATTTGTATATGTTAATATCTTGAGTGTAATCAAACCTCTTAACAAGTATTAAAGGAGTATAAATTAGTTTGTCAAGTTTAGTAGACACAAACCTTGGGTGTAATCAAACATCATAGAAAAATGCTAACTTTTTGTCCTGAAAACTTTTTGATTGATTATCAAGTTTAAACTTATTCTTTATAGAAAAATGTTGGTATGAAGGATCAAATACAACTACTATATTTATTTATACTTCTAAAATATGGTTTACTAAAGACATTTTATTTTAACAAATTATATAAATAAAAATAGTTATTTTCTTCTTTATTGATTGTTCCACATTAATGTTAGTATGATATAAATATATATCTAACTTTAGTGATATACTATTTAATTAGTGAACCACTGTTTAAACCATTATATCACCATCCTAAATGATTGATATGAAAATTCACTTGATTGATGTAAAATAAAGAGAAATGGAGTGGAATAGTTGACCTAATAATGCAACTCAAAGGAGTACGTAGTATGATTGATGATGTTATAAAATTAGGAAGTGGATGCATTAATAAAGCAAGCATATGCTAAAAAAACATTTTGCTTTAATTTTTTGTAAATTCAAAATATTGGAAAAATTACTTATATATGGTTTTTTTTAAACAATCATTATGTCATAATTTGTATTTAACAACGGTCATTTAATAGCATTTAATAGCACAATGCTGTTAAATAAAAGGTAATAGAGAATCAACAATGCTCTTTGAAGCAAGTGCTGTAACACCGTGAATTTTCTGTGTATGCTTCATTAATTAATTATTTTAACAACGATTAATTTTAGAAATTAATCGTATTGAATTAGACTAAACCGTAGTTGAGTGTTAGTCTTGTTTTGTGGTTTCCTATTTTATGGTAAATTTTCATAATTTTATGTGACGAAAAGTTTTTGAGCTGCTGTCGGGCCCAAATTCGCCCGATTTCGGTCCAATAACGTGTTCTTGAGTTCCGTACTTCGGAATCAAATTCCGATTGTGCCATTGGCTTCGAAATATTATTTCGAGTCAAGATAGACATCAAGTTTGTCCAGAGCACATTTCTAATTATTTTCACTCCGAATTCCGTGTTTCGAAGTTCTAACCGTAAACCGAAATCGGGAGATTTTTATTAACTGACCGAGTATTAGCCGATAATACTCAGGAATGGTTTAATCTTGAATGTGTCATCGAAAAGGTCACATCACTTTCATGTAAGAAGCTTGCTTGTTAAACAAGCAAAAGTACATATCCTCTTACACAAAATCCCCTAAATAACTCAACAAATCCTCTCACTCCACCACCATTATACACATCACCTATGCTAGTCTAAATCTACTTACTTTTGCATTAAATTTTATTATTTGATGAGGGTGAGGCTCTTCTATATATACCTCACCACATTCTCTCATTTTAACACAAAATTTACTATACAAACTAAGGTAGTCTTTTATTTTCTCTTCTTCATCTTCTTCTCATACTTCATAGAAAGTTATGAGCTTTTATTATGTTGTTCA
>NC_032019.1:32966701-32985898 GCF_001865875.1 Lupinus angustifolius | reverse complement strand
ATTATCAGGAAAAAATTGATGCATGCAAGCAAAAAACAGAGGAAGCTAGATGTGAGACTACTACTGATGCAGAACTGGATCTTCTGCAGAGAAAACTGGAGGAAGAGCTTGAAAAAGAATGGTTGTTGAAGGAAGAGTTCAGATAAGTCTTTTCTTGTTTTGTTAGCTTTACAATTTAATGCTCTTTTTCTGGATTAACTTCCTTGCACGGCATATCGTACCATATATTTTGCATCAAAACAGCGATCAGCAACGACTTTAATTCCAAATTATGTGATTCTTTTTCTACATTATTACACCACTTTTAGCATGGAGGATTCATGAAAATGTATGATACAAAAAAAATATCAATCAATTCATAGATGACAATGGTGAAACCTAAAGCAAATGTAAGCAGCAAAATAACGAACTACCAAGCACTTGGTAAGAACCAGGAAGGGTAAGCATATAGTTCAACTCCAAATTCCTCCAAAGAAAAGTACTTGATCTTGTTATCAGTCAAACAAAGCCTCCCCAATTGAGCTTTCGACCATGGTTCTGGACATGGAAAGTAAAGAGCAAAATAGACACTATTCTCTGCAATTAACTCTTCACTGCAATTAAGTAATGTTCTTGACATTACGTAGGACTTATCATATCCAAGAAATATCACTCTGTCACCCAAGTGATCAAGCTTCACCCACTTATTACTTCTTGTGTCTAACTTGAACACTTCACATTTGGTAACTTGAGGGGGACTTGCATATTGCTTGACAACATTCATATAGGCAACATTATCATTTTCAAAAACATAATTGTTAAACAAGTATATGAGCAATAACTCTTCTGCTGCATAACCTGTTGTTAGAAATCGAATGACATTACCCTTAACATGAATTTGATTTTCATGTGTCCTTGATTCTGGTAATGGCCTTATTGGTGGAATCTCACCTAATACTATAGGCTTTGGAGGATTATTAGTCGAATCTTGCAGATCATAAACTAACATAGAACTGCTTGCCATGTTAGTTCTAACATACAATTTACCATTGAAAATTTCCATATCCAGAAAATTCCATGCATCCTCTTTCTTTGCTTCAATCATAGTCCATGATTTGTCATGATTAACTCTACAATATGCAATGTGGACATAATCAATAAAGAGACCAACTACAACACAATCTTCACATTTAGGACTAGAAGATGCCACCATTCTTCCCATATTCAAATTTGATCTTCTTGGAATAGGAGAGTTTGATGGAAATTTCAAAGGTGAAGGAGCAATTACTACATCACCGGTAACTGGATTCAAGAAAAAGATGATGTTGGTAATATCAACAAAAAGAGAAATACTCAAAATCATCCATCCTTCAACTGTGCCATGACATATATGGTGACTTTCAGGTAACATTGTGTTTTTGTTTATGAAAGAACATACTTCTTCTGATTTGATGCTCAAAACACTGCTTGCTGATGTAGGAATCTTAGTCGATTGCAGGATTACAAGAGGCAATTCAGGTAATGGTTTGATATGCTTGTTTGCAATGGCTTTAGTAAAGGTAGCCTTCCAAGATGAACACACTGCACTAGTTCCAAAGAAATCTATAAGTTTCAAACGCTTCATTATCATTTCCAGAATATCACTAGGTATATGTGTCCATTTGCTATGTTCTTCATCTTTTTCAATCAACATGTTTTGTTTCCCTTTGTTCTCTCTTTCAACTATTCCTTCATCATGTTCTTCTTCTTCCATATCAGGCATTGTTGATGACACACTCAGTGTACTCAAGTTTTTGAGTAAGTTAGGTACATTATCTGAATCATTAGAAAAGAAAAGGTTACATTTATATCAGTTCTGTTCAATGGCTTGAACCAAAATATATAATAAAGTGAGTGTAAATTTTGTGTGTGTACATAGTAGGTAGGACAATTGTTAAAGAATCAAGATATAAACTTGCATTGAAAAACTAAAAAAATAGTTTGCGGCTGCATCACGTGATGCAATTTGCAATTTAAATCATTGTGCTTGACATTTCAAAAGATTTGAACTTGAGAATCCTTATTATGCTAGAACAACTCTTGTCAATTAATTTATGATGTATGCCCTTATTTATGTTTATGTGTATTTCAAAAGAAGGAACCAAAAGTTTTAAAATATATGCAACCAAAGTGTTTAGAATATCTGAATATGTAACATCCTAATAAGAAATATAAAGAAGAAGAATTTAAAGAAGGTATATATATAATATGAGCAAATAAGAAGATTCATGTTAGACATTACCAAAGTGCACAATTCTATATTTTTTGTGAGTGGAAAGATAATATCAAATTGTCAATATATGTTTAACATACCTTCCATCCTATATTCTGAATGTTGCTACTTGTTACTGCTGCCACAAAAAATAACATTAGTTATATATCACCATGTTGATATATAAGAGATTTCCTTAATATAATCAAAATCTATTTAGATTACCAGTTTTGTCATTGTCAAGAAAATCTTTAGTAAAAAAAATATAAATTGATAGGGTTAATTACATTGACACCGCTTGAGTTTTAGTGAAATTATATAAATCATCCATTATTTTTCTATACCTACACAAACCTCTCATAGTTTTTTATACTTTCATTACACTTACCATCCCTGCATGAAAAATAAGTGTAATCTTTTAAACAAAAATATGATAAATGCAACTAAGTTAAACAAAACATGATACATTGTGAAGAAAAATCCAAATAATATACAAATCAATGTATTCCCTAAACAAATCAATGCAGGAGTGATGAGTGTAATGAAAGTATGAAAACTAGGGAATGTTTGTGTAGGTGTAGAAAAGTGAGGAGTGATTTATGTAATTTCTCTAAAACTCAGGGGATATCAGTGTAATTTACTCAAATTATTAATATAGTTCTATTGGCTAATTTTAATTGCATTTTTATTTTTATCACCAAATCATAGTTTTATTTTATTTCATCATTATAGTCTCTAGAAGATTGTAAGGCTAGACTACATCTTAAAGATTTCTTTTACTATTGTGATCATTAGCACAAACGATACCTCAAACAGAAAGGTTGCAAAATTTGGTACATTTATTAAGAAAATATTGTTACATTTAATAAGCCTGCATTATCGATGCTAACATATATTTATAAAAACCAACGTAATTATTTTTATCTTCTCATGGCACCTTCGGGTCATTGACTAAAAATCTTATCCTTAGGACAAGGCTCACCTTTAATCTTCTGACTGGCCTATATAGTTATGTTTAAATTTTTAACAAGAACTTGTTCAAAACTCTTTTTAAGATGCATGGATGTAATAAAAACTCATAACTATAAATCCACATTAAATTGAGACTAGAGAAGAAAAGAAGATTTGACTGAAAATTGAGGAATAGAAGCTAAGGGTATGTTAAAATCAGAACTGAAAGATAATGAAAGGGAATGAAAATGAACAAACCAGAATTGAAAGAAGAAGCTTTTGAGAAGAAGATATGCAGTGATGTTTTATTACTTCGCAAGAAATGAAACTAACTATGCCTCTTCGATTAATGAATTCTCAGTGTGAATAAAAACAGAATGAACTTTCCTATTTGTAGGAAGTTGATAACCAGAGAAATGAAAATAACTAAACTACCCAAACTACTTTCTAAACAAACATACACTAACAGACAACCCAAAAGAAACCCAATACAAGAATAGCCCAAAGCAATACCAAACTATTCCTATTTACCAAAAATATTACAATGATGTACTTGCGTGGGCTATATTTGCACTGCATTAGGCCATATTACAAAAATACAGTGAAAACACCATGCCGTAATAACTATTAAAGAATAAGAAGGTGATGAAGAGATGAAGTATTTGATTGTTACCTTAGTGCTTTAATGCCGTAATTAAACTCATTCTGAATTGTTATGGAATATAAAATGAAGGGGGCAAATAAAATCTGGGTAGCGAAAAAGTAGTGTTTGAGAATCAATATGAATTTACCCATTTCACATGGAAATGAAAATAGATTATTACAAAGTCAATATGATCATCGCAAATCCCATGTTTTTAAAAAAATAATTCCATTTGAAGGTCATAATCTATTTAAAAAATGATTGATATTAATCATAAATCAGCAGTGACTATGTTTTATCTACCTATACATTGTTTTATGTCTATATCCGCATGAAAAATACTTAGGTAAAGTGTTCAAATAACTAATCATGTTAATGAAATATTTTATAGTTAATGTGTTTGTTGAAGCTATACCACAAAAGATAGAATTACCTTAGGGTGATTTGTCAATCATGTTAGATTATAACTACTTAGATATGAATAAGCATAAAACCCAATTTACTAAATGTGAGGTCACTTAGATGAGACTTATGTGTTTATTATTTATCAGTTATAAAATTCTAATAGTCACATAATATATATGGGAGAGTTGAGTTTCAATGCTAGTCAGTCTATGAGTACTAAAGGATAAAGTCACAAAATATACATCCAACTATTATGTATCAAAGTTTAGTTCTAAAAAATGTTATACATAATTTTTCATACTTCAATTAATCATTCGGTTTTGATATGCTTTGCCACATTGGAGGATGACAATTGAGTGGATTTATAGAGGAGGCTTGGTAGCAGGTACAAATCTATGTCAGCCGACATTCTTTTCATTGGAGTTACAACTTGAAGGTTGTTTGATTAGACTACCGATCCAAGTCAAAAACATGACAATAAATCACACTTATTAGTGGAGTTATCTTTGCACTGTAAACATTGTAAAAAATGGTGGATTTCACTCACAGATTTATATTGAAAGATGTCATTGACATGACATTTTCCTTTCAGTTTATCAAAGGTTGAACCCTTGTTTACAATAGGTAAAAATTAATTAATATCATTTTAAAAACTTTATAGTAAAAATATGGATAAATGATTTAATATTTTAAGTGACAGAACATACCTCCATTATTCCAAACTGATAAGCAATGGACTTGATCAAAATTGGATTTTCAGATAGTCTTATCATAGAGGATTAGTTGTAGGATGATTGTACTTTGACTCCTAGTATTAACTTAGAACCACGCACATCCAAAGCACATTTTACTAAGATCAATGTAGTTGTATGTAAACCTAGAGCAATAACAGACGAAGATTGGCACTCGAGTGCAAGGGCAGAAGGGAGCTTGACTACAAGGGTTAGTTTGGAAGTTGGATTTTGGAGGGGAAGGAAGGGAAAGGGAAGGCTTGGGAGCCATCTCACAAGTGTATTTCATGGCTCCCAAGCCTTCATTTTCCATTCCTTCCCGTCCAAAATCCAACTCCCAAATTAACCCTAGTCATTATCCTTGCAAGGAGCATTTGAAGAAATGTGTTTGTTAACTATCTAATGTGAAGAAATGGGTTTGTTAACTATCTAATGTGAAGAAATGAGTTTGTTAACTATCTAATATTGTGTATTAATGTAATATGGACCTATATAAATGGACATATGTAAAAGGACTTACTGCAACCATCTGATTTCTAAGCTCGGGTACAAATATTCCATTGATGTCAACATATTGACGATCCCAAAACATAAACCTTCCGCTTCCATTTTGGTGAATAACCTTAATGTCAAATTTGTACCTAAAAAGAAAGCCATATCATAAGTAAGTAAAAAATTGAAAACTCTCAATTTATAAATGAAATACTATAATAATTTTTTATACCTTGGGGTAGAACTCAGATTATGTTATACACTTGCAAGTGAAGGGACCAATTTTAATCTCAACCTTCTTAGTGCATTTCAAACAACCATTATAATACCATCATTGTTTTCCAACAATAAACATTGTCATTGTTCCAATAGTAACACACATTATTTCCTATACATTTATAAAATTATGTTAGGACATAACTCATAAGAAAATAGTAAACATAGAATAAATTTACCTCGATTGGTGTTAAGGAAACAATTTCGGAGATAGTCTTGACCTCAATCTTATGTATAAATTAGTCATCTTCAAATAAATTAGAATATTGTGATAATTGGCTATTACCTTGGATCAATGTGTCACAGGATAAATTGAAAGTTGAAAAACAATAAAAAACAAATAATACAAAAACAAGATATGAATATGATAAATAAACAAAATTGTAATCAACTTACATAAATTACGGAAATAAATTTCTTTATGAATATAATATGATAGATATCTTAATATAATTTCATTGTACCTATCTTTGTATTTATGAAAATCCAGAATTTCAACATCAATCATAATTTTTCATCCCCGCCATGAATTGTTCATAGTGGGTGGGTACTTACTTACAACACAATTAATTTAAAAGTCAAAAAATGAATGCTTACTGAATAATTAGTAATTCTTAAACGATAAAAATTACATTGTCCTTCCTTGACTCTAACATGTATCAATAGAACAATCATGTACTCACCAATGGTTTGATTGTTGTAATAATAATTAAAAAAACTTCATGGCATGGGATTCCCATAGAGTACATGTGATAACAACACCAATGATTACAAATTTATGCGTAAAAACATTGTGTAACATAAAATAAGTTAATTAGTCAGAATAAAAAACAAAATCACATTTCACTTACCTGAAATCTTTTAGATTTAAAATAACATTCGTTAAAGAAGCTTGTGTCTAAGAGAAAATCATCTTGTCATTAAGGAAGATGCAACCATGCATGAATGAGCAAGAGTGTGTATGCAAGCATGCATCACATATATTTTGATGAAGACAAAAGATTGATGAAGACAAAGTTTAATATAGATAAAGATCAACAACATGATTAATGATTAAGGACAAGCTTGAAGAGATGAGCAAATCAACAAACAACAAGTATCAAATAAAGTCAAGACTCAAGTTTATACAAGGCAAAACATTCAAAAGAAGATCTAGAAGCTAAGTATTTTATATCTTTATTAGGTCTTAAGATGTTTGCTTAGAAAGAGTCTAGGCTAGGATGAACCCTAATGAAAGTCTCACCAACTAAAATCAATCATAACTAAAATGAGACTTACATGCATACATACATGATTTCCCTGCACATGCATACATACATGATCATATGTTTTTGAATGCATTTAAAAATATTTTTTAAATCATACATCATTCAAAGGCATGCATCATAATTTTATAAATCGTGTAGGAGGTTCATTCATCATTGAAATATCTTTTTAGAAAATCATTAATCGATTAGGAGTTATTTTAATCGATTAAATATTGATTTATTGGGAACACATTAATCGATTAAGTATTGATTTATTGAGAACCCATTAATCAATTAAGTAAGGGTTTAATCGATTAAGGGTTGTTACTATTTTTGTTTTCTGGTATTTTCAAGAACCCATTAATGTATTAAGTTTATGGTATAATCGATTAACTTCAGCTTAAAATAAAATGGTATATTAACCCAAGTTTTTCATATTGCTTCATTATTAAGGTGAACATTGATTCATAGAGTTAGAACACATATTTCAAATAAAAAGATTACACATTTTGTTCATAAAATCTTAAGCTCTAATTTTCATATCTTTAGAGAGATTTTCAAAGTGTTCTTTTGAGAAAAAGAAAAGGGTGAATCTTAACAAGATACTCGTTGAGCTTAATTGTCAAATCTTTTGTTAAAGAAATCTTGCTTCTCACGTTCTATTCTATAATTGTTGTTGGGTTTCACAGGGCTCTGCCACTCGCTTAGAGGGGGGTGAATAGGCAATACAGTACACAATGATCGTTGCTCAATAAGCACAGAAGTTATACAAATTTACACACTATTCAATTGATTAATGACAGACTTAATCAATTAAATCATATGCTCTTAATCGATTAACTACTCAAATTAATCGATTAATTCGATCTGTTAATAATCAATTATCTGAACAACTTAATCGATTATCTAGTTCAGTTTCAGTGAAAACAGAATTCTTTCGATCATCCAAAATTACCAAGATTCAACCAAACTTACATGCAATTATATAGACAATTAAGAACAGTAAATTCACAACACAGCTATGCAATTATCACATAATTATATGCTTGTCAAGTTACATAAATCAAGTCATGCGAAAATGTAAAAAGATTAGGGAAAGAAGAATATGACTCAAATTTTATCCTGGTTCGTTTGCTGTCCACTGCAAAATACATCCAATACAAGAATCAAGATGCTCCTTTCTTGGATCTTAAACCCCCACTTTGGTTTGACTACAAAGCTCACTTACTAGGATACCTCACTATTTGCCACTCTAGCCCCAACCTAAGTATCGCTTACAACCAAGACCTCTTGCTTCTCGCTTAATCGATTATACTGAACCTTAATCGCTTAACTTGTTTCTTCAAAATAACAGAAAACAGAAACAATTACCAGCTTAATCGATTAACAACTAAATTAGTCGAAACAGGTTTCTTACCAACTTAATCAATTAACACCTGACTTAATTTATTAACATGTTCCCAAAACTTAATCGATTAATATGACTCCTAATCGATTAAAGGTTTTCTAAAATATATTTTTAATGATTAATGAACCTCCTACATGATTTGTAAAAGCATGATGCATGTCTTTGAATGGTGTATGATTTAAAACTCTTTTTAAATGCATTCAAAACATATTATCATGTATGTATGCATGTGCATGTAAATCATGTATGTATGCATGTAACTCTCCTTTTAGTTATCATTGATTTTAGCTTGTGAGACTTTCATTAGGGTTCATCCTAGCCTAGACTCTTACTAAGCAAACATCTTAAGACCTAATTCAAATATAAAAATACTTAACCCCTAGATCTTCTTTTGAATGCTCTGCCTTGTATGTACTTGAGTCTTGACTTTATCGTTGATACTTGTTGTTTGTTGATTTTGTCATCCTTTCAAGCTTGTCCTTCAACATTTATGCATGTTGTCAATCCTTTGCATTTATCACACTTTTGTCTTCATGAACCTTTGTGTGTCATTTGTCTTCATCAAAACATTATGTAATACATGCTTGCCTCTTCAATCTCGCATTCATGCATGCTTACATCTTCAATCTCCCCCTTTTTGATAATGACAAACACTTGTTGACATATGACATACACTTGTTGACATTTGTTAACAACTTGTTGGATCTAACAATTCTTTGTTGTATTTGCTTGATGATAATCAACTTGTTTTGCCTTGTTCTTATAAGTTGATGCACGTTTCTCCCTCCTGCTCCCCCTCAATTTGAGCATTGGGTGATTTATTCTTTTTTGCTGCGGAAGCCTTAACTTATCTTATCTTGTAAGTCCTACAAAACATAAACAACAACCTTTATCCCCCTTTTGGCCTGATCAAAAAGCAAAGTCATATATGAAAGTATATTGCCAAAAGAAGAAACAAATAATTCAATTTCTAATGAAGTTAATCGATTAACATATGTACTTAATTGATTAAGTGTGATTTAATTTTTACCATAATTGTATTTTAGGTGTAGGTTAATCGATTATAGCCTGTGCTTAATCGATTAAAGCTACTGATATGACAGATTTCGGTGTAGGCCACATGCTATATCAGAAACTTATACATTTTGATATCACATATTTCATACAACTTGTTTTATATAGATGCCAATTGTTTTATATAACTTATGTACATACCACTTTCGATACCACTTGTGAATTAATACCACTTGTTAATTGAAAAGTTGCATCAATGCAAATAGATTTGAAATTTTCTAACATTCTTTCATCCATTGATCAAGTGATTTACAAAATTAATAAGAGCCCTACACAATTCGATTTTAACAGCACAAAACCAATTCACTCATAGCATGTTATGTCATTACATTGTTTAAGTCAAAGCACAAAAACAAACTAAACGAGTTTGGCAAATTACAATGCAACAACCAAAAGATTACACTAACCACAAAATTCCTAAAGAGCAGAGGACATGGTTCATGAGGTAAGGATTTGTAAAGACGTAACCCTTAACTGTTGGAGAATCTGTTTTATTACTGCATACTGCACTTAATCGATTAACCTCTATGTTAATCAGTTAACGAGATTAAAGTTTTAACACAGTTAATCCATTATGTTCCAAATTAATCGATTAAGATTTTAAAACATTTTAGCCCAGGTAATCGATTAATGGAACAAATAATTGATTAAGATAATTTGAAAAATCTAAGGTAATCGATTAAAATACAAAACAATCGATTAAATGAGTCACAAAAATAGAGTTTGGAACAATTTGAATTAGTTTATAGGTTTGCTATGATTCTAAGACAAAGATCTATCCTAAATATCTAATATGCACTTAACACAAAGCCAAAATAGCATAAAAGCATATACAAGCAAGAGTGCATTTTACAATTAAGACTACATGCATATTATGGCGATAAGTGAACTTTTAGGATTATCTAGAATTCAAGCATGCATTCAAACACTTAGGTAATATATCGGATACCAATTGTTAGGATAATATTTATCACGATATTAGGTTACCTGACATGCTTTACCTCATCTTTATGAAGATGTTTGAAGTTTGCCATATTTGATGTTTTCTTTGGCCTTTCTTCAATGTGTGATTCTTGTCCTTTTCTTGCATAGACTATCAATTCTTGAAGTATTTATCCTCATTTGTACCTACAAAATAGTAAGAATACTATTCCTCTCCTCTTTTGGAGATGGCTTAATCAAGCATTAAATTCGCATAAGCTTTCCAAAAACATAGTTTTGGTTAAGTTTGCATTAATGTGAGATTTAATTAGTTGTGCTTCAACATGATTAGAAAATCCTTAATGGTGTTTCTACATTCACTTATCAATCAAAACATGGAAAAAAGGATCCATGTACTTATTCAATAATATCATGTTTGCATTTGAGATCATGTAAATGTGAAACATAAAGCATTAGGCCTAAAAATGATTTTTGGGGATATCATGATTCTTGAGTTTCTGGCCTGGCTAGGATTTCATTTTAGAATATATCTATGACACTTAAGGTATGTAATGCTTGTATTTAAGCAACGATACCTTGTTTTACCTTTGTTGCACAATGCTTCCTATCTTCAAGTATTTGTGATAACAAGTTGCTCATAGGTGTCATAGTCTACTTTCCTTTGGTGCAAAGTCAAAGAAGTTTGATCTTCTCACCTTCATATGTTCCTAGAACACTTGCTACCCATATGAAATTTGAAGTCCATATGTCCTTAGGCACACCTACAAAACACAATTACTTGCTTTTGTTGGGTACCCAACTAAGCTTGGGTCCCTTGATGTTAGTAGCTTGGGGATTTTGTTTCTTAGTAATCCACATACAATTTCCATTTGGAACATCATGCATTCTGAAATTACATGCATTCAGAAATTACATGCATTCAAGGTATGACCATACAATCCACAATAAAAGCAAGTAGGTGATTCACGATGTGAAATTTTCAGCACATTTACTTGTTTCTTGCGAAATTTGTTATTTGTGTGCATACATTCCAAACTAGACTTAATCCCATCATTTTTATATGTAGTAAGTAAGTTGTTTGAATTGTGATAAATAGATGTGAAATTAGCAAGTTTATCATTTAAGACATTATGTTCATTTTTCATGCAAATGCAATTTTCACAAATAGATGCCACATTTAAGTTAGAAGTACAATCATATGAAGAGTTAGCATATTTAGCATCTAAGGTTTCATTTTCAATTTTCAGCATATCAATGAAATTTTGCAATTCACATATTTTCTTTTCATGATCTAAAATTAACCTTTTGCTATTCATGCACTTTTTAGCTAACATTTTAAGTTCTTCATGCGTTTCAACATAAGCATCATATAGCATGTTATATGTGAGAGATATATCGGAATTTGAACTAGAATCGCATGAGTATACCTCACTAGACTCATCTTGCTCACTTACTTCGCAAGAGTTCGAATTTTGAGCCATTAGGCAAATTTTGTGTGATGCTTCATCTGCTGAGATGCTTGTTGACGAATCGTCCTCTTCGAGTTCTTGCAAAATGATATATGCCTTATTAGCTTTGATGTCCTGAGTATCTTTCTTGCAATCTTGTTCAACCTTCTTGGAAGTGGTAGGGCATGTGTACCTCATGCGTCCTACTTTCCTATTCTTATGGCAAGATGCATTATGTTTGGGATTCTTGCTCATCTTGATCGAACTATTTTCATCTTCCTTGTGAAGCTTCTTGGTTCCTCCATTCTTTCTTAGGTACTTTCTGAATTTGTTAATAAGGAGGGACATGGCTTCATTATCCTTGCCGGAATCAGACTCACTATCATCAAATATCTCCTTTTGACTTATTGCATCTGATCTTGTAAATTTGAACGAGGTTTCTTTGATGTTCTCGTTCATTTGATCATTGAGTGTCAAATGTCTTAATTCTTGATCATGTTCTTGATGTTTGCCAAATAGAGTTGCGAGCATCAGTTGTTCCAAGTCCTTTGACTCCATGGTGGCAGTCACCTTGGGTTGCCATTTGCTATCTAGACATCTTAACACTTTAACAGTTATTTCATGTTTGACAAATGATTTATCTAATGCAATGAGATGATTAACAATATGATTAAATCATTTTTGTAAATCAGAAATAAACTCATATGGAAACATATGAAATAACTCATACTCATGCATCAATGTATTCAATCTAGAACGTTTGACCTCACTAGTACCTTTGTGGGTTACTTGTAAAGTGTCCCACATATTGTTGGCACTATTGCATTGAGAAACTCTAAAGAACTCATCGTTTGAGAGTGCAGAGGTTATAAGGGTTTTCGCTTTCAAATTGAATTTCACTTTTCTCTTTTCCTCGTTGGTCAAGAGACTTATAGGTTTGTCTTTCGTTTTTCTGTTCACTACGTGTAGTGGAACAAAAGGTCCAATTTCCATGGAATCGTAAATTTCTGTATCGATGGCCTCAATAAAAATCCTCATTTGGATTTTCCAGTAGCCATACCCTCACCACTGAAAATTGAAGGGCACTCGATGGATGCACCATCACCGCTAAACGGGTTAGAAGAGCCCATGGTAAAAGTGCCTAGGATCAACGATCTAAGCGGCTAAGCTAGCACAGTCGTACTAGCTCTGATACCACTTGTTGTGTCCCACGGGGCTCTGCCACTCACCTAGAGGGGGGTGAATAGGTGATATGGTACACAATGATCATCGCTCGATAAACACAAAATTATACAAATTTACACAATGTTTAATTTATTAATGACATACTTAATTGATTACATCATCTGCTCTTAATCGATTAACTACGCAAATTAATCGATTAATTCAATATGCTAATAATCAAATATCTAAACAACTTAATCGATTATCTAGTTCAATTACAGTGAAAACAAAATTCTTTCGATCATCCAAGATTACCAAGATTCAACCAAACTTACATGCAATATACAAACAATTAAGAACAATAAATTCACAATACAGATATGCAATTATCACATAATTATATGCATGTCAAGTTACATAAATCATGTAATGTGGAAATGTAGAAAGATTAGGGAAAGAAGAATAAGACTCGACTGTTTATCCTGGTTCGTTTGCTGTCCACTGCAAACTACTTCTAGGCCTTCCTCTCTGATCTTGGGAGAATTTATCTTCATTATGGAATCTTCAATGTTTCTTACAAACACAATTCTAATATAAGAATCAAGAATCTCATTTCTTGGATCTTAAACCCCCACTTCGGTTTGACTACAAAGTTCGCCTACTAGGATACCTCACCGTTTGCGACTCTAGCCCCAGCCTAAGTATTGCTTACAACCAAGACCTCTTGCTTCTCGCGAAGACACCTACCTAACCACAACTAGTTTTTTCCCAAACCTATTCTCTTTCTTTGGTGATACAATACACTAAGAGAATGTGTTATTGCCTAAGTCTAACAAAAATTCTTCAAGTTACATATGCACCTCTATGTGCAGACTTTACAATCTTCTACGAATGTAAGAACCCCTATAAGATCTCAAGAATACAAAAATACAATGTTGAGATGCAGGTTTCTTTTTCATAGATTTGACAATGAAAGCTCAACGGTATCTTATAAAGATTCAAGCTTTTATTTTCTTGAAAGAACACTTGAAAATCTTTCCTAAAGATATGAAAGTTTGAGCTTTAGATCTTCTCAATAAAGTGTAAAACTCTCTGTTCTTGAAAATATGTTCTAACCCTCTAAATCAATATTGTCTAATATGATCTATATTATATTATTATGAACCAATATGAAAAACTTGGGTTTATATACTGTTATGTTTTTAACTATAGTTAATCGATTATACTGAACCTTAATCGATTAGTCGGTTTCTTCAAAATAATAGAAAACAAAAACAATTACTAGCTTAATCGATTAACTACTGATTTAATCGATTAACAGGTTTCTTACCAACTTAATCAACTAACACCTGACATAATTGAATAACAGGTTCCCAAAACTTAATCGATTAATATGACTCCTAATCGATTAATATGACTCCTAATCGATTAATATGACTCCTAATCGATTAAATGGTTTTTTAAAATATATTTTTAATGATGAATGAACCTCCTACATGATTTGTAAAAGCATGATGCATGTCTTTGAATGATGTGTGATTTAAAACTCTTTTTAAATGCATCCACAACATATTATCATGTATGTATGCATGTGCGTGTAAATCATGTATGTAGGCATGCAAGCCTCATTTATTTATGATTGATTTTAGCTTGTGAGACTTTCATTAGGGTCCATCCTAGCCTAGACTCTTACTAAGCAAACATCTTAAGACCTAATAAAGATATAAAAATACTTAACCCCTAGATCTTCTTTTGAATGTTTTGCCTTGTATGTACTTGAGTCTTGACTTTATCGTTGATACTTGTTGTTTGTTGATTTTCTTATCCTCTCAAGCTTGTCCTTCAACATTTATGCATGATTTCAATCCTTTGCCTTTATCACTGTTTTGTCTCCATCAACCTTTGTGTGTCATTTGTCTTCATCAAAACATTTTGTGATGCATGCTTGCCTCTTCAATCTTGCATTCATGCATGCTTACATCTTCAATTGTGAGATCTTTTAGAAGGGTTCTTAGATTCTAAGAAGAGTGGTTAAATCTGCACATTGAGGTTCACACATAACTTGAAAGACTTGTTAGCCAAGGCAACAACATATTCTCTTGGTGTGATTGTTATCGCTATTGATAGAGAATATGTTTGGAAAAAATCCTAGCTGTTGTTAGGTGTGTCTTTACGAGAAGCAAGAGGTCTTGATATTGATCGATGCCTGGCTGGGGCCTAATCTCGAAAAGATAGGATATCTTAGTAGGAGAGAGAGAGGCCAAATCGAGGTTTTTAAGTTCACAGAGATCAAGAAAGTAGCATCTCGCGTCTTGTATTGGAAGCTTGTTTGTAAAAGTACATTAAATATTTCATAATGAAGAAAAATCTCCCAAGATCAGAAGGGGAGACATGGATGTATTTTGCAAGTGGAATCGCAAACAAGTCGGGATAAAATCTGTGTCTCATTCTTCTTTTCCCTTATCTTTTACATTTCCATATTACTTTATTTACTTAACTTGGGATGCATATAATTATGTATTAATTGCATATTCTGTATTGTGCATTTACTATTCTTAATCTTATGTAATAAGTGCATATAAGTTTAGTTGAATCTTGGAGGTCGAAAGAAAATTGTTTTCATTGAACAAGAACTAAATAATCGATCAAGGTGTTTAGTTAATCGATTAAAAACAGACTGAATTAATCGATTATAGTTGTATTTAATCGATTAAATAGTGTATAATTTTATGTTTGCTATTTGTTTATCGAGCAATGGTAATCGTGTACCATATCACCTATTCACCCCCCTCTAGGTGAGTGATAGAGCCCTGTGGGACCCAACATGTGGTATCAGAGCTATTACGACCATGCTAGCTTAGTCGCTTAGATCGTTGATCCTAGGCACTTTTACCATGGGCTCTTCTAACCTGTTTAGCAGTGATGGCGCATCCATCGACTGCCCTCCGATTTTCAATGGTAAGGGTTACGCCAACTGGAAAATCTGAATGAGAATTTTTATTGAGGCTTTTGATACGAAAATTTGGGATTCCATAGAATATGGACCATTCATTCCAGTACACCCAGTGAACAGCGAAACGAAAGAGAAACCTAGAAGTCTCTTGACCAACGAGGAAAAGAGAAAAGTGCAATTTGATTTGAAAGCGAAAAGTATTATAACTTATGCACTCTCATACGATGAGTTCTTTAGATTTTCTTAGTACGATAGTACCAAGGATATGTGGGACACTTTACAAGTAACCCACAGAGGCATAGTGAGGTCAAACGATCTAGATTGAATACATTGATGCATGAGTATGAATTATTTCATATGTTTCCACATGAGTCTATTTATGATTTGTAAAAATGATTTACTCACATTATTAATCACCTCATTGCATTAGATAAATCATTTGCCAAACATGAAATAACTGTTAAAATGTTGAGATGTCTGGATAGGAAATGACAACCCAAGGTGACTACCACCATGGAGTCAAAGGACTTGAAACAAATGATGCTCACAACATTATTTGGAAAACTTCAAGAACTTGAGTTGGAATTAAGATGTTTGACACTCAATGAAAAAATGGACGAAAACCTCAAAGAAACATCCTTCAAAGCGACAAAATCACATTCAATAAGTCAAAAGGAGACATATGAATTTGATGAGTCCGATTCCGACACAAGGGATGAAGCTATGTCCCTCCTCATGAACAAATTTAGAAAGTAGTTAATAAATAATGAAGGACTCTAGAAGCTTCATAAGGAAGATAAAGAAAGTTCAATCCAAATGAGAAAGAATCCCAAAGAAAAAGCAACTTGCCACAAAAGAGGGAACGTAGTTCGATGAGGTACACATGCCCTACCTCTTCCAAGAAGATTGAACTTGATCACAAGAAAGACTCTCAGGACATCAAATCTAAGAAGGTACACATTTTTTGGGATGAACCCGAAGAGAACGATTCATCAACAAGCATCTCGGAAGATGAAGAATCAAACAAGATTTGTCTAATGACTCAAAATCTTAATTCTTGCAAAGTTAGTGAGCAAGATGAGCCTATTGAGGTACACTCATCTGTTTCTATTTCAAACTCTGATATATTTCCCATGTATGACATGCTATATGTTGCTTATGTTGAAATGCATGAAGATCTTAAAATGTTAGCTAAAAATTGCATGAATAGAAAAAGATTAATTTTAGATCTTGAAAAGAAAATATGTGAATTGAAAATTTTCATTGATATGCTGAAAATTGAAAATGAAACCTTAAATACAAAATATGCTAACTCTTTGATAAGTGCCAAAAATACCTAATTTTCATAAAATTTTCATGGCACTTATCCTATGCAAAAAATGTGAAAACAACTTAATTCAACACTTTTTAGATAAATTTTGTGTGTTTGCATAATATGATTTTTGATCACCTCTTGTCCAAGTTTTTTTTTTGGGTTTTGTATGAAATTGGACCAAAAAGAATGCTTAGGCTTGAAGAAAGAAAACTTAATTCACCTTGAAGAAATCAACCAAAAGTACATGAAAATGTGTGCTTAAAACTAAGCATGGTAAGGTGCATGCTTAAAACATAAGCATGACTAAGAAACTTTGTCTTGGTTGGAAGAAATTAAAGCCAAATAAAATATGCTCACATAGCTGTCGAGCCAAGGACAAAGCTGTCCAACCAAGCACCAAACACCAGGCCAGGTCAGTCAAGCACCAGGCCAGGTCAGCCATAGGCCAAGCACCAGGCCATGCCAACCATACACCAAGCACCAGGCCAGGTTAGACGAGTCAAACAAGCACTAGGCCAGGTTAGGCTAGTCAGACAAGCACCAGGCCAGGTCAGTCAAGCACCAAGCAACTGGTCACATAAGCCAAACACCAAGCACCTGGCCAGGTCAGCCAAGCACCAAGCACCTGGCCAGGTCAGCCAAGCACCAAGCACCATGCCAGGTCAGCCAAGCACCAAACACTAGGTCTGGTCAGCCAAGCACCAGGTCAGGTCAGCCAAGCACCATGCATCAGGCCAGGTTAGCCATGCTACACAAGCAGGCAGCTGAGCATGCACCAGGTCAGCCAAGCTACACAAGCAGACAATTGAGCATGGAACTAGGTCAACCTAGCGCCTGACCCACCAGAAAAATGGTTTCTTAGCGTCGAAGAATGTTATGTCATGAATGATGTCACAAGCCAAGCAACCAGCAAAAGCTAGCTTCTAAGCCAAGTTTATGACCTAATACATGACACAAGCAAGTAGGAGGTGTCACCATGCATGCAACTTAGCCCACAATAGGTTGTCCAAGCTAGCTGGACAAGATGGGACAAGCTGCTGACCCACCAGTGAGCTAAGCGGCCAGGAAGGGGGCTAAGCGGCCCTCCCATTACCTATAAAAAGGCACACCCATTTCTTCACTTTTAAATCATTGTACATACCATTTTTATTCTCATTTTCGGTTCTCTTTCATTTGAGAGTATTCTTATATTGGTTTTAGGCTTTTAGCTCATAGAAATTCAAAGGGAATGGAGTTGGCAAATGAGGTGCAAAAACATGATTTTGTAACCTTATTTGGAATCAAAAGCATCTCATCCTTGGATAGATGACTCATGCGCCCACATATTGATTTGGATTATGGTGTAAGGTTATTTCTTCTCTTCACTTATCTCATATTTTGATTTCAATACATTCAAGTTATTACTTTTTGGTTAAGTTTTGATTCTTTAAGAAGTTCTTAATACAATTTTAGCTCGAGAACCTAAAACTTGATTTAATGATCCCAAAAATGCATCTTCTTAAAGTGTTGACAAGTGAACTAAAAATTATAACTTACACCTTAGTTCTGTTAGGTATCAATAGCTAAAAATGTAACTGATTCTGTTTTTCCAAGTTTTCAGTTTCAACAACTTTTCAAAAACTTATGTTAATCGATTAAATCATGCCTTAATCGATTAACAACATATTTCCAAGTGTATTTTCAAATTGCAAAACTCAAATACGTTATGCACTTAATTTATACATGTTCAACACTAAGTTTATGCCTAGGATGCACAGATTACATGTATTTATATGATGCATGAACATATTATAAATGACATATCTCAAAACTTAAAAGGATTTAAAGTTCTATGCATATGAGACATGTATAGAGTTTACCTAAGCCTTAGACTCAACCTAAACTAACTATTAGTCTAAGTCTAATACCAATCTAGAGA
>NC_032019.1:32964719-32966601 GCF_001865875.1 Lupinus angustifolius | reverse complement strand
TCAGATTTCTCACCGACTGATATTGGTTGTCTGAATAGGCAGTTTGACGCTCTTCATACTGTTCCATACCTGCAAAGTATGAGTCCTTCAACCCTTGAAAATGAAGATCCAAGCGGTTGTTGAGCCTATAGCTTCCATCTCAGCCATACCGAAAACAGAATCCTGTGATGCTGTCCTAGAGGGCTCCCCCTGATTTGTAGCATTCTGATCACCCATGCCACCCTGATCATCATCACTGGACAGCTCGAGATCAATAGTAGTGTAGTCCCTGGTATTGCCAAGTAGTACTGTACTTATAGATACCCATTTTATGAATCAGACTCTCACCGACCAGATGATCCTTATCAGTATACTCAACAATAATGGTGTCAGAAACATCGATATGTAAATAATCCATAATGCGTGAAATGAATATACTGTAGGGAAGAAGCTTCGACTGAGACAGAGATACACTGTTCATAATCTTCAATATTTCCTCAGGCCAGTTAATCATTACATTATTCTTAACAACGTACATGAAACGCAAATCATTCACAGTAGGCTGCACATGATTTGTGTTCCTCTGCACCAGAATATAAGCAATGACATAATGCAGCAGCCTGTTCTCAACAGATAATGACCCAGCCTTGGTCAGTTGTCCCGGAATATACAAATGAGGACCTCTAAGAAATGACTTATAAACCTCAGTAGGACCAAAGTTATCCTTAACCCATGAGAGCAGTCTCCTATTCCATAACCCGAAGATGATAACCCACCAACATTCATAAACAGTTCATCACTAATCTCAAACAGTTTACCAGAAATCATAGACCAATATTTACCATCCTTATATCTGAAATTTGCATAAAATTCCCTAACTAGAGCAGGGTAAACTTGTCCCTTTAATACTAGAAATTTAATGGCTCCCTGAGCCTCCATATCATACGGAAAACTAAAATTTTGTTCCGCCATCCAGGTTAAGTCGACATACCTTACATAAGTGGGTTAGCGTCCTTGGAACTTCACCAAACGAGTCTCTTGCAAGATAAGCGAGTAAAATGGGTCACCGCGGTCCCGAGTGGATGATGAGCCAGCTTCCTGTCTTCGTCCACGGTTGGCAGGAGTTTTGGACCTTTTTGCGCGACCAAGCTCCATTTTAGTTGTAGAACCCGAATTGATGTTGGACTGAGCAGAGAAGGATTGGGCAAACCTAACCTAGGGTTTAATTTGGGGAAAAATTGGGAATGTGATGGAATGAGGATGATAAAGTGAGACTTTTAGATGGTTTGAGAGGGTTAGGGTGAGGTTTATCTACCTTAGTGCACTTGGGTCAGTTGAGTTACAATTTCAGAGACTCAAAAGTGACAAGAGGTGGAAAAAATGCCAAAAAAAACGTGAAACTGAGGTGTTGTCTGCACTTAAACTGCTGGTTTTAATCGATTAACAGGCATAGTTAATCGATTAAAATCATGTAAAAATTGATTTTTCACAAAATGATGCCTAGGTAGTCGATTAACACTAAGTATTTAATCGATTAAACACGGTAAAAAAATGGTTTTTAGCTAGCAGAATGGTTTTAACTCTTTAGGGCTTATGCATGCATTTTGACGGATTAATCGACACATTCACGTAAGGAAGTTATCATGAGATATAATTTTGCACTACAAAAGATATCATTTAGAATAAGAGACAAATAAACATATAGAGACACGACATAAAGCAGACATCTAAACAGTTTTAATCAAGATATTGTTCATCAAGAATTCCAAGTTCTCTCCTTAGAACATAGAAAGTATCCCGTGGAAGGGGCTTGGTGAAAATATCTGCTAACTGTCTAGAGGTTTCAACAAATTCAAGAACGCAGTCACCTTTTTGTACATGATCACGTAAAAAATGATGTCTA
>NC_032019.1:32963946-32964619 GCF_001865875.1 Lupinus angustifolius | reverse complement strand
TTAAGTTTATAAACGTGGTTCGGATATTTAAAATTTTCAAAACCAGGCGGTTGGTCAACATAAACTTCTTCTTGAATGTAACCATTCAAGAAGGCGCTTTTTACGTCCATTTGAAATAATTTGAAATTCATAATAGATGCAAAGGAAAGAAGCATCCTGATGGCCTCTAATCTGGCTACAGGGGCATAGGTTTCGTCATAGTCGATACCTTCCTCCTGGTTGTAGCCTTTGGCCACCAAGCGTGCCTTATTTCGAATGATTAAGCCTCATTCATCAATTTTGTTTCTGAAGACCCATCTGGTACCAATCACAGGATGATCTTTGGGTTTAGGGACCAAGTCCCAAACACTGTTATGTTCGAACTGGTTTAGCTCTTCATGCATAGCTATACCCCAGTACACATCCTCAATGGCCTCATCAATGGTCTTAGGCTCAATCTGAGATACAAAAGCTACAAAATTACAGAAATTTCGTAAGGAACTACGGGTTACCACTCCCGTAGATATGTCACCTATTACTTTGTCGATTGGGTGAGCTTTCGTAGTTTTCTACACATCTGGCATATCTGAATGCTCCTGAGATTTGGTCTAACATTCTTCATTGGTTGCTTTTTCATTATCCACGTCCTTTGAGTATGCTTCCTCTAAAGCACCTGAAACATCATCAGACACGA
>NC_032019.1:32963093-32963846 GCF_001865875.1 Lupinus angustifolius | reverse complement strand
CAAATACGTTATGCACTTAATTTATACATGTTCAATACTAAGTTTATGCCTAGGATGCACAGATTGCATGTATTTATATGATGCATGAACATATTATAAATGACATATCTCAAAACTTAAAATGATTTAAAGTTTTATGCATATGAGACATGTATTGAGTTTACCTAAGCCTTAGACTCAACCTAAACTAATTACTAGTGTAAGTCTAATACCAATTTGAGACTTAAGCATGTTGATTTGTTGATGATCTTCAAGCTCTTATAATTACAAGTTGTCCTCATCAAAACTAAACACATAGTGAGAGAGCTTTCCAAAGTGCTCCTCTTGGCATGCGCACTTTCAAGT
This sequence comes from Lupinus angustifolius, assembly GCF_001865875.1. Classification (NCBI taxonomy): domain Eukaryota; kingdom Viridiplantae; phylum Streptophyta; class Magnoliopsida; order Fabales; family Fabaceae; genus Lupinus; species Lupinus angustifolius. The sequence goes on along the minus strand of NC_032019.1, from coordinate 32,963,501 downwards.
TCACTTGCCATATCAAGCATCTATTTTAAGTCACTTATGATTAAGGCTAAATGATGTTAATGGAGCCTGAAGTAGGGTGTGATAACTTGCTCCGGCGAGTGGCACTTATCTATTGTTTAGAGTATTTCATAATGTTTGAAAATCATCTTTTCATATTAGGAAACTAGATGAGGGATTTAGAAACGGTGTGTGGAATTAACCTAAAGTATAACACATAACTTGTACTGTTTTCAAATGAAAGTGCACATGTCAAGATAGCACTTTGGAAAGCTTTCTCACTATGTGTTTAGTTTTGATGAGGACAACTTGTGATTATAAGAGCTTGAAGATCATCAACAAATCAGCATGCTTAAGTCTCTAGATTGGTATTAGACTTAGACTAGTAATTAGTTTAGGTTGAGTCTAAGG
>NC_032019.1:32950906-32962993 GCF_001865875.1 Lupinus angustifolius | reverse complement strand
AAACTTGGAAAAACAGAATCAGTTATGTTTTTAAAACACGTTAATCGATTAACCAAGGTCTTAATCGATCAACTAGGCTGCTGAAGTGATTCTTTATAAACTGCGTTTTCTGAACTGAAGCCATAACTTGCATGTTGCATTTTTTAGAGAGTTAGAGAATATTTCATGTTAATAGTTGCATCTATATGACATTGCATTTGTGAGATTAAAAAAGAGAGAATTCTATGTTTTAGGATTGAGAGGCATTACATGTTTAATTTCTCACTATTTCACCTTTGAAAGTGCGCATGTCAAGATGAGCACTTTGGAAAGCTTTCTCACTATATGTTTTGGTTTTGATGAGGACAACTTGTGTTTATAAGAGCTTGAAGATCATCAACAAATCAACGTGCTTAAGTCTCAAGATTGGTATTAGACTTAGACTAGTAATTAGTTTAGGTTGAGTCTAAGGCTTAGGTAAACTCAATACATGTCTCATATGCATAAAACTTTAAATCATTTTAGTTTTGAGATATGTCATTTATAATATGTTCATGCATCACATAAATACATGTAATCTGTGCATCCTAGGCATAAACTTAGTGTTGAACATGTATAAATTAAGTGCATAACGTATTTGAGTTTTGCAAATTGAAAATATACTTGGAAATATGCAGTTAATCGATTAAGGTATGTTTTAATCGATTAACATAAGTTTTTGAAAAGTTGTTGAAACTGAAAACTTGGAAAAACAGAATCAGTTACGTTTTTGAAACACGTTAATCGATTAACCAAGGTCTTAATCGATTAACTGGGTTGCTGAAGTAATTCTTTATAAACTGTGTTTTCAGAACGTAAGCCATAACTTGCATGTTGCATTTTTAAGAGAGTTAGAGCATATTTCGTGTTAATTGTTGCATCTATATGACATTGTATTTGTGAGATTAGAAAAGAGAGAATTCTATGCTTTAGGATTGAGAGGCATTTCATGTTTAATTTCTCATCATTTCATCTCACATGTTCATGCATTCATTGATGTTTTTGTAAAGATTTTGTATTATGTAAAATATGTTTTCAACTAATACATTGTCATGTTATATGAGACTTGTGTTAGAGTTTTAGAGTAAGGTCTTAATTGTTAAATTTGAGCATTGTAATTGCTTTAGATTACTCTATGTTTTTGTTGTAAAAAGTGTTGTAACTTTGGGAATCTCAAGGTGTCTTACCACCAACGAGATTGTGTTGTATCTTCATTAGCTTAGAGTTCTTGATAGAAAGAATAGGTTCTTGGCTGGGGCTACACCGCAAGAAAGGTTTTCTTGGGCGGTAGGAAGGGAGTCAAACCAAGGGATAAGGTTCTTTAGTTTCAAGTAATTGTCTAAGTGTTGTAATTGGAAGAATTGCTTGTAAAACATTATTTCAATTATAGTGAAGAAAAATCTCCCAGATCAGTCGGGAAGCCTGGATGTAGTTTGCGAGTGGACATGCAAACGAACCAGGATAAAAATCGTGTTGCATGATTTTTCTCTCTCTTTCTCTCTTTATTGCTTTAATCGGTTACTTTGTATAGTTGTTTTAATTGCTATATTCTGTTTCTATACTATACTGGTGTAACTCTGATATTTTGTAAGCTCTGTATATTCGTTTCAATCTCGGTTAATTGTCGTGTAAGAAACCGAATCTGTTTGTAATTTCTGAGTTGTTTTAACCGATTAAAGTGATTGCGTTAATCGATTATTTGCGTTCAGTTAATCGATTAATCTGGGGTTATTTCAGCATAATTTTTTGTTTTCGAAAAGCGGATACTCTGACCGCTACACCTATTCAACCCCCCCCCTTCTAGGTGTATTTTAGCCACTGATACCTAACATCAAAATCATTTGAGTTTAGAAATAATTCCATATTTCAAACCAATTTTCTCTTCTTGAATTTGTAAATAGTTAGTTCTTTACTTTTTCATGTTTCTTAATTCATAAAATCACAAAAACAACTTTAATTGTTACTTTATTACTTTTGATAAATGATACAAAGTATGAGTACATTTCTATTAGGCAATTCCTTGTGGTTCGACATAACCCTATACTATACTACAATTGAATCTTGAAAGAGATGCAAATGTAAAATAGTAAAGTCTTAACTTATAAATTTTATTTGTTGACAAGTAAAAGAAACTTTGAATCAAAGTGCAATTTAATTCATAAATTGTATCTTTGTGAAAAGGAAATATACACAATTATAACGAGTCATCTAACTACTAACTTTTATTTTTAGTCATTTACATTTCCGCAACTAACATTTATTTTCTGTCATTTAAATTCTGGAACTAACATTTATTTATTCTTTACCAACCTTCCGAAAGGAAGTAGTCCGGTTAATAAAGGAAAACGAAAATAAATATCACTCATTATCACTTGTGTTAATTTGCTAAACTCATACCATTACACCAACGTTGGAATTAATCCAACAAAGCCGAGATGGTATGAAATAGTTAATAATTCAATAAAGCTAAGTTTTTTATTAAAGAAACATTCTTCAAACCATTATACTGGCGTTGAAAGTTATTCCAACAAAGCCGAGATGACGAACAAAGAATCGACCTGTCATTAAATAAAGAAATCAGAAACTTTCCTAATAACTAGCAACAATAACTAGTTCAACAAATTGGTGCCTTTGACGGGGAATTGCTAGGTAATGGAAATTCATACTTATATTTTTTATCATTAGTATTTGTAAATAAAAATTTCTTTTCTTTTTGTATAAATTTATTTATCGTTTTGTACATCTTGCTTTTGTTTTTCTTTTTTGTACATTTAAAAATTAAAAACCCAAAAAGAAAGAAAAGTTGAACTAGTGGAGTGAGAACCCACTAGTTATGAAACCTTTTGTTGTTGTTATAAAAAAATTTAGGTGATGTGGAGGTACCTCTCATCAACCTTTTCCAAAGAACAACATAAAAGGGATAGGATTGAGAAAGGAATAGTGGCTGGACTTTTCAAAGAACGATGAAAACTAATTCTTTAAAATTCCTAAAAGAAGCTACTCTAATCCTTAAAGGTTAAGTCACATGCACTTTTTCATGATCATATTTTATTTTGTGATTGTTCAACCTACATCTCTATACACATGCTTTAGTTGATGATTTTTAAGGTTGTGAAATAAAATTGTTTAAACTCAAAGCATGATTGTTCAATTTGTGCCAAAAATTAATTTTTCCAAACTTGAGAACTCCTAAAAATGTGTTCTTTGTTTGACTAAGTTGTTGTTTGGTTTACAATTTAAAAAAATAAATTCATGAACTTCTGAATAGATTTATTTGTGGTTGTTTGAATTGATATATTGGTGTTTGGAATCACATAAAATTCGGTTTGGATTTCCATTTATCAATTGGACTTGAAAAATGCTTAAATTTTTAATGTAAACATAATTTTCATGAATAAAAGCACGATGTTTAATTTGGAATTTATGTCAATCAAATTTTATTCTTGAACATAATGTTTTCGAAATTGAAAAATTCATGTAAATTGTTAGACTAACCTCAAGGAAAAAGAAATTGCAAGTTCTAATGATTTACAGGAAAACAAGTCCAAAAACAAAAGGACAAAAAGAGTTGGCTCTAAAGGCACCACTATCTTGGAGAGGATAGTAAAATCAAGGAGAATGAAATTCTGAGTTCTCCTAACAAGTTTGGTTAGTTTTTAATTCCATTTCTTTCAAAATGTTACACAAATTTTCTTAAAATATTTTCAAAATTACTTGCGGACAAGTCAAGAACATAAGTTGGGGGAAGTGTGTATAAATTTTGAAAGAAATTCATTTTGGTGTATTTTTAAAAAAATTAGTGTGTGTTTGTTTTCTTTTTATTGTGTTTACTTGCTTTAATTGTTTTTCCTAGTGTGATTCATTTTTTAAGTTGTGCTTTTATTTTAGTTTCATTTTGATAATTTGTTTAATAGGTGAAATTGTTGAAACTAAACTAAATAGATAACACACCTTGACTTAAAATTTTAACAAGATCAATGACTTTGTAAATTCACATCATGAGATGAAAATCTGACATTTTTGATTAATTTGTAATGTCATAACTTTGATAAAATGCACACTTTTTGGAAAATCATTTATCATGAACTTGTGAATTTGTTTGAAAATCAAAGATTTGTACATAAACCAACCATGTGAGGGAGTGTAAGCCAAACACAAAAATTATGTGAGCTTAGCGAGAAACTTTTTGCATTTGCACAATTGGTTTTGTTTGAATCTTTCTTTACTTGGTTGCACACAGTTTGATAGGAAATGATCGAGGCAAGTTCTTTAAAATAGAATAAACCACTTGACTAAAAATGACCAATCAAAAATATGAACATCCTTTGTTAACCCCTTTGTGCCTTACAAAGAAAAATTATTATTTCAAACACAACCCTTGAGCCTAATATGGAAAAATAAAAATAAAATCTCCTATACTTTCCTAAGTAAAAGGAGAGCATTTTTCAAAAAAAGAAAGGGTGATGGAAAATATTAAGTTGGAGGAATGGTTGGCCTTGTAAAAGTGTTGAAAAGAAAAAATTCTCAATTTCTTTACAAATAAAAAAAGTAAAGAAATGCTCCAAAAACAAGAAGGAGGAAAAAGAGATTGAGATAAATCAATAAACATTACATAAAAAGGTCAAAAAAAAGAATGAGGAAAGAAAGAAAAAGAAGAAAGGTGAAAAAGGTTGAAAAAGAGTATGCATTTTAAAAGACAAATCAATTTTTGCTCTCTTTTAACTTTGGAAGTATTTTTGAATATCTTGAAAAACCAATTTTATTTGATAGTCAAGCCTCATTACAACCTAAGGTAGACCTTAGTGATCCTTGAAAATTTTTGTGCAATCAAAGTAAGTGTTGAGAAGAAAAACCAAATTAAATTCTTGTAAACCAAAACAAGTTGAGTTTTGAGTGAAATACTTACCCATTCGGTTCCATTCTTGAATCGTGTGTGAAAATGCATCTCTTTTATTTATAACAATTTCTATAAGTAAAATGCTAAATGAATTTTTGAAAAGATGTGTTTATTCTTAGTTTGAAGCATTATGAGTCAAAATCACATCATCATAAACACATATTATGGAACCTTAAAGAATGATGCATAGTTTTGATCTTGTCCAAGTTTAATTCTTCCAAAGCCAAGTAGTTCTTATTTAACCTTTATTTGGGGAAAAACAAAGTCTTAAGTTGGGGGAGTTGATAAGTGCCAAAAATACCTAATTTTCATAAACTCTTCATGACACTTATCCTATGCAAAAAATGTGAAAACAACTTAATTCAACACTTTTTAGATCAATTTTGTGTGTTTGCATAATATGATTTTTTATCACCTCTTGTCCAAGTTCTCTTTGAGTTTTGTAGGAAACTGGACCAAAAAGAATGCTTAGGCTTGAAGAAAGAAAACATGCTTCACCTTGAAGAAATTAAGCCAAAGTACATGAAGCATGTGTGTGTACATGACACATATGTGCTTAAAACTAAACATTGTAAGGTGTTTTCTTAAAAGTTGGAAGAAATTAAAGCCAAATAAAAGTTGCTCACAAAGTTGTCCATCCAAGCACAAAGTTGCCCAACCAAGCACCAAGCACCAGGCTAGGTTAGACCAGACAACCAAGCACTAGGCCAGGTCAGCCAAGCACCAGGCCAGGTTAGCCAAGCACAAGGCCAGGTCAGCCAAGCACCAGGCCATGTCATCCAAGCATCAGGCCAGGTCAACCAAGCACCAAGCACGAAGCACTAGGCTAGGTCTGCCAAGCACCAAGCACTAGGCCAGGTCAGTCAGGCTGCTCAAGCAGACAGCTGAGCGTGCACTTGGTCAGCCATGTTGTTCAAGCAGGCAGCTGAGCGTGGAACCAGGTCAGCCTAGCACTTGACCCACCAGAAAAATGGTTGCTTGGCCTAAAAGAATGGTTATGTCAGGAATGATGTCACAAGCCAAACAACCAGCAAAAGCTAGCTTCTGAGCCAAGTTTATGACCTCATACATGACACAAGCAAGTATGAGGTGTCACCATGCATGCAGCCTAGCCCAAAATAGGCTGTCCAAGCTAGCTGGCCAATATGGGACAAGTTGTTGACCCACCAGTGAACTAAGCAGACAGGAAGGAGGGCTAAGCCCCCCTATTGCCTATAAAAGGAACACCCATTTCTTCACTTTTAAATCATTATACATACTATTTTTCTTCTCATTTTTGGTTCTCTCTCATTTGAGAGTGTTCTTAGGCTGTTTTTATGCTTTTAGCTCATAGAAATTCAAAGGGAATGGAGTTTATTTTTGACATCTTTTGTTGATTTTTTTTTTGGGTAAGGAGATTGAAAAACATCTCATCCTTGGATAGATGGCTCATTCTCCTACAAATTCACTTGGATTATGGTGTAATTTCTTATCTTTAATTTATCCTTTGAAATCAATGCATTCAAGTTATTACTTTTTTGTTAAGTTTTGATTCTTTATGAAGTTCTTAATGCGGTTTTCACTTGATCACCTAAAAATTGATTTAAAGATCCAAAATGCTTCTTCTTAAAGTTTTGACAAGTGAACTAAAAAGTATAACCTACACCTTAGTTCACTTGCCATATCAAACATCTATTTTAAGCAACTTATATTCAAGGCTAAATGATGTTAATGGATCCTGAAGTAGGATGTGACAACCTACTCTGCCAGTGGCGCTTAACTATTGTTTAGTGTATTACATAAGGTTTGAAAATCATCTTATCATTCTAGGACACTAGATGAAGGATTTAGAAATGGTGTGTGGAATTAACCGAAAGTATAACACATAACTTGTAATGTTTCCAAAATTATTTGAGTCAAGAAATAATTCAATCTTTCAAATCAATTTTTCCTTCTTGAATTTGTAAATAGTTAGTTCTTTAATTTTTCATGTTTCTTAGTTCATAAAATCACAAAAACAACTGTAATTGTTACTTTATTACTTTTGATAAAAGATACAAAGTATGAGTACATTTCTATTACGTAATTCCTTGTGGTTCGATATAACCGTATACTATACTACAATTGAATCTTGAAAGATATGCAAATGTAAAATAATAAATTATTAACTTCTAAATTTTATTTGTTGACAAGAAAAAGAAACATTGAATCAAAGTGCAATTTAATTCATAAATTATATCTTTTTGAAAATAAAAAATACTCAATTATAATGAATGATCTAACTACTAACTTTTATTTTTAGTCATTTACATTTCCACAACTAACATTTATTTTCTGTCATTTAAATTCTGCAACTAACATTTATTTATTACTTTATTAATTTATTCTTTACCAACCTCCCATAAGGAAGTAGTCCAGTTAATAAATGAAAACGAAAATAAATATCACTCATTATCACTTGTGTTAATTTGCTAAACTCATACCATTATAGTGAAGTTGGAATTAATCCAACAAAGTCGAGATGGTTTAAAATTGTTAATAATTCAATAAAGTTAAGTTTTTTATTATAGGAATATTCTTGAAACCATTATACGGATGTTGGAATTTATTTTACCAAAGCCTAGATGGCGAGCAAAGAATCGACCTGTCATTAAATAAAGAAATCAGAAACTTGCCTCAATAACCAGCAACAATAACTCTTTCAACACTCATGTAATTGTACTTCTAATTAAATGTGATATCAACTTGTGAAAATTGCACTTACATGGAACATGAAAATAATGTCTTAAAGGATAAAATTGCTAATTTTATATCTAGTAATCACAAATCAAACAACTTACTTTCTTTCTACATGTAAAATTGTTGGAATTAAACCTAGTTTCGGATATATGCATGCAAATAACACATTTCACAAGAAACGAGTAGATGTTCTGAAAATGTCATATCTTGAATTCCTTACTTGCTTTTAGTGTGGATTGCATGGTCACACCTTGAATGCATGTAATATTAGAATGCACGATATTCCAAATGGAAATTATATGTGGATTACTAAGAATCAAAATCCCCAAACTTCTGACAACAAGGGACCCAAGATTAGTTGGGTACCCAAGAAATGTAAGTAATCATGTTTTGTAGGTGTGGCAAAGGACATATGGACTTCAAATTTTATAGGGGCAGCAAGTGTTCTAGGCACATAGAAGGTGAGAAGATCAAATTTCTTTGACTTGTCACCAAAGGAAAATGGATCATGAAACTTATGAGCAAAATGTCAATTCAAATGATTGAAGCTAGGAAGTATTGTGCTACAAAGGTAAAATAAGGTATACTTTCCAAATTCTAAGTATTACATACTTGAAATGTCATAAATATATTCTATAATGAAATCCTAGCAAGGCCATAAAATCAAGAATCAGGAAATCCCCCATAAATCACTTTTAGGCCTAATGCTTTGTGTTTCTCATTTACATGCTCTCAAATGCAAACATGATATCATTGAACAAGTATAAGAATCGTTTAACCATGTTTTGATTAATAAGTAAATATAGAAATACTATCTACGATTTTCTAATCATGTTGAAGCCCAACAAGTTAAATCTCATATTAATGCAATTGACCAAAACTATTCTTGGAAAAGCCTATGCAAATTTAATGCTTGATTAAGCCATCTCCAAAAGAGGAGATGAAAGGTATGCTTACTATTTTTGTTGGTACTCATGAGGCTAATCATTAAGGATTTGATATGCTATGCAAGAAAAAGGCAAGAATCAAGAATTGAATAAAGGCCAAAGAAGGCATCAATATGCAAAATTCTAACATCTTGATAAAGATGAGGTAAAGCATGTGAGGTAACCAAATATCGTAACATGTCTTGCACTAAAATGTCTAATCACATGTTTTGTCTGATATATTATGCCTAAGTGTTTGAATGCATGCTAGACATCTACATAATCCTAAATAAGCCCACTTGTCGCCAATATATGCATGTATTCTTAATTGTATAATTCATTTTTGATTGAATATGCTATCATGCTCTTTTGGCTCTGTGTTAAGTGTACATTACGTGTTTAGGACAGATCTTTATCTTAGAGTCTTAGCAAACCTCTAAACTAATTCAAAATTGTGTCAAAAGTTGTTTTTGTGACTTGTTTAATTGATTGTTCTGTGTTTTAATCGATTACCTGGACTTTTTCTATATGTCTTAATCGATTATTTGTTCCCTTAATCAATTACCTCGGCTAAAAAAATGTTTTAAAATTTTAATCGATTAAGATGGAACATAATGGATTAACTGTGTTAAAATTTGAATCCCGTTAATCGATTAACACAAAGGTTAATCGATTAAGTGCAGTCATAAAACAGATTCAAATATAGTTATGGGTTATGTTCTTTCTAACCCTAACCTCGTGAATTCTATCTTTTTGACCTAAATTGGTCCTGTAATTCATCCTCAAACTTAGATTAGAGCTACCCAATCTCTTATTCTTTCCTCCTCTAATCGTCTAACCCATCAATTTGGTTGAAATTGTATAACCTAAGCTTACACCATTTCTAAACCTAACTTTGAATTTCTTCTTAATCGATTATCCATCCTATATTTCTGCACCAATGAGTAATGAGAGACCAAAAAGTGTAAAACATATAGTTGGATCAAACCGTTCTCTACGTCATCATGGACGTGCGAGAAATCTCAATGTTGATGGGTCTTCTTCATCTAGGTAGAATCCATCACTGGGTTTAGACCCATATTATGCTCCTATTCTTCAATCAGAAAGATTGGCTAGGTTCGTAAGCCAGAAACCAACATACATCCGATATGCCAACATGGCGTGGATGGTGGAGCAGGGATTTCAATTCCATTATGAATTGGAGGCACAAGGTGTCATAAAATTTCTAGAATTAAATGGCAGTATTTACCTCTCTCTAGTTTGGGAATTCTATGCAAATATTCAGTATAAAGATGGTGGATATAGGAGTATGGTACAAGGGAAGCAGATTTTATTGAATAATGTGTTGTTCATGGATGTTGGTGGCTTAGCATGTGATGGTGGTTCCCTCGGAGATTGTAATGATGATGAATGGAGCGCGTATGACTCTAAAGAGATGTACAAGTCATGCTTGAGGGGACCTTGCCACTTTGTCTAATGTGATCTTACAAAAGATGGGTCTTTAACCATAGAAAATAGGCTATTACACTACATGATATCATACATTATGGTTCAGCACAACACAAATCATGTGCAACCAACTGCGAATGATCTGAAGCTTATATTTGTTGTTAAGGAAGGAATTCTGATAAGTTGGCCCGACGAGATTCTGAAAGTGATTTATGGCATCGCATCATCTTCATCGAGACTGCTGGCATGTGGGATCTTTATCTTCCGTGTCATTGATCATATAGGGATCGACACAATTAGTGTGGAGATAATCGTCGTAAATCCCAGAGAGCACATGGTCCATGAGAATCTCATTCACAATATGAGAATTTATAAATATGGTGGTGAATGAATGTATCAAGAGGACTATAGGACCATTGTGAATTTGGAAATGTCTAAGGAAGAAGAAGGTGGTGAGCGAGGTGAGCAGAATCAGGAGCACCAAAATGGTGGGGTGTCTGATATGCCTCAAGGACCTTCATTTGGTTTGGCTCATCTGGATTTCATGGAACAATGCCTAAATGAGCGAATTGACTCAAAGATGCAATCTATGGAAGATAGGCTCATGACAGAGTTTCGTAGACAAGATGAAGAGAATCATAATCGTTTTGAGCAATTTCACTTCTTACTCAAGACCTTTGGTGGATTTCCGCAAACGCCTCCTAGCTAGCTTAGGATGTCTAGTGTGTCCTAGTTAGGTGTTGTTTTAGGAGTATGTGGTCTTTAAGTTTGTTTTTGGTTATTGCCTTGTATTTCCAAACTTGTTACTTTGTTTTTCTGCTTTGACTTGAATTGTAATCACATGACATGCTATGAATATATTGGTTTTATGCTTTTCAAATTGACTTATGTACATTTATATCACTTTTGTAATCATTTCAACCAACAAGTGATATAAAACAAGTGGTATAACAATTGGTATAGATGAAAAAATGGTACCAACAAGTGGTATCATAAACAAATGTCTTCATACCGTTTACATAATTGATATAAATAAGTGTATGAAACCAAAGATATCAAATTAAATAACTTTCTGCATATAGCATGTGGCCTGCATTGTATTCTGTCATAATAGTAGGTTTAATCAATTAACAACAGGCCATAATCGATTAACCATCATAAAATGAAATTTTGTGTAAAATTGAATAATACATAATCGATTAAGTACTATTTTAATCGATTAGCAGCAATAGAATTTGCATTGATTTTCCTTTCGTTTGGCAATATACTTTCATATATTACTTTGCTTTTTGATCAGGCCAAAAGGGGGAGAAAAGTTGTTGTTTATATTTTGTAGGACTTGCAAGAGTAGAAAAGTTGAGAGGCTTCAACAAAGATAATGATAAATCACCTGATGCTCAAATTGAAGGGGAGCAAGAGAGAGAAATGTGCATCAATGTTGAAAGATAATTTCGAGAGGTTGTTTCCCTTCTCAATAGATTGTTCCTTAGCGAGGTGCCAATTTGTTGAAAGGGTTATTGCTCTCTTTTTTCGTGGTGTTCTTTTTATTTGATTAAGTAAGAGAACTCAGTTTTAATCTTTGGTCGCCATCTCGGCTTTGTTGAAATAAATTCCAACGCCGGTATAATGGTTTCAAGAATATTCCAGTTACAACTTACTTCTTAATAATCATGTGAATGAGTTATTCCTTCTTTGACCCATCTCGGCTTTGTTAGAATAAATTCTAACGCCGGTACAATGGTATCGAAGCAACCCCTTATTACATAATTATTAAGTACCTTTGAATATCATCTCGGTTTTTTGGAATAAATTCCAACATCGGTTTAATGGTATTCTAATGTACAAAAGTGATGAATAGTTAGTTGTTAGAAACAAATAAATAATTAAAGAACAAAAGAATAATAAATTTAAGTGACCTTTTATTTATTTACTCCCTTCCGGGTTCATTTTATTAACAAACCAAACTTCTTCCTTAATGAAGGTTTGTATTAAAGAATAAATAAATTGCGGAAAGTAAATAACAATAAATAAAAGTTAGTAAGTTAGTTTCATCACTTTTGTATATTAAAAGGTATTTTC
>NC_032019.1:32949652-32950806 GCF_001865875.1 Lupinus angustifolius | reverse complement strand
GTTCCAAATGAGAGTACAAAATTGATTTTTGCATCTCATTTGCCTTCTCCTTTTCTCCTCTTGAATTCTAAACTAAAATTACAAACTTACTTTGAAATAAAGCTCTAAAAACTAAGAAATGAAGAGAGAACTTCAGAAAGAGTTTCTAGTGAGAGACTTGTTAATTTCAAGTGTAAATGCTTTTTTTTGCTTGAATCAATTGGTCTCTATTTATAAACTTTCTTTATGGACCTCTGAGCTACTTGGCTGGACCGCTAAGCAACTGACCAAACCCTTCAGCATGGGTTTGGTCCCTTGATCAAGTAGCTTAGTCACCTCCTTATGCTTGACTCATCAAAGCTAGTTGTGAGCTATGAAACCAACTATTGTGAGATACTTCTGAAAAGCCTATGGTGGGCTACTTGAGGTGACCTATGGTGGGCTACTTGAGGTGAGGTCATGGGTGACTTCATGGTTTGCTTGATGGTTAAGTCAAGTCTGGGTGCGCACCGCTCCACACACATGTTTCACCGCTAAGCTGCTTGTTCAACAGCTTTGACCGTGCTGACTAGGACGTGGCTTGGTGCTTGCTGATCTGTTCAGGAGTTTGGTTCTCCGCTAAGTTGCTTGGTTGGTTCTTCGATGAGGTCTGACCGTGCTAGGACTAGGCTGGTCCTAGGCTGAGCGGCCAAGCAGGTCTGCTCAGCAGCTTGGTCCAGGTCAAGCTGGTGTCCAAGTCAGGGTGGTGTCCAGGTCAGCTCAGTGGGGCTTGGTTTGGCTGGACAGCTTTGTGCTTGATTTCTTCATGGTGAAGCAACCTTTTTTCCTTTGTTTTGTTACTTGATTTTTGTTGGTCGCTTGGCACTTTTGGGCTGTTTTCTTTAAGTTAAGGTAAGTATTTGATTTTTGCAAGTTGCTTGGCCTACCTTAACTTAGGTTTCTTCAAGACGAAGTAAGCTACCTTTCTTCAAGGCTAAGTAACCAAATTAAGCACATAGCATGCCATGCTTTAATCTTGATTACTTTTAGCAATTCATTTTGAGCTCTTGTCTTAAATTTTGGCTTGAATTCTTGTCCATCTTTGAATTTATACTTTAATATTCAATTTCCTACAAAACTCAAAGAAAACTTGGACAAGAATTAATAAAGAACTAATTTATTCAATCATGCAAAAT
>NC_032019.1:32859730-32949552 GCF_001865875.1 Lupinus angustifolius | reverse complement strand
ACTTGATTACTTTTAGCAATTCATTTTGAGCTTTTGTCTTGAATTTTGGCTTGAACTCTTGTCCATATTTGAATTTATTATTTAACATTCAATTTCCAACAAAACTCAAAGAAAACTTGGACAAGAACTAATAAAGAACTAATTTATTTAATCATGCAAAATTCACCTAAAAAGTGTTAATTTAAGTTGGTTTTCTACAATTTGCATAGGATAAGTGCCATAAAATGATGGTGAAAAGTGTATATTTTTTGCACTTATCAATCAAATTACAAGAACATCGCAAAATATAGTTGATTGTCATCAAGCAGATCCCACAAAGAATTGTCAGATCCAACAAGTTGTGAACAAGTGTCAACAAGTGTTTGTCATCATCAAAAGGGGATAATGAAGATGCAAGCATGCATGAATGAACAAGAGTGTGTATGCAAGCATGCATCACATATATTTTGATGAAGACAAAAGGTTGATGAAGACAAAAGAAGACAAAGTTTAATATAGACAAAGATCAACAACATGATTAATGATCAAGGACAAGCTTGAAGGGATGAGCAAATCAACTTTCAACAAGTATCAAATAAAGTCAAGATTCAAGTTCATACATGGCAAAACATTCAAAAGAAGATCTAGAGTCTAAGTATTTTATATCTCTATTTGGTCTTAAGATGTTTGCTTAGAAAGAGTCTAGGCTAGGATTAACCTCAATGAAAGTCTCACAAGCTAAAATCAATCATAATGAAAATGAGACTTACATGCATACATACATGATTTCCATGCACATGCATGCATACATGATCATATGTTTTTGAATGCATTTAAAAAGAGTTTTTAAATCATACGTCTTTCAAAGGCATGCATCATACTTTTATAAATCATACATGAGGTTCATTCATCATTGAAATATTTTGTTAGAAAAATATTAATTGATTAGGAAATATTTTAATCGGTTAAATATTAATTTATTGGGAACTCATTAATCGATTAAGTTAGGGTTTAATCAATTAAGGGTTGTTACTATTGTTTTTGTATGGTGTTTTCAAGAACTCGTTAATCGATTAAGTTTAAGGTATAATCGATTAATTTCAGCTTAAAATATAGTGGTATATTAACCCAAGTTTTTCATATTGCTTCATTATTGAGGTGAACATTGATTCATAGAGTTAGAACACATATTCGAAATAAACAGATTACACATTTTGTTCAGAAAATCTTAAGCTCTAAATTTCATATCTTTAGAGAGATTTTCAAAGTATTATTTTGAGAAAAAGAAAAGGGTGAATCTTTATAAGATACCCATTGAGCTTAATTGTCGAATCTTTTGTTAAAGAAACCTTACATCTCACGTTCTGTTCTATAATTATGAGATCTTTTAGAAGGGTTCTTAGATTCTAAGAAGAGTGGTTAAATCTACATATTGATGTGTACACATAACTTGAAAGAATTGTTAGACAAGGCAACAATATATTCTCTTGGTGTGATTGTTATTGCTATTGATAGAGAATAGGTTTGGGAAAATTCCTAGTTGTTGTTAGATGTGTCCTCACGAAAAGCAAGAGGTCTTGGTATTGAGTGATACCTGACTGAGGCTTAATCGTGAAAAGATAGGAGATCTTAGTAGACGAGAGAGAGGTCAAACCGAGGTTGTCAAGTTCATAGAGATCAAGAAAGTAGCGTCTTGCATCTTGTATTGGAAGCTTGTTTGTAAAAGTACATTAAAGATTCCATAATGAAGGAAAAACTCCCAATATCATAAGCGGATGCCTGAATGTAGTTTGCAAGTGGACCTGCAAACGAACCAGGATAAAAGCCGTGTCTCATTCTTCTTTTTCCTTATCTTTTACATTTCCACATTACTTGATTTACTTAACTTGACATGCATATAATTTTGTATTAATTGGATATTTTGTATTGTGCATTTATTGTGCTTAATCTTCTATAATAAGTGCATATAAGTTTAGTTGAATTTTGGTAATCTTGGAGATCAGAAAAAACTGTTTTCATTGAACAAGAACTAAATAATTGATTAAGGTGTTTAGTTAATCGATTAACATCAAAATGAGTTAATCGATTATAGTTGTGTTTAATCAATTAAACAATGTATAATTTTGTGTTTGTTGTTTGTTTATCAAGCAACGGTAATCGTGTACCATATCACTTATTCACCCCCTCTAGGTGAGTGATAGAGTCTTATGGGACCCAACAAATAACTCCAATAATCTCTATTAAGATAATAAAAATAAATTTTTGATATAGTAGAAATTTAATAAAATGAATAAAATGAAAATATATATCATTTTAAGAAAAAACTAACCTACTAAAAAATCACTTCGAAAGTTTCCAACAAGTATCTCACCAAACTTTTTAAAATCATATTCAAATAGTGATATTGAGAAATCATATATCTTTTAGACTTGTACCATAAGTAGTAAAATGCATTTTGTAGGTATGATTTCTTGCCATAATTTGGAGATCATTGTGCATCACATTGAAATTGTGCATGACATATGTGTTATTTTCAGTTCTGTCCATAGATTTAACTCTTCATTTTTAAGAGAGACTTGGATCTTGCCTCCTTAAATTAATTAAAACAATTGAACTTTAGTAATTTATCAAACATATTAAAATGTTATAGGATATGTTATTACTATACAGTCCATCAATATTATTTCCAGATATCCAGGTTTGGGTGGAAGTTGCATACACCAATTTTCTATAATTCTAACAACAATCTTTCACATGTGTTTTGAATCATTCAAATCATTTATCATCTCGAATGGGTGTGATATTGACATTAACACAACAAAGAATAATTTATGAAAACATTAAGCCACCATGAAAAAAAGTTTAAGATATAAAAAATGCAATATTTTAGTAAAACATATAGAGTAAATTACACTGACACACCCTGAGTTTTAGTGAAATTACACAAACCACCCCTCCATTTTTACACCTATAATCTCCCCCCCCCCTAATTTTTATGCATATATTACACTAACTACCCCCTCTATGAAAAATAAGTATGATTTTTTAAACAAAAAGGATGATAAGTGTAATTAAGTTAAACGAAATACAATATATTGTGGAAACAAATACAAATAGTATACGAGTCAATATATTTTCATTATCTTTTGTTCGTTACAATATAATATAAGAGTGATTTAAACAATATATCCTTAGAATTATTGATGCATATTGTACTATTGGCTCATATACTATTTGGACTTGTCTCCATAATATATCATATTTTATTTAACTTAATTATACTTATCGTCTTTTTTTGTTTAAAAAATCACACTTATTTATCATGTAGGGGTGATCAGCGTAATGTATGTATAAATATCATATGGTTTTTTGTAGGTATAAAAAGTTGATGGGTGATTTGTGTAATTTCACTAAAAATCAGAGTGAGTTAGTGTAATTTACTCAAACATATATAACCATAAGTTAATGAAAGAAGGGTATTGTAGTAAGATAAAAAAATATTAACGCCATTTTTCCCGGAGGTGAGCTAATAAGTAGGCTATCATATATTACACAGACCTTGTTATTATTGAAAATATCACTCTCAACATAAGATTCAACTTTATCCATCATGAGGATATTCAAGAGTGTAATAATCAAATAGTTATTAAAATTATATAGAAAGTGGGAAATAAAGTACAACTTTCAACACATGAGATAGAGAAAGTGGAATACACGTGAGAAACATATAGGTAAAATGGGTAGAGAAAAGATATTTATAACCCTAAATTGAAATCGATCATAGTGTATACAATATGACTAGTTTAGTATAGAAACTCATTTGCAAAAAAATATATAGATCAAACAATGGACAGTGTTCAATAGCGCTAATATGCCCAATATGTAAGAATTGTACAGCCTAATGCCCAAACCTAATTTAGTAATAGCATGTCATAGTAAATATGATACTGTAGCAACAACTAAAAACCATTTAAAAATTGTTCATTCAACAATTTAGTTAAGAGAAGGCAATGATATAGAGTTATATATTGTCTGGTAAATCAAGAATCAGTAATTGAGGATATCTATTAAACATAGACTGCAAAGAATCAACCATTACTAAATGGACAATTTAGCACACAGAAAAAATAATAGATATTAGTATTAAACATATTGCTCGTTGTATGCAATTGCTCATTGTATGCATCATCTAATAATCGTGACCCATGGCTTAGTTCATGAGGCTTTCTTTTGTTTCTGGTTTTCTGGTTTATTGTAGATTATGCAGGTCATAATAAAGGCTTCATGGATTGTACTTAGGTTGCTTTATGGATTGGCTTTAGTTGTGGAGCATCTTGCCTTTAAGCACATGTTGAATATGCATCAATAAGTTTGTTAAAAAGTTGTTAAATTAGTTTCAATTCAGTTTTCTTCTTTTCCAAGCAACACCATCTGTTATATAAGAATGGTGCCTGCCTTGGAAATAAACACACAAAATCATTGTAGTCTTCAATAATACATATTCTCCATTTAACTTCATGATGGATTCCTGTATGGTATCAGAGCTCTCCAAGTGAGAGCTCTGCTACTAAGGCCGTCCTCTACATCTCTTTCACACCCTTTCCTAATCTTTCCAAATCCTCTCAGATCTTTTTACACAAAACTTGGATCAAAGCCATGGAAGCTGAATCAGATCAAACACAACAGGCATACCAGAATATTGATGCAATACAGAACCCTTATTATCTACACCATGGGGAGAATCCAGGATTCACTTTGGTATCAACAACCTCTGGATGGAAGAAATTATGAATCATGGTCAAGAGCCACGAGAAGGGCACTCAAGTCGAAGAACAAATTCAAGTTCATCAATGGAGCAGTAGAAGTTCCACATCCATCAGATCCAATGTATGATTCTTGGGAGAGATATAACAACATGATAATCTCTTGGATCACAAGGTCATTAACACAACAAATTGCCCAGAGTATTGTGTACATAGAAAGTGCACAAGAACTATGGGAAGATCTCAAGGAACGTTTCTCAAAAGGAGATCACTTTAGGACATCATATCTCCTTCAATAAATTCACTCAATGAAGCAAGGTGATAGAGACATTTCTGCTTTCCACACAGATATGAAGACAGTATGGGATGAATTGGAGTCTTTGAGACCCTTACCTGTATGTACCTGTCCTGTGAGGTGTAGCTGCAATATGCCTAGGATCATGAGGAACTACATCTCAAGGGTCTTGGAGAACAATTTGACACAATAAAGGCCCAAATCCTCCTTATGAAACCATTGCCATCAATGAACAAGGTCTTCTCACTTGTCTTGCAGCAAGAAAGACAATATGAGGGACTAGAATATGACAACAAGAAAGTGGTAAATTCCATAAACTCTACCTAACCTTGGAGGAATCAACCCAATAGGAATTCTGGCAAAGGAGAAAACAATGATTTTAGCAATAGAAAGAAATATTAAGGGAATGCATGGACAAGAAACTATGCCAAGGCATCTAGATCAGGTAGCAATAACAAAGTATGTACTTTTGTGGAAAAGAGAAACACATTACAGAGACAAGCTACTTCAAACATGGCTTTCCTCCCAATTTCAAGTTCAAGGCCAAGCAAGATAATGGTTCTGTTAATAATATTCATGTTGATCATGGTAAAGGGCAAGAAACAAAGAATAGAGATACAACTAACACACAAGCAGACCAACCTTTACAAATAAGCAGCCTTGAACACAACATTAACCAAGTGAGCCAAGATTACCTCAATGAAGAACACTCTGAAATATCAGGTACAATTCTTAACAATAAAGCATGGATTTTAGATAGTGGTGCCACTGATCACGTTACAAATGATGCATCAAACTTTACAAATGTTAGTTGCATTAGGCCCATACATGTTAAATTTCCAAACAATGTTACTATGATAGCAAAACATTCAGGAACTATTCATTTAACTCATACTCTTATCCTGCATAATGTGTTGTATATGCCTAGTTTCAAATACAACTTAGTTTCTACTAACAAGCTAGCATGCTCCTTAAAATGTAAGCTTATCTTTGATAAGGAATTTTGTTTGATTCAGGATACGACTTCCTTGAAGATGATTGGCTATGTTGAAGCATATAACAGTCTATACATTCTTAGTAGAGATCATAGAATTGTTGACAAATCTTTACATGTAATTGGATCCATAAACAAAAACAATGATCTTGTTTTCGATGTTTGACATCATAGATTAGGCCACCCCTCTCTATTTGTTTTACAAAGTATAAATAAACAATTTCCATTTGTAAACTATGATTCTAAGATTGTTTGTGATACTTGCCATACTGCTAAACAGTCAAGATTACCATACACAAAGAGCTCTTCTTTCAGCATTGAACCATATGACCTTATACACATGGACATTTGGGGTCCCCTTAGCACACCTACTATCCATGGCCATAAGTAATTCTTTACCATTGTGGATGACTTCAGTAGGTATACTCGGGTCTACCTTATGACCAACAAGTCTGAGACAAGGAAACTAATTAGCACCTTTTTCCAACTAGCTAACACCCAACATAACAAGAAGATTAAGGCTATTAGATCTGACAATGGCTTGGAATTTATTTAGCCTGATTTCTATGCCCAACTTGGGGTTATCTATCAAAAATCTTGTACTGAGACACCACAACAAAACTCTGTGGTTGAGAGAAAGGACAGACACATCTTAAACACCACTCGTTCTTTCTTTTTCTAATCCTATATGCCCAAGGTCTTTGGGGCTATGTTGTTCTGCACTTTGTCCATCTAATCAATAGATTACCTACCCTTGTGCTCAACTCTAAATCCCGTTATGAAACTTTATTTCACAAGCAACCTGATCTCACCTACCTTCGTGTGTTTAGATGCCTTGCATATGCTTCTACACTCACACATAATAGGACCAAACTTGATCCTAGAGCTACTAAATGTCTCCTCCTTGGTCATGTAACTGGCATTAAAGGTTACCTTTTATACAAATTGCACATCAGGAACCTTTTCCTATCTCGAAATGTCACCTTCTATGAGCATGTTTTCCCTTACCAAGTCACCCAACCTTCCCATAATCCTAATTCTACTACCACTGATGGTATCCTCCCTTTGCCTACCACACCATCACATAACCTTCCGCTACATGATGATACCTCTATTACTCATACAAGTTTGCCTCACAATACCATTGATCTCTCCAACCAAATACCTGTTCCACCATCCTCACCTATCCATAATGATGTTGAGATACACACTAGAAGATCCCTTAGACCATCTCATCCACCTGGGTACCTCCAAGACTACCATTGCAACTACCTGAGCTCTACATCCACAACCAAACATAAGAACATTAAACACCCCCTTGATCATATTTTGTCTTATAACACTTTATCCAATCACCAGCTACATTACACCTTATCCATCACCTCTCATACCGAGCCTAAAACATACAATCAAGCTATAAAGTCTGCTAATTGGATCAAAGCCATGAACAATGAATTGGATGCCTTACACCTCAATGACACTTGGACCCTCACTACTCTTCCACCCAACAAAAGAGTCATAGGATGTAAATGGGTTTATAAAATCAAATATAACGTAGATGGCAGTATTGAAAGACACAAGGCACGCCTTGTTGCAAAGGGAAACAACCAAACCGAAGGATTAGACTACAATGAGACCTTTGCCCCTGTTATTAAGCTAACTACCATTAGGCTTCTCTTAGCTCTAGCTGCAATACAAGGTTGGACATTGCATCAACTTGATGTCAATAATGCCTTCCTCCATGAAGATCTTGATGAGGTGGTATACATGACCCTACCCCTTGGTGTGCATAGTTCTAAAACAAATCAGGTTTGTCAATTAAAAAAATCCCTTTATGGTTTGAAACAAGCTAGTAGGCAATGGTTTTCCAAATTATCTTTTTCTCTCATTTCCTTGGGATACAAGCAATCCCAACAAGACCACTCATTTTTTACAAAGACAAACAACCATCACTTCACTGCCCTATTGATCTATGTTGATGTTCTCATCCTGGTAGGAAACAACATCAATGAAATCCAATATGTCAAAGACCACCTTAACACTCAACTCAAAATCAAAGACTTAGGGAACTTGAAATACTTTCTTGGTCTTGAAGTAGCCCGTTCCAAGCTTGGCATTACATTATGCCAAAGAAAATACACCTTAGACTTACTTCACGATACTGGCTTCCTCACCTCCAAGCCTGTCCCCACACTAATGGTTAACCATTCACATACACCAACATGACAGTGAACCTTACCATGACCTTGTCTCCTATAGGCAACTTGTAGGAAGATTACTCTATTTAACTAATACCCGTCCTGATATCACCTTCGCAGTGCAACAACTCACCCAATTCATGGCTAATCCTATTGTCATGCATCACAAAGCCATGACTCGTGTTCTTAGATACATAAAAGGAGCACCTGGACAAGGCTTTCTCTATCCTACCACATCCATCATCGAAATCAAAGGTTTCTCTGACTCAGATTGGGCCACTTACCCCGACACTAGGAAATCTATTTCAGGCTATTCTATGTTTCTAGGAGACTCTCTTATTTCATGGAAATCCAAGAATCAAAACACTGTTTCTAGATCATCCTCAGAGGCAGAGTATCGTGCTCTTGCCATAGCCTCTTGTGAAATTCAGTGACTTACATATCTTCTCACTGATTTCCAATTCCTTTATAAACAACCTGCTTTACTTTATTGTGATAATAATTCGGCAAGACACATTGCTGCTAATGTTGTTTTTCATGAACGTACCAAACATGTTGAGATTGACTGCCCTGTTATTCGAGAAAGATTGCATAACAAGCTTCTTCATCTATTACCTATCTCAACCTCTGCTCAAATAGCAGATGTGCTAACTAAACCATTAGAACCTATTCTTTTCAATCAAATGTTAAGCAAGCTGGGAGTGATTAATATACACTCTCCATCTTGAAGGGGGTATTACACATATTGCTCGTTGTATGCAATTTCTTATTGTATACATCATCTAATAATCCTGGCCCATGCCTTAGTTCATGAGGCTTTCTTTTGTTTCTGGTTTTCTGATTTATTGCAGATTATGCAGGTCATAATAAAGGCTTCATGGATTGTACATAGGCTGCTTTATGGATTGGCTTTAGTAGTGGAGCATCTTGCCTTTAAGCACATGTTGAATATACATCAATAAGTTTGTTAAGAAGTTGTTAAATTAGTTTCAATTCAGTTTTCTTCTTTTCCAAGCAACACCATCTGTTATATAAGAATGGTGCCTGCCTTGGAAATAAACACACAAAATCATTGTAGTCTTCAATAATACATATTCTCCATTTAACTTCATGATGGATTCCTTTAATTAGAATGTAAAAACATTAATATATGCCAACAATGCAATGGACAACCACCAATAATGGAAGCAAATGTAGAGAGTTATATAAATTTCAAGTTGTGACAATGTCTATTAGACATAGACTACATGGAATAGAAAATAAAATTGAGGTATGAATTGTGATATTTACTTGGATTAAAATTATTATGTGAAAAAATGAACACTAAGCAATGATGGACATGTAGAGAGTTAACCTTACAAATTTTAGACCCAATGTAAGATTAACATTCAACAACTGGACCTAATCAGTAAAAAAAAATATGCACCCAATATCCAAAGTGGTTATACCATAAATTAATTACCACTCAGTAGAAAGATATAAGGTAGTAACAATCAGCAAAAAATAGAATCAGTAAGGATAACAAAGAAAAAAACAATTACATAAATATTCCATTGGAAACTCAGAAAAAGTAAGAAAGACCAGATTTTTAACAAAGAAATTTAAAAAAGTATACTTTGACTCTCTAAGTAAGTAATGAACGGCTCATTTTCAGATTGGGAGAGACCTCAATGTCATTTTAAACAACAAAAGGTCAATGAACCCGTAGTTCCCATGGATGACTTTTGGCAACATGAAAAAATGAGAAATTTTGGGGATAGAAAACCTCCTATGATATGAAATGGGCCACTTTTTTGAAAAAGTTACAAAAATATTCCATTAGAAACCCAAAACAAGTAAGAAGGCTGATTTTTAACAAAGAAAATTAAAAGAAATGTATACTTTGACACCCAAAGTAAGTAGTGAATGACTGATTTCAGATTAGTAGGGACCTCAATTTGGGGATCATGACCTTCGTGTTTTCACGAGCACTAAATAAATAATGCTACCTTAAATTGATGAATATATCTAAAGGACAGAGTTGGAGTGAAGTAGTAATGCAGAAGTGTATGGAAGAAGAAGAAATGAAGGGGTATAGAAAAGTGTGGTATGAGGTAACAAGATCAACAAATCAGATAGAGAAAGTGGAATACACGTGAGAGATGTGAAACTAATGTGGGTGTCGAAAATACAATTATAACTTATAACACCATATTCAAGTCGATCATAGTATATACAATACGTCAAGTTTCGTAATTGCAAAAAAAAAAATTAGAAAAATTAGAAAGCCCAAATAGTGGACAATGAT
The DNA here is from genome assembly GCF_001865875.1 of Lupinus angustifolius. Taxonomy (NCBI): domain Eukaryota; kingdom Viridiplantae; phylum Streptophyta; class Magnoliopsida; order Fabales; family Fabaceae; genus Lupinus; species Lupinus angustifolius. The sequence goes on along the minus strand of NC_032019.1, from coordinate 32,939,036 downwards.
CAATGACACTATTATCCCCAATATCTGGGCATTGTAAAGCAAAAAAATCAAACTCAATTTAGTAATTAAATATCAAAGTAATAACATAAAATTATTTAACAGCAATGTGCAATGACATAATTGACTCATGAATGTTGAAGACAATAAAAAAAGTAATGTAACATTTCAGAAAATACAGTCAATATAAAATTTTTGTTTTTTTGTAATTAATTTTAATTTGGTATTACAATTATACCCCCTCACGCTTTGAACATGTCTTTTACAGTGATACTATAAGTCCATTGTATTCTTATTAAGATAGTAGAAGCCTCCCATTTTATTGGATGCGATCAAACCAAACAGGTGAAAGTAATTTATTTTGAATGTAATATCTACGTATTGTCAGTATAAAGATTTATATACATTCAGTATATCATCTATCATTCTTTTGTATTACATTTTTTGAAGAGTTAATGATAATTAACTATGAATGATGGATGATACACAGACAATTTAAAAACTCTTACAAATTATTAGTGCATATATCTTTTCCTCTTGAGAACATTGTTTCTAAGAATCAATGAACCTTTGACCATATACAATTAAACTATCGTTGTGTTATTCGACTTTAACATTCTAATTAAATGTCTGTCCTAAGATTTTCTAGGCCTTGTGTAGGGATGGCAAAAATATCCGTACCTGTGGGTACCCGCGGATAAAACCTGTACGGGCACAGGTACGAGTCACAAACGGGTACCCACGGAGATTATAAATGAGTTTTTAAAAATACCCGTAGTACATACGGGTGGGTACGTGTATTATGGTACCCGTATCCGCGGGTACCCATTATTTATATGATTAATATATTATATTTAATTAAAATCAAAAATACATTATTCTAACATTTATTACACTATGTATATTTTATCCCTTTACTTTGTTTACATATTTTATTGAGTTTGATGGTGAAACACCCTACAAATATTATTACATGGGTAGAAATACACATGTTTTAAAGAAAATATATACTTTTTCTTAAAGAAATGAGAACAAAAAATCACACAAATAGTAAACACCAATAAATTTAGCATTTTTGCCAAATATTCAATCAAAATGTACAAAAATAATTAAGTTTCATCTTATTTGAAACACAAGAGAAGTAAAAATTTATTTATAATAGAGGAAACCCGCGAGTACCCATTGTACCCACAGGTACCCAAAAATACCCGCGAATATCTGCACACGGGTACCCATACGGGTATGGGCGGATATGAGTATTACTCTTCTATTTTAAAACGGGTAGCGGGTAGCTACTACCCATGCTCGCTCATGCCCATTGCCATCCCTAGCCTTATGTGAGGCAAAGATGAGAGCCCTTATCTATAAGAAAATTAAATAAAATTTGTACATCAAAATAAAACTAACTTAGAATTTAAAGCAAATCATAAGAACACAAGTAGATTGATTTTAATACTGTAATATGATAATATAATGACCATTATAACGAATAATATATTTAACAAATTAATAAGTAGAGTGTAATAATAACTAATAAATGCAATAATAAATATGTCCTATGAGAATGAAATTTTTTAGGATCCAAAAAATATGTAAAATAAGAAATTACTTAAGAGATGCATGACGACCAACTAGAGATTCTAATATGAATGTAGTTATTTTATATTTGTATTAGGAAACCCATTGAGAGAACACTAATAGCAATGATTATGAAATATGGGAGAAACGTTTCCTCCCAAGAAAACTAAATTTAAAAGTATTGAAATTCTTAAGAAACTTAAGATCTCCATTACCCACTTTCCTCCAATACGACGTGGTTAAGGTATTGCAAAACAAACGTGACTTCAATAACCTAACTCACACTCTGCAACGCACCGTTTCACTCTCTTCAACCATCCACTCCGATTTCAATCACCTTCGGTCTTTGCTTCAAAGTCTTCTTCATTCTTTTCCCTTTTTGCTTCGCTATTCTTTCAATTTTTAAAATCAAATTAGTAACGTGCCGAAATTTGGGGATTTTAGAATGAATTTTGTGTTTTTTTCCTGCTTCTGTGTTGTTTAAAAATAAATGTGGGAATTTAATATTTTGTATCAAAGTTTCCATTTTGTATCAAGTTTCCATATTCGACAATAAATGTAAAACTTTGTTGAATATCTATAATATGAATCAATGTGTAATGAAGAAAGGGCCACAACTTCTAGAAGAGTGTGAGTCAGTAGTAGGGCACCACATGAAATAGTTAGGCAAGAAAATAGAGTTTATTAGCAGTGCTGAAAAGGAGGGAACAAGGCATGGAGAGAGGGTGTGTGTCCCTAACGCCCTCCTCAAGGATTACGTATGATTAGATGAGCATTTAGGGAGGAATGGAGTGAATGAGAAGGGTATGAAATGTGATAGTCTCTCTTTTTTCTTCCCTCATTCTCTATAATTTCCTGATTTCCATTGTACTGGCTTTCTCTTTATGTAACTCATGCAGACGTAAGCTCTGCTTTTCTATTCAATAATACACGTTCTTATCCAGCAAAACTCATAACATTACATTGGTGCTTTCATCTCACTATGGTAGAAAACACTAGGATGAAAGAAATGAGCAGTGAGATCAAACGAAATACAAATACCATTAAAGCAATTCATGAAGATTTACAAACTCAATTGGAACACCTGGAGTCTACAACCGATTCCAAATTCGAAAGAACCGAGGCTTGGCAAAAGGGGACATATCTCACTATCCAGCAAATTAGTGAGGCAAAACAACAACATCAAAGCTTCCATGGTGCAGGTAACTCAAACAGAACACCTTTTCAAGTTAGAAACATCAAACTTGAATTTCCACGTTTTGATGGGAAGAACGTCCATGATTAAATTTTTAAGGCAGAACAATTTTTGGGTATTATGCTACACCTGATAATGATAGATTAACCATCACTTCGGTTCACTTGGATCAAGAAGTGGTACCTTGGTTTCAAATGATGCCGTGAACAAATCCTTTCTATTCATGGTTAGAATTTACAAGAGCATTGGAATTGGATTTTGGCCCTTCAATTTATGAATGTCCTAGAGCAACATTGTTCAAATTAACCCAAACAGGTACAGCTACTGAGTATTATATGCAATTTACTTTATTAGCTAATAGAGTCTATGGAATCAGCAATGATGCATTGATAGACTGTTTTATCAGTGGATTGAAAGCAGAGATATGAAGAGAAGTAATGATTCATACTCCAATCTCAATTGTCAAAGCCGTATCATTAGCCAAAGTATATGAAGAAAACGATTGCCTACATTCTAGACCTCACAAAATCCAAAACCAGTTTTCTACAGGCTCAATGTAGAGCAGATTCCCAACCAAAACAGAATTTCCACAAAAATATAACCCACCCATACTCAATACACCACCAACTAGACCAATGAATCTTCTACAAAAAAATACTAACATTAAAAGAATATCACCTGCTGAACTACAATTGAGAAGGGAAAAAGGCTTATGCTATTGGTGTGATGAAAATTTTTCATTCAATCATAGGTGTCCTAACAAACAATTGATGATTTTGCAATATGATGATGAAGAGCAAGAACCAACTGAAAATGTCAAGGAATCCAATGAATGGGCTCATATGGAACAAGGTACAAGAGAAGAGGAACATCATTTGTCTCTTAATGCTATGAAAGGGACAAATGGAATGGGCACATTAAGATTCCAGGGACAAATGGAATGGGCACATTAAGATTCCAAGGACAAATAGAATGGGCACATTAAGATTCCAAGGACAAATTGGCAGTATCAAAGTACAAATATTAGTTGATGGAAGGAGTTCAGATAAATTTCTACAACCAAGGGTAGCTCAATGCCTTAAATTTCCAATTGAACCAGCTCCTTGTTTTAAAGTATTAGTGGGGAATGGACAATCAATGACACTAGAAGGATTAATCCAAGAGTTACCAATTAAGGTGCAAGGACATGACTTAGTGGTGCTAGTTTACCTCCTTCCAATTGTAGGTGCAGATTTGATATTGGGAACTTCATGGCTTGCAACCCTTGGGGCTCATGTTGCAGATTATACAGCCCTGAGCCTGAAATTTTTTCAACAAGGCACATTTGTGACATTGCGGGGAGAGAAACAAATGAGACCAGCACAAGCCCAATTAAACCAAATAAGGAGAATGCAACATAGTGATGCAATTATTGAATTGTTTACCATTCAAATGGTGAAACCCAAAGTACCAGCAGATATTCTTAAGGAATTACCTAGTGATATTGATCCTGAGCTTGCTTTACTGTTGCACAACTACAAAGCAGTTTTTGATTGCCCAACAGGATTACCCCCTCCAAGGGAACATACACATGCTATACACTTAAAAGAAGGAGTAGCACCAATCAAAGTTCGTCCATATAGATATCCTCATAGTCAAAAAGAACAAATAGAGAAAATGGTTCAAGAAATGTTGAACCAAGGCATCATTACAACTAGCATGAGTCCTTTCTCTTCTCCAATTATACTTGTAAGAAAAGGATGGGAGTTGGAGATTCTGCACGGATTACAGAGCTCTAAATGCAGTGACAATTTGAGATAGCTTCCCCATTCCTACTGTGGATGAACTTCTAGATGAATTATTTGGTGCTAAATCCTTTTCAAAAATAGACCTAAGATCAGGCTATCACCAAATTTTGCTAAACTAGATGATAGATACAAATCTGCTTTTCGAACACACCATGGACATTATGAGTGGTTAGTAATGCCATTTGGGCTTACTAATGCCCCAGCCACATTTCAAAGCTTGATGAATCACATATTTCTGCATGCTTTAAGAAAATATGTCTTGGTATTCTTCGATGATATATTGGTATATAGCACTGCATGGTATGAACATTTAGTGCATTTGGAAAATGTCCTAAAAACTCTACAACAACAAGTATTATTTGCTAAGCTTTCTAAATGCTCTTTTGGTGTGGAGCAAATAGAATATTTAGGCCATATAGTCTCAGGATAGGGGGTAACAATGGATGCCAATAAAATCCAAGCAATGTTACAATGGCCTACACCTAAGAATCTCAAACAACTAAGAGGATTCTTAGGCTTGATAGGATACTATAGAAGATTCATCAAAACATATGCTAACATTGCTGCTCCTTTGACAGATATGCTAAGAAATGACTCATTTGGTTGGAATAAAGATGTTGCAATGGCTTTTGCGAATTTAAAAGAAGCCATGACTTCAGCTCTAGTGTTAGCATTACCCAACTTCACACATCCATTCATCTTAGAAATAGACGCTTTTGGAAGTGGAGTAGGGATAGTGTTGCATCAGAATGGACACCCAATTGCATACTTTTCCAAAACGTAAGTACCTAGAAACCAAAAGAAGTATGCATATTTCAGAGAAATGTTTGCAATTTCAGAAGCAATTGCCAAGTTCAGGCATTATTTGCTGGGACAAAAATTTCTAATCAGAACAGATCAAAAGAGTTTGAAAAGTTTGATGGATCAAACTCTTCAAACACCTGACCAACAATAATGGTTACACAAATTCTTGGGATATGACTTTACAATTGAGTATAAGTCAGGCAAGGAGAATTTGGCCGCATATGCATTATCGAGGGTGTTTTTGTTAGCATAGTCAGAACCTCACAATGATTTTGTATCAAACCTTAAGCAGACCACAATAACAGATGCTAAGTTGCAGGAGATAATAACATCCTGCTTGTCCCAACCCACTGCTACACCTAATTATTCTACAAGAGGTGGCCTATTATTTTGGAAAGGAAAATTAGTAGTGCCTAACAGCTAATTCTATATGAGTACTACAATTCCCCAATTGGAGGCCACTCAGGCCTGACTAGAACCAAAGCCAGGAATGGGTCTTAGTTTTATTGGCACAATATGAACAAGGACATTCAAGAATTCGTAAGGAATTATTCCATTTGTCAACAAGCCAAAACAACACACACTCTGCCTGATGGTTTCCTCCAACCATTACCAATCCCAACTCAGTTTTGGGAAGATGTAGCCAATTCGCATGGATTCACTGTAATACTGGTGGTGATAGACAAATTATCAAAATTTGCACACTTTATAGGCCTTAAAGGTGATTACACGAGTAGAGGTGTAGCTGAAGTGTTCATGAACCAAATTGTCAGGTTGCATGGTCTTCCTATCTCCATTGTATCAGATAGAGACAAGGTATTCACGAGTAATTTCTGGAAGCATTTATTTCAGTTACAAAGGCACTACTTTAGCAATGAGTTCAGCATACCATCCCTAAACAGATGGGCAATCCGAAGTATTGAATAAATGTGTGGAGATGTTCTTACGTTGCTTCACTTACACTAATCCAAGAGCATGGTTTAAGGCATTAGCTTGGGCTGAATATTGGTATAACACAGCTTTTCAGACAAGTATAGGGATGACACCATTTAAAGCTTTATATGGAAGGGATCCCCCGACCCTAGTTAGATATGTCCCTCACTCACAAGACCCACCTACAACACAAGAATTACTAATGGATAGGGATAAAATTCTCCAACAGCTGAAAGAGAATTTAGCAAAAGCACATCATTATATGAAACAAGAGGCTGACAAAAAGAGAAGAGACATCCAATTCCAAATTGATGATATGGTGTTAGTGAAGCTACAAACATATCGTCAACAATCCGCAGCACTAAGGAGGAATCAGAAATTGGGAATGAGATATTTTGGTCCGTTCAAAATTATAGCCAAAATATGAGAGGTAGCTTACAAGTTACAACTACCAGAACAAGCAAAAGTACACCCAGTTTTTCATGTCTCACAGCTAAAACAGTTTAGAGGAGATTCAAGTGAAACTTATATGCCTTTGCCTTTAACAACCGCAGACACATGACCAGTGATCATGCCTAAAGCCGTACTCAATCAACGAACTATCATACGAGGAACTCAATTAATTCCACAAGTGTTGGTACAATGGGAGAACACATCTCCAACCAAAGCAACATGGGAAAATCTTGCAGAGATACAACTTGAATTTCCTTCTCTTAACCTTGAGGACAAGGTTGCTTCAAATGGGGATAACATTGTAATGAAGAAAGGGCCACAACTTCTAGAAGAGGGTGAGTCAGCAGTAGGGGACCACATGAAACGGTTAGGCAAGAAAAAAGAGTTTGTTAGCATTGCTGGAAATGAGGGAACAAGGAATGGAGAGAGGGTGCGTGTCCCTAACACCCTCCTCAAGGATTACGTCTGATTAGATGAGTATTTAGGGAGGAATGGAGTGAATGAGAAGGGTATGGAATGTGATAGTCTCTCTTTTTTCTTCCCTCATTCTCTAGAATTCTTATTAATGCTGCTGGAAAGTTTGCTTGTGGTTCGCGTGGAAGTAGCTTAAGTATGGCATGCTGTCTATTATGATCTAAAAGAACTCCACTACAAACTCTACCCTTTTTCTACTAGTTAATGTTCATGTTATGGAGTATGAGCAGATCCTCTTTATTGTATTATGCATTTGACCTGTGCTTAGATGAATCAGATTATCAGGAAAAAATTGATGCATGCAAGCAAAAAACAGAGGAAGCTAGATGTGAGACTACTACTGATGCAGAACTGGATCTTCTGCAGAGAAAACTGGAGGAAGAGCTTGAAAAAGAATGGTTGTTGAAGGAAGAGTTCAGATAAGTCTTTTCTTGTTTTGTTAGCTTTACAATTTAATGCTCTTTTTCTGGATTAACTTCCTTGCACGGCATATCGTACCATATATTTTGCATCAAAACAGCGATCAGCAACGACTTTAATTCCAAATTATGTGATTCTTTTTCTACATTATTACACCACTTTTAGCATGGAGGATTCATGAAAATGTATGATACAAAAAAAATATCAATCAATTCATAGATGACAATGGTGAAACCTAAAGCAAATGTAAGCAGCAAAATAACGAACTACCAAGCACTTGGTAAGAACCAGGAAGGGTAAGCATATAGTTCAACTCCAAATTCCTCCAAAGAAAAGTACTTGATCTTGTTATCAGTCAAACAAAGCCTCCCCAATTGAGCTTTCGACCATGGTTCTGGACATGGAAAGTAAAGAGCAAAATAGACACTATTCTCTGCAATTAACTCTTCACTGCAATTAAGTAATGTTCTTGACATTACGTAGGACTTATCATATCCAAGAAATATCACTCTGTCACCCAAGTGATCAAGCTTCACCCACTTATTACTTCTTGTGTCTAACTTGAACACTTCACATTTGGTAACTTGAGGGGGACTTGCATATTGCTTGACAACATTCATATAGGCAACATTATCATTTTCAAAAACATAATTGTTAAACAAGTATATGAGCAATAACTCTTCTGCTGCATAACCTGTTGTTAGAAATCGAATGACATTACCCTTAACATGAATTTGATTTTCATGTGTCCTTGATTCTGGTAATGGCCTTATTGGTGGAATCTCAGCTAATACTATAGGCTTTGGAGGATTCTCAGTAGAATCTGGCAGATCATAAACTAAAATAGCAATGTTTGGCATGTAAGTTGTAACATACAATTTACCATTGAAAATTTCCACATCCAGAAAATTTTCTACATCCCCCTTTGCTTCAATCATTTTCCATGATTTGTCAAAATTAACTCTACAATATGCAATGTGGGCATAATCAGTAAAGAGACAAACCAGAACACAATCTTTACACTTAGGACTAGAAGATGCCACCATTCTTCCCATTTTCAAATTTGATGTACTTGGAATAGGAGAGTTTGATGGAAATTTCAAAGGTGAAGGGACAATTACTACATCACTCGTAATTGGATTCAAGAAAAAGATGATTTTGGCAGTACCAACAAAAAGAGAAATACTCAAAATCATCCATCCTTCAACTATGCCATGATATATATGGTTAATATCATGTAGCATTGTGTTTTTGTTTATGACAGAACTAAATTCCATTTTTGAACATATTTCTTCTGATTTGATTCTCAAAACACTGCTTGCTGAGGTAGGAATCTTTTGCGATTGCAGGATTACAAGAGGCAATTCAGGTAATGGTTTGATATGCTTGTTTGCAATGACTTCAGTAAAAGTAGCCTTCCAAGATGAACACACTGCACTAGTTCGAAGGTAATCTATCAGTTTCAAACGCTTCATTATCATTTCCAGAATATCAGTAGGGATATGTGTCCATTTGCTATATTCGTCATCTTTTCCAATCAACATGTTTTGTTTCCCTTTGTTTTCTCTTTCAACTATTCCTTCATCATGTTCTTCTTCTTCTTCCATATCATGCATTGTTGATGACTCACTCAGTGTACTCAAGTTTTTGAGTAGGTTATGTACATCATCTGAATCATTAGAAAAGAAAAAGTTACATTTATATCAGTTTTGTTCAATGGCTTGAACCAAAATATATGATAAAGTGAGTGTAAATTTTGTGTGTGTACATAGTAGGTAGGAGAGTTGTTAAAGAATCAAGAAGATATAAACTTGTATTGATAAACTAAAAAAATAATTTGCGGTTGCATCACGTGATGCGATATGCAATTTAAATCAAATCACCCTGCAAGACATTTCAAGATATTTGAACTTGAGAATCCTTATTATGCTAGAACAACTCTTATCAATTGATTTATGATCTATGCCCTAATTTGTGTTTATGTTTATCTCAAAAGAAGGAACCGGGAGTTTAAAATTATATGCAACCAGTGTAATTAGAATATGTTCAAATTTTTTATATAGATCTTTATATAATAGTTTTTTTATTAAATCCACACTAAAGATAAAAAATATTGTATGGAAGTCCCTAAATTTTTGAAAGAAGAGAAAGATAATGAAAGGGAACGAAAATGAACAAACCAGAATTGAAAGAAGAAGCTTTTGAGAAGAAGATATGCAGTGAACTGTTATTACTTTGCAAGCAATGTAACGAACTATGCCTCTTTGATTAATGAATTCTCAGTGTCAATAAAAGCAGAATGAACTTTCCTATTTGTAGGAAGTTGTTAGCCAGAAAAATGAAATTAACTAAACACATTCAGTAACAAACAACCCAAAAACCAACAAGGCATTGTTCCAATAGTGTAAGATTTTGCTAGATTCCTAAAATTAAGAGGTCAATATGTCATACATTTTGAAATAAATTAATTCCTTAACAACATTTGAGGGAATAATACTCTTGGTAGTACTAAAAAAAACAAAGAAGCCCAAGACAAGATAGCCCAAAGCAATTACAAACTATTCCATTTACCAAAAAATATCAATTAACCACAAACCATTCTAAGCTACCCTGGAGAGTCAAGCATCTCTGGTGTCTCACTCTTGTCTTCTAATGGGATACAGTAACTAGCAATTATATAACCATATTTTCTTGGCATCTACTCCTGCTTTTTTTGACATAAACAAATTTTGATACATATTTGTTGGATACCAACAAGGTAAATTATACCTGGACGGGGATCATTAGTCCCACTTTTTTTATTAATGCGCAAAACAGAAAGCTTCTGCAGTTAATCGATTATTATCAATATTAATTGATTATGCACAGTTTCATTAATCGATTATGTTTAGCTTTAATTGATTATGCTGAATCTTGATATCTTTGAAAAACAAATTTCTTACAATGCAAATAGTGATGATTACTAATCTTTGCTGCCCTAAGTTGATTTTTGATTCTACACAAATTATTAACACTTAGCACAAATAACAGAATTCAATCAAAATAGAAATCAATGAAGACTGAAATATAAAATAGATAGGGAAAGAAAAGTGGTCAAAGATTTTTATCCTAGTTCGTTTGCAGGTCCACTTGCAAACTACATCCAGGCCCCCTTCTAATATTGGGAGTTTTTTCTTCACTATTGGAAACAAATGTTTGATTACAAGCACTCTTCCGATACACGTAGCAAGAACTCATTTCTTGAACCCGTTGAGCCTACACGATCGATTTGACCGCACTCTTTGCCTACTAGGACACCATATCGTTCGCGATTCTGGCCCTAGCCGAAGTTTCGCTCGATCCAAGACTTCCTGCTCCATGAAGACACACAAATTTTTTTCTATGATGATACTAACACATCACGAGAATTAATACTTATATTTGGAAATATTAGTCGTGTCATTTTCACACTCAATGCAAGAATAAAAACTCTAATATCGGCTCTACAACCGTCTACAGAATTCTCACAATAAGTCTAAAACTAAATGTGAAGTTTATGCAGGGTTTTTCAAATGAATGAAAATGATAGCACAATGGAAAAATGTTTCTCTCTTATATATTTTACTAATTCATATATATATTACTAATCATGAATTTTATTGTTATATATGATCCATAATTTTTTTACAATAGTAGTAGTAATGTTTATCCTTTTATGGATAAACAACATCTCTTGTAATACATTTTGAATTTTCAATTCATAGAAGATTTTTTATAAAAAAGTAAATGGATAAACTGTGGAACCGAACCGAACCATTCAAGAGCGGTTCGGTTCTTATAGTTAAATTTGCGGTTAATTGAGCGGAACCAAATCATATTTTTTGATTGGTTCGGTTACTAAAATGTACCAAAAACCGAACCGAACCGAATTTTTACACCCCTACCTATACCTTAGTTCACTTGCCACATCAAAGCATCTATTTTAAGCAACTTGTATTCAAGGCTAAACAATGCCAACATAGCTTGATGTAGGGTGTGACAACCTGCTCCGATGAGTGGTAGTTAATTATTGTTTAGTGTGTTATACAAGGTTTGAAAATCATCTTGTATCAAGTTAAGAAATAATTTCATCATTCAAACTAAAACTTCTCCTCAAGAATTTGTAAAAAAATAGTTTACATTTCATTGCCATTCTATGCAATAATATAAACTAAAAACCTTTAAAAATTTATTAATCATTATTTTTTCTATAATATGATTATATTCTATTAGGCAATTCCTTGTGGATCAAAATAACCCTGTATTATACTACAATTGAATCTTGAAAGAGATGCAAGTATAATAAAGTGTTATCAATGAATTTTATTTGTTGAAAACCTAGTTGTAAACACCCAATTTTGTGGATATTTAGTTCACTGGGGACATGCTGAGAGTCAGGCCTTATAAGATTAAGTATGTGAATATTTAGTTCATTATTTTAATTTTTATCGTTCCACTTTTCTTGTTGTTATTTATTACTTTTTATTTATTTATTACTTATTTGTAAATAATTCTTGTACATAGAATTTGTGTTTTGCTATTGTGTGTAGGTTTTGGGGGTTATTATTTGTTTTTGTGCATTTGTGTTATCAAGGATTGTACACTCCTTCACACACTTCACTATCATGCATGGTTACTTTCGGCCGTCTACCGGGCTTATTTACCTATTGTTAGGGGTACATTGGCTTGTCGTCATTGGGTCTTCGTGCACATTTCGGTATTTCGCTGATGTATCACTCGGATTGTTACTGGGTATTACGGATATGGCCCCCATGGTGTCTCGTACATCTTCATGTCATATTTGTGATATCCGGGCTGTCAGCTTTCACTAGTGACGGCAGTCCGGGAACCTAGATGAAGTCTAGTACCACCTAAATTCTGCATATATAGACATTAGAACTCCACCTAGGGTTTGACCTTTTAGACTGAACAAACCTTGTAGGATCAAACGCATTTATGTAAGACACGGGAGTATGCAAATTTTTATTTGTTATTTTATTTTTCGGCATAAAGTCGGGAAAACTTCCATCCCGTGATCATAATGACGCACTGTCACATGAGCCTGGGTGAATTAAGGTACTATTACACTTTGATATCCTTATGCCACGATGGAAGGCTCACAAAAAAAATATTTGATAATTCCATCCACATGCATATCATGCACCCATGAAAAAAAATCATAATAACATCTATATAAATGTAAAAAAAAAATCATAGCATTCACATGCATATTATTCACTAAATAACAGCAAAAAAAAAACATTATAACATTCATGGGCATGTCATGCATTTAAAAAGAAAATCATTTCATAGTAGCATCTATAACCATATCATGTGTAAAACAAATAACAAAAATGTGTTACTTGCATTCATGCACTCTATCATTCATCTTCATGCATGTCGCATCCCTAAAAAATTGAAAGAAAAAGAAAAGAAAATAGAGGATTCACGCAACATTCATGTCATTGCAACATTCATTATATCACTTATGTCAAGTGCATTCATAGTCATACATCTATTACTTACACATATGTGAAAGGACTGACATTATCATAGGTTCTTTTAGATCTTTTATTGAACGATGTCTCATTCTATATATCATAAGACCATAAATTATCAACAAAACAGATGCAGTCATATTGTGGGGTCTGTGTGCTCTCTCTATGATTGTCGACAACCAGTACACGATCTAGAGGGGTTATAACCCTAGAAAACGGTTGTAGGGTGGTCAACAAGTTATGTGGAAATTTCTTCGTTCGATAATGGAAATAGTTTCAATAATTCAAAAATAATTTTTTTAAACCAAACAGCGAGTCACAAATTAAAAAATGGAATCATAACGCGACCTTGGAAAAACAATGTTAATCAAAGTCATATTTTCAACACCAGAGCGCGAACAACAATGAAGGCTAACAATTCATAAAATGAAGGAATCCAGGTGTCAACATAGATGACGGGACGAGGAGAAGGGTTTTGTCATTGATCCTTATTTCCAACTCTCCATCAATGCCTTGGACAAAGACAAATCGTTCGTAAATCATGTCATCCTTCCTGACGAAGAGAAGGATCCAAGCCAATGATTGACATAGTTGCATAGTAATTACTTGATTATGTTGTAATTCATACGCTTTGAATTTTCTTTGGACTTATATTTATGTTACTTGAGACAATATCTTAGTGAATTTGCATGACTATCTAATGATTCTTCTCCATTCATCCATTTTTATCATCTCCATTCTACATATTTACCTTTCCTCCAAACTATTGTGAACATTCATATGTATGTCCCATTTCTTTCCATGATGTTACATAAATCAATACATGTATAACAATTTTGTAGAGATTTTGTCTAGTTATAGGGTACTTGAACATTTATCAATTGATTCTTTTGTGGTACCTGATAATCATCCCATTGAGATTGGTGATGGAGAAGATGACCGAGGAGTAAAGGAAGAGATAATGAAATAATGGTAGTCAGGTTTCATAGAAATGTCTCGACATACAGAATGAGTGACTAATATTGTATTGGAACCCAAAAAAGGAGAGAAACTGAGAATGTGGATGAACTATTGAAATTTGAACAAAACAGAGATTCTTTTGTTAAGAGTCTTGATGGAGCAGAGCAAGAAGAGTCGGTATGGGTTAACCTCAAGTATATGCAATTGTTCATGATTGAAGAGAAAAGGTTGGCGGCCATTTGCCATCATGGTCAATTATACCAACATAGAGTGACAAGAGTTTTTGATAAGAAGGTTAGTTCTAGAGAATTCGAAGTTGGAGACTAAGTGCTTAAAAAGATCCTCCAAAATCAAGGAGATGCTCGTGAACAATATACCCCAAGCCATAAGGTCCCTAGATTGTCAAGAATGCATTCTCATGGATAACTCTGATCCTGCAAGACATGGATGAGAACGTTTTACTCAGACCTCTGAACATAGACGCAATTAAGAGATTATATGCCTAAATAAAGAAAAAAGAAAGAAAGAAAGAAAAAAAACCCGTTAGGTTGAAAACTCGAAAGAGCAACCTAAGCAAAAATTTGGGTGTCAATAAAGGCATGGTAGGTTGAAAATTCGAAAGGGCGACCTATGCAAAAGTTAACGTAATAAAAAGGCATTTTTTTCTTACGAGTCTGTAATGTTGTAGGCGAATCAATATCACCCTCATATTTGTGCATCAAGTGGGAATCATAGAAGTTTTGAGCAATGTGGAAATGAGTAAGAAGTTCTGGGAAGAATCAAACAATGTTAGCATGATGGTCTAGTTATTCAGCTATCTCATTAGAACAATTGATGGGTGAGCAATTACCTTATACTAGGGCAAAAATTTTGCAAAATTTTGTAACTTGTTCTAGTCTTATAAGACATGGATGGAAATGTTTTACTCAAACCTATGAGTACTGATGCAATCTAGAGTGTCTATGCCTAAAAATAGAAAGTTGAAATAAAAGAAAAGTTTGTTAGGTTGAATACCAAAATGGGCAGCATAAGCAAAATTTTGGGTATGAATGAGAAATCCATTAGGTTGAAAACCCGAAAGAGCAACCTAAGCAAAAGTTGGGGTCAGAATGAAAAAAAAAGCTCGTTAGGTTAAAAACCCGAAAGGGCAACCTAGCAAAAGTTAGGGCAAGGAAAAGGCGACTATCTTGAAAGCCTACTACTATATGGGAAAGCCATAATCCTCCATGTATTTGCACATCAAGTTGGAATTGAAGACGTTTCTGGCATTAGGGGATGAAATATGGAGTTCTTGGGAGTACCAAACAAGGCTAGCACGATGGTCCAGTTATTTGGCCATCTTAGGAGGTCAATTGATAAATAAGCAAATACCTTATACTAGAGCAAAATTTTTGCCAAATTTTGTAACTTGTAATACTTCTCATAACATATATATTCTTAAATCTTCCTATTAAAATTCCTTGAATAAAAGAAAATTTATTCATCTCCCTACTATACATTAATGTGTGCATGTTCACTTAGATAAGTCTCAAGTTATATAAATATGATGTTCGAACTGCATAATCAGGTAACTTTTATGTTATTGTCTTTCACTAGCGGTTGAAGCAAACAAAACTCGTCGGAACTATGTCTCGAGGTGTATATCGACGAGGAACAGATAATGTATTTTTCTATAAGGAAGGAAGGAAGCACCCTAAGGAGATTCCAAAAAAAAACAAGAAGAAGAAGAAAAAAAAAATGTTTTGATCAATATCAGCTTGATTAGTTGTTGTCTACCGAAGAAGCATTATGGTTTTATATCAATCAAACTTTATAATGATAATCAAGTCATTCACATATGTATAACTCATCATGCATGTACCATTATAAACGTTTTTGCATTACTCATACAACATTTGCATTAGCACTATCATATGCATGCATGGCTGAAAGTCTTGACCACAAGTGTTCTTTCATTTTTTACCCAGAGTTCCTCATAATCTGTGCTTTGACCCCTCGGTGGTCTCTTTTATCCTTTTGCACCCCGACCCCTCAGTGGTCGTGTGATTGTGCTTCGACCCCTCAGTGGTCTCTTTTATCATTTTGCACCCCGACCCCTCAGCGGTAGCGTGATTGTGCTTCGATCCCTCAGTGGTCTATTTTATCCTTTTGTACCCCGACCCCTCAGTGGTTGTGTGATTGTGTTTTGACCCCTCGGTGGTCTCTTTTATCATTTTGCACCCCGACCCCTCAACGGTCGCGTGATTGTGCTTCGACCCCTCAGTGGTCTCTTTTATCCTTTTGCACCCCAGCCCCTTAGTGGTCGTGTGATTGTGCTTCGACCCCTCAGTGGTATCTTTTATCATTTTGCACCTCGACCCCTCAACGGTCGCATGATTGTGCTTCGACCCCTTAGTGGTCTCTTTTATCCTTTTGCACCCTGACCCCTCAGTGGTCTCTTTTATCATTTTGCACCCCGACCCCTCAACGGTCGCATGATTGTGCTTCGACCCCTCAGTGGTCTCTTTTATCATTTTGCACCCCGACCCCTTAGTGGTCTTTTTTATCCTTTTGCACCCTAGCCCCTTAGTGGTCGTGTGATTGTACTTCGACCCCTCAGTGGTCTCTTTTATCATTTCGCACCCCGACCCCTCAACGGTCGCGTGTTTGTGCTTCGACCCCTTAGTGGTCTCTTTTATCCTTTTGCACCCTGACCCCTCAATGGTCGCGTGATTGTGCTTCGACCCCTCAGTGGTCTCTTTTATCATTTTGCACCCCGACCCCTCAGCGGTAGCGTGATTGTGCTTCGATCCCTCAGTGGTCTATTTTATCCTTTTGTACCCCGACCCCTCAGTGGTTGTGTGATTGTGTTTTGACCCCTCGCAAAGGTCGCGTGATTGTGCTTTGACCCCTCAGTGGTCTCTGTATCCTTTTGCACCCCGACCCCTCAGCGGTCGCGTGATTGTGCTTTGACCCCTCAGTGGTCTCTATGATCCTTTTGCACCCCGACCCCTCAGCGGTCGCGTGATTGTGCTTTGACCCCTCAGTGGTCTCTATGATCCTTTTGCACCCCGACCCCTCAGCGGTCGCGTGATTGTGCTTCGACCCCTCAGTGGTCACGTGATTGTGCTTCGACCCCTCAGTGGTCTCTTTTATCCTTTTGCACCCCAGCCCCTTAGTGGTCGTGTGATTATGCTTCGACCCCTTAGTGGTCTCTTTTATCATTTTGCACCTCGACCCCTCAGCGGTCGCGTGATTGTGCTTCGACCCCTCAGTGGTCTATTTTATCCTTTTTCACCCCGACCCCTCAGTGGTCGCGTGATTGTGCTTTGGCCCCTCAGTGGTCTCTTTTATCCTTTTGCACCCCGACCCCAGTGGTCGCGTGATTGTGCTTCGCCCCTCAGTGGTCTCTTTTATCATTTTGCACCCCGACCCCTCAACGGTCGCGTGATTGTGCTTTGACCCCTCAGTGGTCTCTTTTATCTTTTTCCACCCAGACCCCTTAGTATTCGCGTGATTGTGCTTCGACCCATCAGTAGTCACGTGATTGTGTTTCGACCCCTCAGTGATCTCTTTTACCATTTTCCATCCCGACCCCTCAGCGGTCGTGTGATTGTGCTTTGACCTCTCAACGGTCTCTTTTATCCTTTTGCTTTCTGACCCCTCAGCGGTCGCGTGATTGTGCTTTGACCCCTTGGTGATCTCTTTTGGTCAACATTTGGACTCGTGAGCTCTTTAGCTGCTAACCTCGAGTTCATGCTATATGCTTGAGCTTGAAGCTTCTTCCTCCGTGTGTTATTCCCCAATCAAAACTTGGTCTTTTTTTATCTTTACTTCCTTCTCATCGTGATAAGCAAGTAAAGAGGGGAAACTGTAAACACTCAATTTTGACCGGCGTAAAAATTTCAAAAAACAAAAAAAAGGGAAATTTTGAATTTCAAACATTGTGGCAACTGGGCTTTTTCCCTAGCCCAACCAGAAACCCTAATCCCCAACCGCTTTATAATATCTAACTTAGCAACTCAGAAAGGGGGGAATCATAAAAAAAAGGGAGGTAATCCTAATTTTTGAAAGAGAAAAAGGCACACCTAGAAAGAAAAAAAGGAGAGAAGGGAGAAACTAAAGCAAATGTATCATCTTCTTCATTATTCTTCATTTTTCATTCTCCATAAGCTCTAAAGAGGTATTTATCTTCTTATTTGTTTTATTCTCTTTTTATTATTATAATGTATGTAAATACTTGTGTTTGGAAACTAATTTCGTTGTTGAACATCTCGCATTACCATTAGAGGTGTAAAAATTCGGTTCAGTTCGGTTTTTGGTGCATTTTAGTGACCGAACCGATCAAAAATATATGGTTCGGTTCCGCTCTATTAACCGAAAATTTAACTATAAGAACTGAACTGAACCGCTCTTGAATCGTTCGGTTCGGTTCGGTTCCACGGTTATTCCATTTACTTTTTTATAAAAAATCTTCCATGAATTGAAAATTCAAAATGTATTACAAGAGATATTGTTTATCCATAAAAAGATAAACATTACTACTACTATTATAAAAAATTATGAATCATATATAACAATAAAATTCATGATTAGTAACATATATATGAATTAGTAAAATATATAATAGTTATTTTTGTAACCTTACATTTTATAATTAGTAACACATGTAACAATACATGTATAATAATATATGATATATGTTAGTTTCAAACTCAATATCACAAAAGTTGTAAATATGTTCGAAATCATAAGACAATAGGAAACAATTTAGTAACTAATAACATATATCATACTAGCTTAATAACAATTTAGTAACATATATAATACTACAATTCACGAAAAATGATAATTTAAGCTAGAAAATTGGTTGAAGAATTTAAACAATCATAAAACATTATTCCCTAATCCCTTGTATATATTTCTTTAATATGCAGTTCGGTTTGGTTCCAACGGTTCCTAAATTGCTAAAACCATAAACCGAACCGAACATAAATGGTTCCTTAAAAAAATAACCGAACCGAACCGTGAAACCGAACCGAACCACATTTTACGGTTTGGTTCGGTTCGATTCCATCGGTTTCGCGGTTTAAACCGGAACCGCTTACACCCCTAAATTTACCATTAACCCTAACCCCAAATTGATTTTAACCCTAAACCCCTAAATTGATTTTACCCCAAACCCCCAAATTTAATTTTATCCTAAACCCCCAATTTAATTTCACCCTAAATCCCCAATTCAATTCAACCCTAAATCCCAAATTATTTTCACCATACAAATTCCAAAATTGATTTGAAACCCCCAACCCTAAAACCCCCAATTTCAATTCCTAATTCCTTAGTTCACTATATAGTTTTTTTGTTTTATTTTCGTTTTTTATTTAATTATTATTTTCATTCTGTTTTTTAATTTAGTTTTTTTATTTAATTAATTTTTTTATTCTGTTTTTATTTATTTATTTATGTATGCTTTGCGTTTTGTGTATGTTTAGTTTTTTTGTTTCTTTTTTTTATTATTATTAAAATTCGTTTTTTTATTCATTTATTATATTATTATTTCTGTTTTTTTATTTTTTTTATTTTTTTATTTGATCTATTTGTTTTATTTTTCTCTTTTATAAATTATTAATATGTTTTGGTGTATACATAAATGCAATATAAAACAACTAAATTAAATCAATAATAGGTAATGTATTATGGGACTTGTATTCTATCACGTTACCATAAATTGACATTTTCAAAATTAAACTAGTAAGGGGTAGTGCACTATGGGACCAGTACCCTGTCGCCATTACTCTAAATTGGCACTTTCAAAATAATTTAATTAAATCAATGAGAGGTAATGCACTATGAGACTTGTACCCTGTCGTGTTACCTTAAATTGACATTTTTAAAATTAAACCGATATGAGGTAACCCACTATAGACCTAGTGTCTTGTCGCGTTACCTTAGGTATTAAATTCATTTCAAATAATTTTTAAGAGCGATGTGAGGTAACCCACTATAGACCTAGTGTCTTGTCGCCTTACCTTATGTTATAAATTCATTTGGATTAAATTTTTTAAAGCGATATGGGGTAACCCACTATTGACCCGGTGTTTTATCGCGTTACCTTATGTAGTAAACTCATTTCAAATAATTTTTAAGAGCGATGTGAGGTAAGCCACTGTAGACCTAGTGTCTTGTCGCGTTACCTTACGTTGTAAATTCATTTCAATTAATTTTTTAAAGCGATATGAGGTAACTCACTATAGACCTAGTGTCTTGTCGCGTTACCTTACGTTGTAAATTCATTTCAATTAATTTTTTAAAGCGATATGAGGTAACTCACTATAGACCTAGTGTCTTGTTGCGTTATAATATGTTGTAAAATTCATTTCAATTAATTTAAAAAAAAAACGATGAGGTAACCCACTATAGACCTAGTGTATTGTCGCGTTACCTTATGTTGTAAATTCATTTCTTTTAATTTTTTAAAGGCGATATGAAGTAACCTACTATAGACATATTGTCTTGTTGTGTTACCTCATGTTGTTCTAATAATTTTAAAGCAATATGAGCGACCCACTATAGGTCCATTACCTTGTCGCGTTACCTTATGTTGTGAATAGATTTTTAATAATTTTTCAAAGCAACGTGAGGTATCCCACTATAGGCCTAGTGCCTTGTTGCACTACTTCATGTTGTGAATTTCATAATAAAATAAAAAAAATATATCACTAATAAAACTTATTTTAGAAAGAACTACGTAGTCTTGATTTCTCTATTGCAGCTGGAGATACGTGATAGCAGTTATTTCTCCATCAGACCCACAAAAAAATAAAAAAAAATCTTTTTTCTCTCTTTATTTTCTTTAATAATGTGAGGGTAAAATTAATGTTTTGAATAAATATTCACATAACTGATCTAGGTACCATTTTTACAATGGGCAGTATGAGGTGCCTAATACCTTCCTCATCCGTAACCGACTCCCGAACTCAACTTCTATTTTTGAGTGAATCAACCATATTTTCAAAAATTGGTTTTTCATGTTTTCCCTCTAAAAAAACATCGATGGCGACTCCATTGTATTTAATTGCATATTTCTTGTCACACCCACACAAAAATCGGTAGTGACAATAGTCTATTCACAAAAGTGCAAATCAATTCATGATTTGTAATTGGGAGTTATAAGATGGTTAGATGGTAGGGTGTAAGAGGTTGAGGGTGGAGTCTAACAATTGCCGATCAAAAAACTAACAACTAACAATTGCCGATCAAAAAAAATCATGATTTGTAACTGTGAATAAAAGCAACATACAAAAAGTTAAATTTAAATCAATGGAGTGTTACTTGACAATAAAAGAGTAGTGAATTAATAAATATAACCACTAACATTTACTTTCTGTTATTTACATTCTACTGCCTCTTGATTTTATTGATTGACATTCCATCATTTGCATTTCGCAACTAAATATATGGTTATTTCAACAGGAAAGGGTGTAAATTAATAAAATCAATCTTAACTACTTGTAGTCGAAATAAAACTTTTCAACACTACTATATTCGCTTTATAAATGATTACCTTGATATAAAATTAGAATAACTCGTATAAAAGGGAAAATTTGTGATGATGTTATGTTAATCATTATGTTATGAAGTAAATCCATATAATTGTATCCATATAACAGTGTATAGAATGAAGGTCCATAGAATTGTAATTCATACAGAAGAAATTTTGAGAATAAATGT
The DNA here is from genome assembly GCF_001865875.1 of Lupinus angustifolius. Classification (NCBI taxonomy): domain Eukaryota; kingdom Viridiplantae; phylum Streptophyta; class Magnoliopsida; order Fabales; family Fabaceae; genus Lupinus; species Lupinus angustifolius. The sequence goes on along the minus strand of NC_032019.1, from coordinate 32,917,209 downwards.
CCACATGATAGTCTTCTACATCACACAATGTAATGTAAACAAAGTATAAAATGATAATACTATGAATATAAAAAGCTACATAGCAGAGCAAGGAAAAGATGATAATAGGATAGTCCATAACATGCTTGCATTGAAAACATTACAATACAACAAACATTATTCAGAATCAATCACAGAATATTGGATATGCCAATCAACTAACTCATCTCTCAAAGAATGAATATAGTTGTAATGTGAACAATAACTGGGGAACAACAGATTGCATCCCAAAATTGAAGCCAGTATGAAATTTTAAAAACTGCAAAAATGATGAACAATGTAGATGTTTTTATATTAACACTTGAGTTACATAGTTAGAGGATTTGATTTATTTAAGCATAGGTCAAGAACAACAAAATTGAACAGCAAGCTTGTTCATTCATAGGAAAATCAGCAACAACAATGCAAAATCTAAAGAACATAATTGTAACATCATAATAAAATTGTTTATATTAAAAAAATAAAGTTGGGAAATAAAGGAACTTATAACGGAGAAAATATTTAGAAATTTTTGTCAAGAATTAGACGGGAGGCCTTTGGATCATCCTCCCCTTTCTACATATAAAATAATGCTTTATAAAATGAATAAATGTATTTGTCAACTATCTAATATTGTGTATTAATGTGATATGAGCCTATATAAATGGAGAAATGTAAGAAGACTTATTGTAACCATGTGATTTCTAAGCTCGGATGCAAATATTTTAATGATGTCAGCACATTGATGATCCCAAAACACAAACATTTTGCTTCCATTTTGGTGAATAATCTTAATGTCCAATTTGTACCTAAAAAGAAAGTCATATTATAAGTAATTAAAATTTTGAAAAATCTCAGTGTATAAATGAAACATCAATAATGAAGTTTTTTTTTACGTTGGGGTACAACACAAATTATATGTTCCACACTTGCAAGAGAAGGGACATCTTAAACCTCAACCTTCTTAGTGCATTTCAAACAACAATCATAATACCATCATTGTTTCCCAATAATAAACATTGTCGTTGTTCCAATAGTAATAAAAATTATTTCTTATACATTTATAAAATTGTGATAGGGCATAACTCATAAGAAACTAGTAAACATAAAATAAATTTATCTCAGTTGATGTTCATGCAGCAATTTCAGAGATGATCTTGATTTCAACCTTATACATAAATCAGTCATCATTAAATAAATTGGAATATTGTGACAATTGGTTGTTACCTTGGCTCAATGTGTTACAAGACTAATTGAAAGTTGAAAAAAATACAAAAAACAAATAATACAAAAACCATCATATGAATATGATAAAGAAACAAAATTGTAATGGACTTATAGAAATTACAAAATCAAATTTTAATATGAATATAATACCACAATTATCTTAAATGTAATTTCATTATACCTATCTTTGTATTTATGAAAATCCGAAATTTTATCATCCATCATAATTTTTGATCCATACCATGAATTGCTCATAGAGGGTAGTCACTTACCTACAACACAATCAATGTAAAAGTCAAAAAATGAATGTTTAATGAATAATTAGTAACTCTTAACTGATAAAAAAATACTCTATCCTTCTTTGACTCTAGCATGTGTGAATAGAATAATCATGGGCTCACCAATGGTTTGATTGTGGTAATAGTTACAAAACTTCATGGCATGTGATTCTCATAGCGTATAGGTGATAATATCATCATCAGTGGCGGATCTTGATCTAAATTTTAGAGGGGGCAACAATATTTAACTACAATTTTATTACTAAAATTAATTGAGTAACGATGAATACGAAGGATCATATATAATAAAATTTTCAGTTATTTCCTTTTCAATATAAATTACTATATAATTTACAAGAAATTTATATTCTATCTTACTACATAATTTTGTTTAGTTATTTTTGTCGCTGAAAATGATATTTATGTAGTAACTAAACCATAATAGCTAAAATAAGATGAAACAATATATGACTAACGACGAATGATTGAGAATTTGTTTTTGTTATGATTGAGAATTTTTCAAACTTGAATGACTAACGACAGAACAACAAAACTTTGAAATTGATATCTCAAACTAATCTTTTGTTGCTAATTGAAATTCACATAATAGATTTTTGACAAAAATACATATCTTATAAATATTAAATAAATTATAAGCATCATTAGTGTATATATTATCAATACATACATAACATCTTTGATCAAATGTAAAATAGTTACTAACTTAAATTAAATCATATTATTATAAGCAACATCAACATCTACATAGGTAAGATTTTTTTTTATCAACTATGTATAGTTTTTTGAAGAATAACACATGTTATACTATATTTATTTATAATCTATAAATGTGTATTTCCATAAAGACGTCATTTGGGTGGATAAAGTGAAGCACATATGTTTTTCCAAAAATATGTCATTATATATATCAGTTTTTATAATTTAAGAGTTTAATAATTAAATACTCAACCATAACCCGTGACACATGAAACAACATAGGATATATTGCTATAGGTAAAGAGGTAAAAAAAATATTACTTTAATAAAATAAAAACTAAAAATTCAGGGGGGCAGTTGCCCCCACCTGCCCTTTACATGTTCCGCCTCTGGTCATCATTGATTACAAATTTATGCCTAAAAACATTGTGTAAAATAAAATAAGTTAATTTGTTAGAATAAAAAACAAAATCACATTTCACTTACTTGCATTTGGAATCTATAAGATTTAAAATAACCTTCTTTAAAGAAGCATGTATTTAGGAGAAAATCTTCCCTCCAATAATCTCTAATAAAATAATAAAAATAAAGTTGTAATATAATAGAAATTTAATAAATAGAAGAATATGAAAATATATATTATTTAAGAAAAAAACTAACCTACTAACACATCACTTTGAAAGTTCACAACAAATATCTTACCAAACTTTTATAAATCATATTCAAATTGAAGAACATCAGGAAAGTCTCTATCTTTCATAATTGTACTAGCAGTAAACTACATTTTGTTGACAAGATTGCATGCCTTAAATGAGAGATCATTGTGCATCACATTGAAATTGTGCATGAAATAGGTGTTATTTTCAATCAAATGTTCTCTCCATTGATTGAACTTGGATCTTGTCTCCCTGAATTAATTAAAACAATTGGACATTAGTAATTTTTCAAACATATTAAAAATTATAGGATATGTTATCACCTTACAGTCCATCAATATCATTTCCAGATGTCCAGGTTTGGGTGGAAGTTGCGCATACCAATTTTTTGTAATTCTGACAACAATCTTCCACATATGTTTTGAATAATTCAAATCTTTTATCAACTCGAACTGACATATTATTGACATTAATACAATAGAGACTAATTTATGAAAATATTAAGCCACCATAAAAAAAAAGATTAAGATATACAAAAATGCTAACAACATTTCAGTAAAACATATATAACAATAAGTTAATGAAATAATAGTATTATAGTAAGATAAAAAAAAGTCAAGACCATTTTTTCTAGAGGTGAGCAAGTAGGCTACCACATATTATACATACCTTATTATTATTATTGAATACATGACTCTCAACATAAGACTTAACTTTATCCATCATCAGGATATTCAACAGTGTAATAATCAAACAAAGAAAAAAATTATTAAAATTATACAGAAAGTGGGAAATAAAGTATCATTTTCAACACATGAGATAGAAAAAGTGGAATACAAGTGAGAGACATGTAAGTAAAGTATGTAACAAAAAGATGATTATAACCCAGAATTGAAATCGATCATAGTGTACTGTGTACACAATATGACCAATTTAGTAATTGCAAAAACCTTTTTTCAAAAAATTAAATAGATCAAACAATGGACGAAGTTTAATAACACTAATATGCCCAATATGTAAGCATTGTACAACAAAATGCCCAAACCCAATTTAGTAATAGCATGTCATAGTAAAAATGATACTGCAGCAACAGTTAAAAACCATTTAACAATTATTCATTCAGCAATTTAGTTAAGAGAAGACAATAATACAAGAGTTCATCTGGTAAATCAAGAAGTAGTAATTAAGGATGTCTAATAAACATAGACTACAAAGAATCATCCATTACTTAATAAACAATTTAGTACACACATAAAAATAATAGATAAGAGAATGTACAAACATTAATATATGTCAACAATGAAATGTACAACCACCAACGATGAAAGCAAATGTAGAGAGTTAGATGAATTCAAGTTGTGACAATGTCTATTAGACATAGACATGGAATAGTCAAAATAATTGAGGTATGAATTGTGATCTTTACTTACATTAAAATTATAATGTGAAAAAATGAACACCAAGTGACGATGGACATGTAGAGAGTCAATTTCATAAACTTTAGACCCAATGAAAGATTATCATTCAACAACTGAAGCTAATCAGTAAAAACAAAATATGCACCCAATATCCAAAGTGGTTATACCGTAAATTAACTACCACTTAGTGGAAAGATATAAGGTAGTAACAACCAGCAAAAATTAGAATCAGTGAGGATAGCATATTGATGTGATAATGAAAAACAATAATAATGATTTTGAAAATCAATGATAATGAAAATGGGTAGAGAGTAAAGATCATTTAGCAGTAATTTCAAACACAATATCAGAGAATATTACATAATAAATAAGTCATTAGTAATGCATATCAAATATCATAGAAGGTAATATATTTCTTCTTCAATTCATTTTAGAGTAAAGCTAGTAATAAAAATTGTAATGGCATTCAAAACACTCAAATCAATCAAAAACATTAAAGGTCATAAACCACACATTTGAAAGTGGGTACCAATACAATAGGAGATCATAAATCATTACGTATGCCCCTAATTGTAGTGATGCCAACAACTCATAAACAGCAAACTTTGTGATACAATATTAAAGGCCTCATTTTTACTAATGAATCTACAAAAAAATATGAAAACCAAGATAAAGTAAAAAATACTGTATTTTGATATTAAAAAAATATCAAAATATCAAAACTTTTGGTTCAAGACGTGGTGTCTCACTTGTAACTCTTCACTCTTCCCATACCCATGTAACAATGGAACTCCCCGACGGTTGGAGGCTCCCCGGTAGCATTCTGGTCCATAAAGTGGTATCATTGCCGATGGTTCGGCTGGGACATGGTGGACTGAAGGGGAGCGGACCGGAAAGTGTGGTACCCACACTTGAGGGGGAGATTGTTGGATTTATTCAAGTGTGAAGTCCCACATTGGATATGTAGGGAGGAGCGAAAGAGTTTATAAGAAGGAAAGACCTATGAAACTAATGCCTTAAGGTTTTGGTTCAAGATGTGGTGTCTCACTTGTGACTCTTCACTCTTCCCATGCCCATGTAACAATGGAACTCCTCCCCAGTGGTAGTCTGGTCCAACACATTGACTCCCAAAGTAAATAGTGAATGGCTCATTTTAGCCATAAAAAGGATGTCAAAGATTTCTTTAACCAAAATAATACAAAAAATGTAAATAGAAAACCTTTTATGATTTAAAATGACCCATTTTTAAGAGAAAAATACAAAAATATTCCACTAAAAACTCAGAAAAAGTAAGAATAGTCAAATTTTTTAAGAGGAAATTTAAACAAATGTATACCTTGATTGACTCCCTAAGTCAGTAGTGAATGACTCATTTCATATCGGTAGGGACCTCAATATTGTTTTCAATGCAAAAAGGTCAGTGAATCCAAGTTAACATGGATGACTTTTGACAACACGAAAAAAGTAGAAAATTTGGGGATGGAAAACCTCATATGATCTAAAATGAGTCATTTTTAAGAAAAAAATTACAAAAAATTTCCATTGGAATCCATAAGTAAGAAATGTTGGATTTTTAACAAAGAAATTTAAAAAAATGTATACTTTAATTCCCGTGAATGACTCATTTCAGTTTGGTAGGGACCTCAATATCATTTCAACGACAAAAGGTCAATGAATCTTAGTTCGATGACTTTTGGCAACACGAAAAAAAATGAGAAAATTTGGTGATCATGACATTCGTGTTTTCAACAATGAACACTTAAAAATAATGCTACGTTAAGTGGATGAAAGATCTGAATGAGAGAGTTGAGGTGAAGTAGGAATGAAGAGGTGTACGAAAGAAGAAGAAATGAAAGGGGTATAGAAAAGTGAGAGATGAAATAACAGGGTCAACAAATGAGATAGAGAAATTGGAATACAGGTGGGAGACATGCAGCTAATGTAGGTGGCAAAAATGCGATTATAACCCTAAATTTAAATTGATGATAGTGTATACAATATGCCTAGTTTCGTCATTGCAAAAATCTAATTTTTTTTTTAAATTAGAAAGCTCAAACGGTGAACAATGATCAATGATACTATTATCCTCAGCCATTTTAAATATAAAAAAAACCGAACCAATTTCGTAATTAAATGTCAAAGTAATAATTACAAGATAGTTAACATTTCAATAAATGTAATCAATATAAAAATTTATGTGTTTTTGTAACTAATTTAAATTTGGTATTACAATTATACTATTAGAATTCCAACTTCAAACTTTGAAGAAGTCCATTACATTGGTACTAAGATAGTAGAAGCCTCCCATTTTATTGAATGATACCAAACCAATCACGTAAAAAATTAGATAAAAAATTACAAACAATGTAAAATAAGAAATTATAAAAAATTATACCATTAATTATGAGTCCTATGATGTGCGTAAGTAGTAGCACCGGGGGAACTCGGTGGAGACAGGTCGGGGCAACTGCCCCCCTCAATTTTTTTTTTTCAAATTTTTTTACTTTTTTTAAATGGCAAATTATATAGTCCTATTAAAAACTATAGGTAATAGACAAAGTTCTTTTATATATGTAGATGTTGATATTGTTTATAATACTATTACTTTATTTAATTTTATAATAATTTTATACTTGTAAAATATATTATAGGATAAATATTATCTTTGTCAAATTTGCAACAAAAGTCTTAAGATTCTATAGACTTTTATAAAACATTTAATATTGATAATATATATATATATATATATATATATATATATATATTTTATGCAAAAAATTTACCATATGAATTTCAATGCGAGTAAGAGGTGAATTACTTGATGTGTTGATTTTAATGTTTTATTGTTAATGTTGTTAGTCATTTATGTTTAAGAAAATAAAAACTCCCTCAATCATCTCTGAATTAATTTGAACATTGACAATATGGACAAGTAAATATATATTATTTGTTTGATCAAGTTATTCTCTTATCTTAGCTATTGTGGTTTAGCTACTAGATGAAGATTATTTTCAGCAACGAAGACAATAAATTAAAACAAAACTATATAGTAAAATAGAAAATGATTTTTTTGTAGACAACATGGTGATTTATATTGAAAACTAAATAGCTAAAAAATTTATCTTTAATTTAATCAATGATGAGTCAAATTCTGTTACACCAACGACGTGGTTAAGGTATTGCAAAACAAACGTGACTTCAATAACCTAACTCACACTCTGCAACGCACCGTTTCACTCTCTTCAACCATCCACTCCGATTTCAATCACCTTCGGTCTTTGCTTCAAAGTCTTCTTCATTCTTTTCCCTTTTTGCTTCGCTATTCTTTCAATTTTTAAAATCAAATTAGTAACGTGCCGAAATTTGGGGATTTTAGAATGAATTTTGTGTTTTTTTCCTGCTGAAGTGTTGTTTAAAAATAAATGTGGGAATTTAATATTTTGTATCAAAGTTTCCATTTTTGTGATTTTTATTTTGTATCAAAGTTTTCATATTCGACAATCAATGTAAAACTTTGTTGAATATCTATAATATAAATCAACGATGTAATTCATTTTTAGCACCATTAAAAATAAAGTAAAAACTCCTTAAGAGTGATTTCTGAATCAATACTACAATGCATTCAATTCCTTTCCAGTTAGTTTTATTCTGCTACTACTGATTTACATGGTTTCATATCGTGGTTGTGGTTATGTTGCATTTACCATAATTGTGGGAAAATATTGCTGCAATTGTGGTTGTAAAACATAGTTAAAAACCATTAGTTTTTTGGTTGCTAAGAGTCTTTAGTTAAAAAAACAATGGAGTGGAAGTTTGTAGCATGGTATTTCTTATGTCTCTCTTTTGATTGTAGGTATCATCCTTTTGAGTTATTTAGTTTTAGAGCATAAAGAATGATAATGGAAAATGGAAAGATGCTGCTGGAAAGTTTGCTTGTGGTTCGGGTGGAAGTAGCTTAAGTATGGCATGCTGTCTATTATGATCTAAAAGAACTCCACTACAAACTCTACTTTTTTCCACTAGTTAATATTCATGTTATCGAGTATGAGCAGATCCTCTTTATTGTACTATGAATTTGAAAAACAATGGTTGTTGAAGGAAGAGTTCAGATAAGTCTTTTCTTATTTTGTTAGCTTTATAATTTAATGCTCTTTTTGTGGATTAACTTCCTTGCACGGCATATCGTACCATATATTATGTGATTCTTTTTCTACATTATTATACCACTTTTAGCGTGGAGGATGGTTTTCAAAGCACTCTAAGGTTCAGATGATTCTGCAAATTCAGTGTGATTTGGCTAAAATACTTTTAAGCCATGAACAATTTAATGGTGTTTTTGGTAAACAACCAAAATATGCATACCCTATTTTGAAATAAGATTAGAAAAAAGCTTATAGGAGGGCCAAACTAGTTTTATGAGTTAAATGAAGCCTATTTATTTTCAGAAGCTTATCTAACATGTTTATTGATTATATAGAAACTGAAAATGTATGATACAAAAAAAATATCAATCAATTCATAGATGACAATGATGAAACCTAAAGCAAATGTAAGGAGCAAATAAATGAATTACCAAACACTTGGTATGAACCAGGAAGGGTAAGCATCTAGTTCAACTCCAGATTCCTCCAAAGAAAAGTACTTGATCTTGTTATCAGTCAAACAAAGCCTCCCCAATTGAGGATTCAACCATGGTTCTGGACATCGAAAGTAAAGAGCAAAATAGACACTATTCTCTGCAATTAACTCTTCACTGCAATTAAGTAATGTTCTTGACATTACATAGGACTTATTAGATCCAAGAAATATCACTCTCTCACCCAAGTGATCAAGCTTCACCCACTTATTACTTCTTGTGTCTAACTTGAACACTTCACAGTTGGTAACTTGTGGGGGACTTGTATATTGCTTGATGTCATTCATATAGCCAACTTTATCAGTTTCAAAAACAGAATTCATGAACAAGTATATGAGCAATAACTCTTCTGCTGCATGACCTGTTGTTAGAAATCGAAAGACATTACCCTTAACATGAGTTTGATTTTCATGTGTCCTTGACTCTGGTAATGGCCTTATTGGTTGAATCTCACCTAATACTATAGGGTTTGGAGGATTATCAGTAGAATCTTGTAGATTATAAACTAACATAGAATTGCTTGACATGTAAGTTCTAACATACAATTTTCCATTGAAAAATTCCATATCCCGAAAATTGCATGCATCTCCCTTTGCTTCAATCATAGTCCATGATTTGTCATAATTAACTCTACAATATGCAATGTGGGCATAATCAGTAAAGAGACAAACCAGAACACAATCTTTACACTTAGGACTAGAAGATGCCACCATTCTTCCCATTTTCAAATTTGATGTACTTGGAATAGGAGAGTTTGATGGAAATTTCAAAGGTGAAGGGACAATTACTACATCACTCGTAATTGGATTCAAGAAAAAGATGATTTTGGCAGTACCAACAAAAAGAGAAATACTCAAAATCATCCATCCTTCAACTATGCCATGATATATATGGTGACTGTCAAGTAGCATTGTGTTTTTGTTTATGACAGAACATACTTCTTCTAATTTGATGCTCAAAATACTGCTTGCTGATATAGAAATCCTATGCGATTGTAGGATTACAAGAGGCAATTCAGGTAATGGTTTGATATGCTTGTTTGCAATGGCTTCAGTAAAGGTAGCATTCCAAGATGAACACACTGATTTGATCTACTCGGGATAGGAGAGTTTGATGGAAATTTCAAAGGTGAAGGGGCAATTACTATATCACTGGTAATTGGATTCAAGAAAAAAATGATTTTGGTAGTACCAACAAAAAGAGAAATACTCAAAATCATCCATCCTTCAACTATGCCATGATATATATGGTGACTGTCAAGTAGCATTGTGTTTTTGTTTATGACAGAACATACTTCTTCTAATTTGATGCTCAAAATACTGCTTGCTGATATAGAAATCCTATGCGATTGTAGGATTACAAGAGGCAATTCAGGTAATGGTTTGATATGCTTGTTTGCAATGGCTTCAGTAAAGGTAGCATTCCAAGATGAACACACTGCACTAGTTCGAAGGAAATCTATCAGATTCAAACGCTTCATTATCATTTCCAGAATATCACTAGGGATATGTGTCCATTTGCTATGTTCTTCATCTTTTTCAATCAACATGTTTTGTTTCCCTTTGTTCTCTCTTTCAACTATTCCTTCATTATGTTCTTCTTTTTCTTCCATATCATGCATTGTTGATGACACACTCAGTGTACTCAAGTTTTTGAGTAAATTATGTACATTATCTGAATCATTGGAAAAGAATAAGTTATATTTATATCAGTTTTGTTAAATGCCTTGAACCAAAATATATGATGAAGTGAGTATAAAATGCTAAATCAGAAATATAAAGTAGAAATTTAAAGAAGATATATGTAAACGTGCAAATAAGAAGATTCATGTCAGACATTACAAAAGTGCACAATTCTAGAATTTTTTTTGACTGAAAAATTAATATCATTGTATATTGTCATATGAAATGCAATAGCTAGTATATGTTTGACATACCTTCCATCCTAAATTATTCTAAGTGTTGTTATTTGTTACTGCTACCACAAGAAATAACATTAGTTATATACCACCATGTGGAGGGATAAGAGATGTCCTTAATATAATCAAAACCAACTTAGATTATCTATATATTTTAAAAGGGATTAGTTCTGATTATTTTTGTCATTGTCCAATACATCTTTAGTGCAAAAAAAAAAGATAAATTATTAATATAGTTCTCTTGGCTAATTTTAATTGCATTTGTATTTTTTTACCAAATCATAGTTTTATTTTATAAAGAATGCTACATTTAATGAGCCTGCATTATCAATGCTAACATTTAATGAGCCTGAATTATCAATTCTAACATTTTTACAAAAATCAATGGAATTATTTTTATCTTTACATGGCATATTTCTCTCTAATAATCTTATCCTTACGACAAGGCTCAGTCTAAATCTTTTGATCTGCCTATATAGTTAGAATATGCTTAATTTTTTTTATATAGATCCTTATATAATAGTTTTTTTTATTAAATCCACACTAAAGAAGAAGAAAAATTGTGATGAAGTCCCTAAATTTTTAACAAGAACTTGTTTAAAACTCGTTTTAAGATGCAATGATCTAATAAAAACTAGTAACTATAAATCCACATTAAATTGATACTAGAGAAGAAAAGAAGATTTGACTGAAAATTGAGAAATATAAGCTAAAAGGGTATGTTAAAATCATTGCAGCAAAGAGAAAGATAATGAAAGGGAATGAAAATGAACAAACCAGAATTGAAAGAAGAAGCTTTTGAGAAGAAGATATGCAGTGATGTTTTATTACTTCGCAAGAAATGAAACTAACTATGCCTCTTTGATTAATGAATTCTCAGTATGAATAAAAGTAGAATGAACTTTCCTATTTGTAGGAAGTTGATAACCAGAGAAATGAAAATAACTAAACTACCCAAACTACTTTCTAAACAAACATACACTAACAAACAACCCAAAGCAATAACAAACCATTCCTATTTACCAAACAATATCAATTAACCACAAACCATTCTAAGCTACCCTGGAGAGTCAAGCACCTGAGTGTTGTCTTCTAATAGGGTACACTAAGTATAATACAAAACTTAAATCTAATATTGTATTGCTGTCACATATGTCATGCAATGTTATTTGTTATCTTTCATATTTGTGTATGTGATTTTGCCTATTAATCTACCAATTGTATAACCTGATTTTCTTGGCTTTCAATAGCTATTTTTGTTGACATAAATAAATTTTGACACATATTGAATATAACCCAAAGTTCTACTTTCTAGATATTGTTCATTAGCTTCCATCCAGGATATAAACATAGATTCTGATATGGTAGGTCTTGAAAGAATATTGTCAATATCCTCATGATCATTGAAGTATAGTGATTGTTCTCCTGGAAGGTGAAAGTACAATCTTTCGATAAGTGGTTGTCTACCATGAATTGGAAATTTAAAAATTCTCCAACATGCTTCTGATGGTGATATATATTTACAGTCAAGATATTGTTTAATCTTATCAATGTTCCCTCGAGTCTGTTATCCACCATCATCTATTGGTTCAATAATAGTTGTAATCATATCATATTCTTTATTTATACACTTGAATAAGTTCTTAACTGAGGTGCGTTGGTTACACCACTCCATATTAATCTAAGCTTAGTACTTAATTAATAATTGTGGGTTGTAAGAGACAACATAACAATTGTCAAGAGAAATGCAATTTTTTCAATAATGTTTGTATTACCTCTTCTCTTATAAACAAGATAGTCATCTTGATCAACAATTGTAGATTGTTGAAATTGTTTTGGAAAATAATGAGAAAATTTACCATCTTTCATACATGGAGAAGACATATTGCAAGAACCGAATAGACCATGTATCATATGCGACTTGACCAAGTTGTACAATTCAGAATTATCATTCTGATTTAGAATTTCATTAGAGATAATTCTATTAATATCATTTAGTGATTAATATTTGTTAGATGATGCAAAAAATAAGTAAGTGTACATGTGGTAAACCTCTCTTTCGAAATTCAATGGTGTAAACATTTGAAACATTAAATAAAAAAGGAATGATAAGTATCAAAATTTATTAAAATAGTAATGTATATATGTGAGATAATGGAATAAATTATATGTGATATATACTTCCACGCAATTATTTTACCCAACATGCACCTTTTCTTTAAATCTTGGAAGTAATTCTTCGAACTTCATTTTGAACATTCTTGAGATGATATCTGACCTGTCACGTGGTTTCATAATCATCTGATTGGTAAGAGTGGAATTAGAAGAAGATGATTCAATATGAAATGAGGGTCGAGTAGGAGGGTTAGTAGAAGAATTTTCTAAGTTAGCAGCTTGTTGATCATCATGGTGCTTATAGATCATGTTGGTGGTATCTCGAAAGAATCTCATCTCGTGGATCACATCCACATCGAATTTGCTATCACGAGCATCAAGTGAGATCTTAGACTCTCTAGCAAAAGAAATGACAAAATACTCAAGTGTAGCAATTATGAGAATAAAATAAGGTAAAGATCCATAATCACCTATAAAGGTCCACATTTGCCTCATTACTATCAATCTCCAATTACTTGGAACATTATGTTTAATTGCATACATCAATTATAGTTCCATGTCATTTAATTGGGAATGACTCGATATCTTTGGAACCACGATGTAACTCAGAAATTTGTGAAGCAAAAAATTCTCTAAGTTTAAATTTTCAACAAGTAAAATATTTCGGTTTCTAACAGAATCACCGACAGACTTTTGCTTACGCATTTCAATTTCCTCTTTTGAACATCTATAAATAGAGTAGTAGAAATCCATCTTATTATATCCTTCTAAGTCGCATTGAATGACAGACTCAACTATCGTCCATATGTATGACAAATTACCGCAAATAGAACTTAGAGTTCTGAAGTCTATGGAAATTTTTTTGCCTTTGACAAAGGAGAAGATTTTATTCTTCTTGAAATTTAGATAAAGTAAAATACATGTACAAGTTCTGGATAGTAAGAACAATGCATTTTAAAACACTCAAAGAGTCTTTGTTGTTTAAATAGGGTAGGGAAAATGAAATCATTATTGTCGAAAGAACTTAACATACCATAATTCAGAGAAAAATGGGTCTTTGCATGAAGTCCTCCTTGAAGATTTTGCATTGATCCTCATTAGCCAAAAGACACGCCAAATCCAATGTATTGACTTCATTAGAGGCTTGTTGCCTTCCTTGAGTCACATTGACTTCAAAAATCACTCAATATGGTTTAGAAAAATGATTTTTCGAAGTTGGGGGTTACCACGGTTGAGAGAGTGAAATGGAGAATATGAAGTTTGAAAGATCTAAGTTTTTGCCTTAAATAGTGTAGAGTGTAATCGGGTACCATATTTTGAGCAATCGATAGCTCCAAGCTATTTCAAGGCAATTAATCGGTTAATAGGAGCTATTAATCGATTACACTGATCAATGTTTGAATTTTTAGGCCATCTGATGCCTTATTAATCCATTACCCTATAGTAACAATCGATTACACACCCCAAAACAATAAAATTTAAGCAAAAATAACACACATATAAGCACAAGTAGGCATGTAATACATATAATGAAGCATATAAAATATATAAAAACATGTTAGGACAAATTTGCTTCATCAAGAATGCCTAATTCTCGTGTAAACTTATAAAAAAGGTTCTTTAGCTAAATGTTGACTAAATATATTTGCTAGTTGTTCATGTGTATCAACAAATTCTAAGAGAACAATACATATTTCTTTTGGACATGGTCTCTAAGAAAGTGATGTCTTATATTAATATGTTTGGTTCGAGAATGCATACTCAGATTCTTTGTATGGTTTATAGCACTAATATTGTCACACCTTAAGGGAATGCATCCTAAGTCCAATCTGTAATCTCACAATTGTTGTTTGAGCCACAACACTTGGGCACAATAACTACCTGCTGCTATGTATTCTGCCTCAATAGTATTTAGAGCAACACATGCTTGATTTTTACAAGACCATGAGACTAGAGCATTTACAAGAATGTGACAAGTACCACTTATACTTTTTCTATCAGATTTGCATCCAACAAATTATTAATCTGAATATCGCACCAAGTCACATAGACTTCCTTTAGGATACCATAGTCCTACATCAAGTGTGACTCTAAGATATTTTAATATCCTTTTCACGACAATAAGATATGACTCTTTAGGCTTTGATTGATATTATGCGCAAAGACAGACACTAAATATAATATCAGGTCTACTTGCAGTAATATAAAGTAGGGAATCAATCATACCTCGATACTTAGAGATGTCAATGCATATTCCAGTCTCATCAGCATTAAGATGTCAATGCATATTCCAGTCTCATCAGCATCAATGTATGTTCCATATCCCATAGGAGTGGCGATAGGTTTGTAGTTATTGTATCACCCGTAATTTTATATTTTGTTATGTGTGAGTTAAAAAGTCATGATTTAGTTTTGTAGATTTATCTTAACAAAAATATGGTTTTAGATGAGTAGTTCATCTTGAATGATTATTCCATATGCCTTTGATTTTGATTTATTTTAAAAACAAGTTATTTCATTGGTTATATTGCACTCAAATGAATCTTACCTTCTAAGAGTTATATTTGTTTCAAAAATATATTTTGAAGATAGAAATGATATTTTATTATATTATTAAAGTATTCACATATTTTTTGAATGCATAGTGAATTTTCATTAAATATGCTTTGCGAGTATTCATCTTTTTATGATAAGTTACTGAATAATATCTTCTGTATTATTCATGTCGATAACATTTTTATCTTCATTTTAATTATGATTTGAATAGTTATGATATCATAATGATTTATGATAAAGTATGTTAAACATAATATCTTTTGATCACTTATATCCCTAACTCTATAATATTTATCTTAATTTTTAATCTTTTCAATCCTTTTATCCATTTGTTCTTTTGTCATCATAAACACAATATGTATCTTAATAATTGTATATTTGTTGTTACTAATATGTGGTTTATTATTATAATATAAAATTAATTCCCTTTTTATAGTCGAAGAAGTGCTACACTTCTAATACCTAAATTTTTAACAATATATATAACCCTAAAAGCAATTAGGAGAGTAGAAGGAAGAAGTTACTCTCCCAAATTGTGGTAGGCAATGGCAACAATAGAGAAAAGAGAGATTGGTAAGTCTCCTCTCTTGTTTTCCCATATTTCATCCCATTTTATTGTTAATGTTTTTTTAGAATTTATGCCTAACCTATTGTTGTTTTAGACTTCCTTATTTACCTTCATGTTACAAGAACGTGATGGTCTTTTACTTCTTTTAAATCCAATTTAATATATTTGTTTTTCACTTACGTTGTTTCATAAGTTGTGTGCACATAGAGATAAAAGAAAGTATATATTGAGTTTTTGTTTGAATTTGAAGGGCCACCAACTATTATTTCTATATTTCTAGTTCCTTGATCAAATTGAACTGATAGTATGACTATATGCTTTAAACCTTAAAAGAGAGATTTTTTTAATAGTCATAAACATGTTTAGTAGGGATTTGAGGAAAGGGGCTGTGAGTTTAGTTAATAAAATAATAATTCTTTGAATCCCATCCAAATTAATTGTTGTGTTCATAGTATTGAAATAACTTTTCCATTTGAACCTATGGTTGAACCATGATTTGAAGATATACAAGAGGTAAATTAAATGAGTTATAATTTATGATTCTTAATCAATTAGTTTTTCTATCAAAGTAGCATATATAACATTTTTATATGTCATTGTAAACAACCTCATTTTGATACTGTGATATAAAACGAATTATGATTATTAGTTATGTTAATACTTTAACTATCTTGAAGTAATACAAATTTGTTTTAAGGATGGAATTGATTTTAATAAAAGTATAGCCTTGTTTTATGTCTTCTATGTTAAAGCATTCAGTTGTTTGAATTGATTGGGATTACATTGATTGATGAAGTGATGCTTGGGTGAAGTGGATGCTAGTGATAAGTGCCAAATATACCTAAATTTCATACACTTTTATGACACTTATCTTGAGCATAGTAGAGAAAAACCAACTTAAAACAATACTTTTTGTATAAAATATCACAATCTTGTATATTTGTGTGTGTATTACTTTTTTATGTATTTTGTATTATTTAGAAAGAAGAAAAGAAGAGAAAAAAAGACTCATGGTCAAAAAGAAAAAGAAGTCAAAAGCAAGGTGCTCAAGCAGTCAGCTGAGCATGGACCAAGCCAGACCTGGACACCAGCCTGATTTGGACACCAGTCTGACCTAGACCAAGCTGCTCAAGTAAGCAGCTGAGCGGACCTGCTTGGCCGCTCAACCTAGCACCAGACTAATCCTGATACGGCCAGAACTCAAGCTTGAGATGGTCAGACACGAGCTTGGCACATGCCCAAGCTGCTGAACAAGCAGCTTAGTGGTGCAACCAAGAAGCTCAACGGAGAACCAGACTCCTGCCCAGATTAGCAAGCATCAGGCCAGTCCCAGTCAGCACGGTCAAAGCTGCTGAACAAACAAGCAGCTTAGCGGTGCAACAGGTGTGCTAAGCAGTATGCACCCAGACTTGACTTAACCATCAAGCAAACCATGAAGTCACTAATGAACTCACCTCAAGTAGCCCACCATAGGCTTTCCAGAGTAGCTCACCATAACTGCTTTCATAGCTCACAACTAGCTTTGATGAGTCAAGCATAAGGATGTGCCAAAGCTGCTTGATCAAGGGACCAAACCCATGCTGAAGGGTTTGGTTAGCTGCTTAGCGGGGCTGACAAGCAGCTCAGCGACCCCAGAAGAATTTCTATAAATATGACACATTCCATTCAAACAATATCATATCTCTCACACTTTCACTCACATTTTTGCCTAGAAATTCTTCTCTGAAGTTATCTCTTCTTGTTCTTAGTTCTTAGGAACTTTATTTAAGTAAGTTTTGTAATTTTAGTTTATAATTCAAGAGGAGAAAAGGAGAAGGCAAATGAGATGCAAAAATCAATTTTGTAATCTCATTTGGAACTCAAAGCATCCAATCCTTGGATGGATGGCTCATGCTCCTAACAATTTCTTTTGAACATGGTTATGTATTTCTACTTATTCTTATATTCTAAAGTTTGAATTTTAATCATTCAAGTTGGTACTTTGGTTAATTTTACTTGTTTGAGAAATTCTTAATGCTCTCTTTTTAGATTGATCACCTAAAAACCGATTTCAAGTCATGAAAAATTACTTGTCTCAAACACTTAACAAATAAACTAAGAAGTAGTTGTACTACTTAGTTTATTTGCCAAGTTAAGCATGCTTTTCTTAAGATCTTATATTCATTACTACTTCAATATTAGAGTAGCCAAGATTAGGGTGTGACAACCTAATCTCTTTGTGGAGTAATATTGTTTAGTAATAAATATAAGTGATTATCATTCTACCATTTTAGGACATACACTAAAAGGAGGATTTTAGAACTTGGTCTTTGGAGTTAGTCAAAGTAAAACATAAGAACTTGTCTAAGTACTTCAAACTCATAAAGAAGTTGAGAAATATTTTCCTTATTCAAAATGATCTTGTCTCCTCAAGAATTTGTAAATATTTAGTTTATGTTTCTTGTTAATTGTTTATATGAAATTCAATTCAGATCAAAACCAAAATATGTTTTACTCATTATTTGTGCTTTGACATGTTCATATGATTCATTCTATTAGGAAATTCCTTTTGGTTCGACATAACCCTATACTATACTACAATTGAATCTTGAAAGAGGTATAAATTGTAAAATAGTAAAATGTTATCAATAAATTTATTTGTTGAAAACACATTTTAATATACAAAAGTGATGAAGCTAACTTACTAACTTTTATTTACTTTCCACCTTTTATTTATTCTTTAATACCAACCTTCCTTGAGGAAGAAGTTTGGTTTGTTAAATAAAAGGAACCCGAAAGGGAGTAAATAAATAAATGTCACTTAAATTTATTATTCTTTTATTCTTTATTTATTTATTTGTTTCTAACAACTTACTATTCATCACTTTTGTACATTAGAATACCATTAAACCAGTGTTGGAATTTATTCTGCAAAACCGAGATGGTATTCAAAGGTACTTAATAATTATGTAATAGGGGATTGCTTTGATACTATTGTACCAGCGTTAGAATTTATTTTGACAAAGTCGAGATGAGGCAAATAAAGAATAATTTATTTACATGATTATTAAAAGTAAGTTGTAATTGGAATATTCTTGAAACTATTATACCAGCGTTGGAATTTATTTCAACCAAGCCGAGATGGTGAACAAAGAATAAAACCGAGTTTACTTACTTAATCAAATAAAAAGGAAAACACACCAATAAAAACCTATTAACAGCTAGCGGTGTTGCTCATGGTGGTGCAACTAGTTGAAGTAATGAGATAAAGCGACTAAGGTGAGGGAGAAGACCATTGTGGTCTTAGAGTATTTCATTGAAGTTTTTCCTCTCTGATTCCCTCAAAAGTCGGAGAGCCTTGTAGATTAGGAACTCCCATGGGAACTTGTTTCCATGCAAGAGTCCTTAATCTTTTTCATGACAATGTATAGAGTCTGGTATATTTGAATTAGATTAAAATTTGTGTTTATGAATTTGTTTCTATTTACCATGATGTGATGTGATTGCTTATGGTATTCATCGTCATGAAATGTTGTTAAATAATTATATTTGTATGCATGTGAGAATTAGTTATAAATTGGTAATTGTTTTATGTGCTAAATGATTGTGCCAATGTTGTAATTTGGAAATATCCCAATTGGAATTATTATGAGTTGATTGTTGTATTGATATGAGATATATACATTCATATACATATATATAAATTTATTGTTGTATTGAACTTTATAAGTTGATTATGATATAGATATGAAAAATACAAGAGTTTGAAATTGAGGTCTTGCTCGTATATTAAATCACTAAGTTAGTGTCTTGAGCTTGTCCTGATGACATGAAATAGTGAAAATGCATTGGGGCTAAGACAACTAACTTAGATTGTGTTTTTAGAAAGATCGAATTTGATGAAAGCCTATGGCTATTCACACACTTGAAAGTGTAGTGAGAATTGGGGCTTTACTTAATGATCTTGGATACTAAGTTAGCATCTTGAGCTCGTCCATTGGACCTGGCATAATAGAAATGCAATGAGGCTGAGACGACTAACTTAGGTGATGTTTATTGAAATAAAAAATTTGAAAACCTTGATTAAAAGATTTAATGACTAACTTCGGTTAGCGTACATGCATTGCATTCGTGTAGTCGGAGTTGGAGAAAATGGAAAGATACGATGATAGAAATATCATTGGGATTTGGATAGGAGCGCCAATGACGGTGATTCGTCAAGAAGCCTTGAGGGATTGCTTAGGTGGAATAGTCTAGTGAGGGTCCGAGTTCATTACCTGTATGATCAGGATAGTCTTACATGCAAACTAAGCGTTCTCTGACACCCCCTTGCGCATTTCATGATCGGTAGAGAGGAATGCTGAAACGGACTGGGCTTATCATGTATGCACCTCATATAGAGGTAATTGGAAAACAATTGATATTGTTACTTGCCATTGTTAAGGATATTTGTACTCCCGGTTGCTTTCCCACTAGGATCGTGGCCTTCGGGTATTGTAATTTTGGTGGTGATTGGTTGGTGAATTGCATATTGTATTGCATGAAAGATATATTAATTGTGGATGTGAATATCCTCTTGTATAAGACATTAACTTCATGCATCATTTGCATATGTTTGACATTGTTTGATTATGGTGTTGTTATAGGGTGTCTCACTTTAATGTTATTTCTCTATGTAATTCCACGCCGCGGTCGACGTAGATGGTTCTTACTCCCTTTTCTTTGCCTTTTCTTTTGTCTATACTATGTGTACCTCCAGATTTGTTGTAGTTACTCTATAGATCTCCATTGACGGAAATATAGACAATAAGAACTTAGTTGATATATAGTTAAGTATCTTGTTTATATTGGAATTATTGACTCTGATTTAGGAATACCCTTGGTCTTTTGAACTAATATTTGTGTAAGTTATATGTTATGAAAAATACTTAGGAGTGATTATTTTCACATACATGATATTTTTTATAATCATTATGTTAAGATTAATTTAATGGTTTTGTAAAGATACATACTTAAACAAATAAATAATTATTTAAATCATGGTTTTGAGGTTGAATGTGATACGTCGTTTTTGGGTAACGATAATATTGAATATTTCCGCATCTTGAACACGTTAATGAAAATGAATTTTAAATTCACTATGATATCCTAATAGGCTGCCTTTAATATTCTTTAAATTTTATCATATTTTTATAATGAATTCCTAATTTCGAAGTTGCAAAAACGGGGTGTTACAATTATCCATTTCAAAGCGTTTTAGCAGATCCCTTCAATATTTAGACTGACAAGCAAAGATGTAATCCTTAATTTTTTTGATTTGTAGTCCAAGAATGTAGTTCAACTTTCCCTTCATGGACATCTCAAACTCCCCTTGCATCATTGTACTAAACTCACTACACAAAAGATCATTAGTAGAATCGAAAATGGTATCATCAATAGAAATTTGAACAAGTAAAGTATGATGATCTAATTTCCTAATTAATAATGTTATGTCGACCTTTCCTTTATAAATCCTTTATCACACAAAACTTTTGTTAAGACGATCACAACATGCATGTGGAGCTTTCTTTAAGCCAAAGAGAGTGAGAGGGATGTTTGTAGTCTTCAAACACAGGAGGTTGTTCTACATACACTTCTTCTTCTATTTAGAAATGAAATCTTTACGTCCATTTGATTTAACTGAAAATACAAAGAGCATGCATATGCAAGCAATAACCTAATAGCTTCATGTCTAGCAGCTAAAGCGAAGGTTTCGTTGAAGTCGATACCTTCTTCATGGTTGTATCCTTGTGCTACAAGTATTGCTTTATTTCTTATAATGATACCATTTTCATCTGATTTATTCTGGAAGACCCAACGAGTTCCTATAACATGTCTATCCTTAGGTTTATGAACAAGTTCCCAAACTTCGTTTCTCTCAAACTGGTTAAGTTTTTCTTGCATAGCAAGAATCTAGTGTTCACCCTTGATTGCATCATCAATATTGATTAGTTCCACTTAAGAAACATAAGCCATATTTAGACAAGCATCACTCAATTTTAGGCATGTAGAAACTCCCTTACTTCAATGATGTTGTCACTAGGATGATATCGATGGGTTCTCTATTCTTTAGGTAAATCAGAATGAATATGCTCTTCTTGTGATGGTAAATTATTTTCTATTTTAAATTGCTATGTGTTGGTTGTAACATCACTAATGAGATTTTCTAAGGATGAACTAAGAAAGTCATCATCGTCAACCATTGATTTTTCTTCCAAGGTTATATTAAATTCATCAAAAGTTACATGAGTGGATTCTTCCATGGTCATGGTTCTCTTATTAAAAATCAAATTGCTTTGCTTATAAGAGAATAGCCAAGGAAAATTCCTCCATCGGCTTTTGCATCAAACTTTCTTAAGTTTTCCTTACCATTGTTTAGCACATAACATTTGTGGTCAAACATATGCAAGTGAGAAATATTTGGTTTTCTACCTTTGAAAAGTTCATAGAGGGTTTTCTTTAGAATAGATCTTATTAAGACTCAGTTGGAAACATATCAGGCCATACTAACTACATCCACCCAAAAATATTTTCGGGGTTTAGTTTCATTCAACATTATACGTGCTAGTTCTTCCAAAGATCTATTCTTTATCTCTACAACACCATTTTGTTGTGGTGTTCTCGGAGCAGAGAAGTTGTGAGTGTTACCATTATCATCACAAGATTCCTCAGAAGAAGCATTTTGAAATTCTCCCTCAAGATCACTTCTTATAGTAGCTATTTTCAAATAATTTTAATTTTGAACTCTCTTAGCTTATTTTCTAAAGGCATTAAACACCTCATTCTTGTGTACCAAGAATAAATTCCAAACGTATCTTAAAAGTCGTCTACAATCACAAGAGCATAGTAGTTACCACCAAATATTTCCTTAGCGGATTTGCAGTTTGACATTCTAAAGAATTCATCAATTCCAAGGGTTGAAGTGAGGATGTTCTTGGCTTTGAGATCACATTGCATTCTTCTTATCTTCATCATTCCAAGAGGATTTTGGCTTTAGTTCCCTTATACTATTAACAATAGTGAAAGGTTCATAAGGTCCTTTCTCAATCACATTCCAAATGTCCAGGTCTTAAGACTCTATAAAGATTCTCATCTTGATTTTCCAAATCTCATAGCATTCTCCAACGAAACATGGAGGGCGATTGATGTTGGGACCTTCTCCCAAAAATGATCTTGAGGCCATCTATGAAGTAGGGTCAATTTGAGATTAATTTACCCAAAATAAGCTATGGTGCCAATTGTAAGTATCAGATGACAACTGGGGGGGGGGTGTGAATTAGTTGATGGGAGAAATGACCATCTTTTCTACTTAAGATAACAAAGTGTTTGTGTAATGGATTATTGATGCAAAAATAAACCAAGTAAAGCAATAATAAAAACACAAGAATAGAGTAGAAGAAAAAGAGTACACATAAAATTTTATAATAGTTTGCCTTCTTGCCCACCAAAGGTTACATCCAGTACTCTTGCCACACAAGAGATTTTTCCACTAGATAAGTTGAGTTGCAATTACAAATTCTCTTTTCGAGACCCTTGTACCTTTCATACTCACAACCATCTATCCTTGAAAATCAACATTTTCAAGTGAACTCATTTCCCCTTCTCAACACACCCTTGTGATGGAAAGTTTACAACAAGATGAAGAATTTATCAATAGCATTATTGCCTTTACAAGTTTTGACAATGTTATAACTTGCAATTCTTTTCACAATTGCAAAAGAGTGCAGAAAATATGAAAGGTTGAGAACAAAGTTGCAAAAGAGTGCAAAAAAATGTTTCACTGTGTATTGAAAGTTTCGTGTAGATTTTTTGTTGTAATTGAATGTCTCAATGCCTTTAAATAGGCTTCCAATAAGCTAAAGTAACCTTCCATGAAGAGGACACACAATTGGAATGAAACCCATTCACTTTGGATGAAAGATGTTCATTCAAAATTGAAAATCTGGTTTCCAACAACTATGGGTAATCGTTTGTCAGAATGTATAATCGATTGCCAAAAGTTTTTGTCCAAAGTGATAATCAATTAATACACTATAATAATTGGTTACTTAGTGTCAGTTATGGTTTATAAATGTTTCCTTAGTATGATAACCTATTATTTAGTTCTAGTAACCTATTACTAACTGCCAAACAGTTCAGATAACCTGTTACCTAGATCTAATAATTTGTTACTTAGGTCAAATAACTCATTACTTAGCATTCTTGACATTATATCAAGACTTATCCAATTGTTTTGAAAATAGTTATGATTCCTTTGAAATTCATTGAGCATGGCTACTAATTATATAAATTGAGCATAAGGATAGAAGTACCTATTGAAGACTTTAATCTATAAAATTCTTAAAGCTTGGATCTTCTATGTCTTCATAGTCTTCTTCCTTTTTTTTGTGATCTTGGTGTCTTTATCAAAACTATGTCAATGTTAGGAGAAAGATCTTCTTCACACCTCCCCTTCCAACACATAATATAATACTTTGTAAAATGAATAAATGTATTTGTAAACTATCTAATATTGTGTATTAATGTGATATGAACCTATATAAATGTCCAATTTGTACCTAAAAAGGAAGCCATATTATAAGTAAGTAAAAAATTGAAAACTCTCAATATATAAATGAAACATCTATAATGATAAAATTTTACCTTAGGGTAGAAATCATATTATTTATTCCAGACTTGCTAGTAAAGGGACCATTCTCAACCTCAACCTCAACCTTCTTAGTGAATTTAAAACAACCATGATAATATCAGCATTGTTTCCCAACAATAAACATTGTCGTTGTTCCAATAGTAACACAAGTTATTTCCTATACATTTATAAATTTGTGTTAGGACATAAGTCATAAGAAAATAGTAAACATAAAATAAATTTACCTTAGTTGATGTTAAGGCAAAAATTCTGTAGATAGTCTTGAACTCAACCTTATACATAGATCGTACATCATGAGATAAATTAGAATATTGTGACAATTAGCTGTTACCTTGGCTCAATGTGTCACACGACAAACTAAAAGTTGAAAAACTACAATAAACAAATAATACAAAAAACAGGATATGAATATGATAAAGAAACAAAATTGTATTCGACTTAGAGAAATTACGGAAACAAATTTCAATATGAATATAATATGACAGTTATCTTAAATGTAATTTCAATGTACCCTTTCTAAAAATATGGAATTTCATCATTAATCATATTTTGTTATCCACACCATGACATGCTCATAGTGGGTGGGTACTTACCTATAACACAATCAATGTAAAAGTAAAAAATGAATGCATAATGAACAATTGTCAATTCTTAATCGATAACAAATACCTTGTCTTTCCTTGACTCTAACATGTGTGAACAAAATAATCAAGGGCTCACCAATGGTTTAGTTGTAGTAATAGTTATAAAAAATTGTGGCATGAGATTCCCATATAGTACAGGTGATAACATCATCATTAATTACAAATTTATGTATAAACACATTGTGTAAAATAAATAAGTTAATTAGTCAGGGGGGGGGGGTGTGAATTAGTTGATGGGAGAAATGACCATCTTTTCTACTTAAGATAACAAAGTGTTTGTGTAATGGATTATTGATGCAAAAATAAACCAAGTAAAGCAATAATAAAAACACAAGAATAGAGTAGAAGAAAAAGAGTACACATAAAATTTTATAATAGTTTGCCTTCTTGCCCACCAAAGGTTACATCCAGTACTCTTGCCACACAAGAGATTTTTCCACTAGATAAGTTGAGTTGCAATTACAAATTCTCTTTTCGAGACCCTTGTACCTTTCATACTCACAACCATCTATCCTTGAAAATCAACATTTTCAAGTGAACTCATTTCCCCTTCTCAACACACCCTTGTGATGGAAAGTTTACAACAAGATGAAGAATTTATCAATAGCATTATTGCCTTTACAAGTTTTGACAATGTTATAACTTGCAATTCTTTTCACAATTGCAAAAGAGTGCAGAAAATATGAAAGGTTGAGAACAAAGTTGCAAAAGAGTGCAAAAAAATGTTTCACTGTGTATTGAAAGTTTCGTGTAGATTTTTTGT
Organism: Lupinus angustifolius; assembly: GCF_001865875.1. Taxonomy (NCBI): domain Eukaryota; kingdom Viridiplantae; phylum Streptophyta; class Magnoliopsida; order Fabales; family Fabaceae; genus Lupinus; species Lupinus angustifolius. The sequence goes on along the minus strand of NC_032019.1, from coordinate 32,891,027 downwards.
TGTAATTGAATGTCTCAATGCCTTTAAATAGGCTTCCAATAAGCTAAAGTAACCTTCCATGAAGAGGACACACAATTGGAATGAAACCCATTCACTTTGGATGAAAGATGTTCATTCAAAATTGAAAATCTGGTTTCCAACAACTATGGGTAATCGTTTGTCAGAATGTATAATCGATTGCCAAAAGTTTTTGTCCAAAGTGATAATCAATTAATACACTATAATAATTGGTTACTTAGTGTCAGTTATGGTTTATAAATGTTTCCTTAGTATGATAACCTATTATTTAGTTCTAGTAACCTATTACTAACTGCCAAACAGTTCAGATAACCTGTTACCTAGATCTAATAATTTGTTACTTAGGTCAAATAACTCATTACTTAGCATTCTTGACATTATATCAAGACTTATCCAATTGTTTTGAAAATAGTTATGATTCCTTTGAAATTCATTGAGCATGGCTACTAATTATATAAATTGAGCATAAGGATAGAAGTACCTATTGAAGACTTTAATCTATAAAATTCTTAAAGCTTGGATCTTCTATGTCTTCATAGTCTTCTTCCTTTTTTTTGTGATCTTGGTGTCTTTATCAAAACTATGTCAATGTTAGGAGAAAGATCTTCTTCACACCTCCCCTTCCAACACATAATATAATACTTTGTAAAATGAATAAATGTATTTGTAAACTATCTAATATTGTGTATTAATGTGATATGAACCTATATAAATGTCCAATTTGTACCTAAAAAGGAAGCCATATTATAAGTAAGTAAAAAATTGAAAACTCTCAATATATAAATGAAACATCTATAATGATAAAATTTTACCTTAGGGTAGAAATCATATTATTTATTCCAGACTTGCTAGTAAAGGGACCATTCTCAACCTCAACCTCAACCTTCTTAGTGAATTTAAAACAACCATGATAATATCAGCATTGTTTCCCAACAATAAACATTGTCGTTGTTCCAATAGTAACACAAGTTATTTCCTATACATTTATAAATTTGTGTTAGGACATAAGTCATAAGAAAATAGTAAACATAAAATAAATTTACCTTAGTTGATGTTAAGGCAAAAATTCTGTAGATAGTCTTGAACTCAACCTTATACATAGATCGTACATCATGAGATAAATTAGAATATTGTGACAATTAGCTGTTACCTTGGCTCAATGTGTCACACGACAAACTAAAAGTTGAAAAACTACAATAAACAAATAATACAAAAAACAGGATATGAATATGATAAAGAAACAAAATTGTATTCGACTTAGAGAAATTACGGAAACAAATTTCAATATGAATATAATATGACAGTTATCTTAAATGTAATTTCAATGTACCCTTTCTAAAAATATGGAATTTCATCATTAATCATATTTTGTTATCCACACCATGACATGCTCATAGTGGGTGGGTACTTACCTATAACACAATCAATGTAAAAGTAAAAAATGAATGCATAATGAACAATTGTCAATTCTTAATCGATAACAAATACCTTGTCTTTCCTTGACTCTAACATGTGTGAACAAAATAATCAAGGGCTCACCAATGGTTTAGTTGTAGTAATAGTTATAAAAAATTGTGGCATGAGATTCCCATATAGTACAGGTGATAACATCATCATTAATTACAAATTTATGTATAAACACATTGTGTAAAATAAATAAGTTAATTAGTCAGAATAAAAAAATAATTACATTATCAACAACTCCAATAATCTCTAACAAAATAATAAAAATAAAGTATTAATATTATAGAAATTTAATAAATAGAAAAAACTAATCTACTAACAAATCACCTTGAAAGTTCTTAACTACTATCTCACCGAAATTTATAAAATTATATTCAAATTGAGGAATATCAGAAAAATCTCTATCTTTTAGAGTTGGACCAGCGATAAACTGCATTCTGTAGGCATGATTGCATGCCTTAAATTCACATTCAAATTGTGCATGACATAAGTGTTATTTTCAATCAAATGTTTTGTTCGTTGATTGAACTCATCCTTTTTAATAGAGACTTGAATCTTGTCTCCCTAAATTAATTAAAAAAATTGGACATTAATAATTTATCAAACATATTAGAAAATTATAGGATATGTTATTACCTTACAGTTCATCAATATATTTCCAGATGTTCAGGTTTGTGTGGAAGTTGCACATACCAAATTTCTTTCATTCTAATTGCAATCTTCCATAGATATTTTGAATCATTCAAATCTTTTATTAGTTTGAACGGGTGCGATATTCACATTAATGCAACAACGACTAATTTATGAAAACATTAAGCCTCCATCAAAAAACATTAAGATATACAAAAATGCTAACAACATTTCACTAAAACATATATAACCGTAAGTTAATGAAAGAAAAGTATCGTAGTAAGATAAAAAATATTAAGGCCATTGTTTCCGGGGGTGAGCTAATAAGTAGACTACCTCATATTAGATATACCTTGTTATTATTGAAGACATGACTGTTAGCATAAGACTCAACTTTATTCATCATCAAGATATTCAACAGTGTAATAATCAAACATAGAAAACAATTATTAAAATTATACATAAAGTGGGAAATAAAGTACCACTTTGAACACATGAGATAGAGAAAGTGAAATACATATGGGAGACATTCAGGTAAAGTGTGTAATGAAAAGATTGTTATAACCCTGAATTGAAATTGATCATAGTGTATACAATATGACCAATTTTGATAAACCCGTTTTTATAAAATTAAATAGAGTAAACGAAGGATAGTGTTCAATTAATAATACTAGAGTAAATTACACTGACACCCCCTGAGTTTTAGTGAAATTACACAAACCACCCTTCACTTTTCTACACCTACACAAACCTCCCCTAGTTTTTATACTTTCATTACACTGACCACCCCTGCATAAGAAATAAGTGTAATATTTTAAACAAAAAAATGTGATAAATGCAATTAAGTTAAACAAAACATGATATATTGTGTAGACAAGTCTAAATACATATATAATAGGAAAACTCAATAGTTTGGATTAGTGAGTATATGTAAACCATTAAATGTCTATAATTGATGGTTAGGATGATGAGTAAGTTAAAAAAACTTACTCTTGGAATAAGTGGATTCCCACTCATAATAAAATAATATGAAAATAATACATAAGTTATTTTCTTTAAAATAACATTGGGTATGGGGTAGAGATATCTTTCTTCTTCTTCTTTTGTAAAAAAGATATGTTTGATTGGTTAACCAATATTATCTTATGCCTAAAAAACTAATTATTTTGAGGAATCAAATCTTGTCTAAAGTTTACAATATCTGAGTGTAACACCCAGTTTGTTTAACTTAGAAATTTGGATTTCGTTATAAAAATATGATTAAAATTAATGGAAAATTAAAGCCAATATGTTAGAAAATCAGAGTGAATTTAAATTTTCTTTTCATTAACATATTCAAGATACTGGAATATTCAATATTTTCATTACCTTAATATAATTATCAAAACCATGATTTAAATAATTATCTATTTGTTTAACTATGTAGCTTTACAAAATCATTAATCTTTACCTTAATATAATGATTATAAAAGACATCATGTATATAAAAAGAATCACTCTTAAGTATTTTTCATAAAATATAACTTATACAAAAATTAGTTCAAAAGACCAAGGGTATTCCTAAATCAAAGCCAATAATCCCAATATAAACAAGATACTTAACTATATATCGGCTAACTTCTTCTTGTCTATATTTCCATCAATGGATATCCATAAAGCAACTGCAACAAACCTAAATATACACATAGTATAGACAAAAGAAAAGGGAGTAAGAACCAACTACGACGACCATAACGTGTAATTACATAGACAAATAACATTAAAGTGAGACACCCTATAACACAACTATAATCAAACAATGTCAAACATATGCAAATGATGCATGAAGTTAGTGTCTTATACAAAAGGATATTCACCTCTACAATTAATATATCTTTCATGCAATGCAATATGCAATTCACCAACCAATTACCACCAAAATTACAATACCCGAAGACCAAGATCCTAGTGGGAAAGCAACCGGAAGTACAGATATCCTTAAAAACGGCAAGTAACAATATCAATGTTTTCCAATTACCTCTATCAGAGGTGCTTACGTGGTAAGCCCAATCTGTTTTAGGATTCCTCTCTACCCATCATGAAATGCGCAAGAGGGTGTCAGAGATCGCTTAGTTTGCATGTAGGATTATCCTGGTCATACAGCTTATAAGACCAGACCTTCACTAGACTGTCCCACCTAAGCAATCCCTCAAGGCTTCTTGACGAATCACCGTCATTGTCGCCCCTATCCAAATCCCAATGATATTTCTATCACCGTATCTTTCCATTTTCTCCAAATCCAACTACAAGAATGCAATGTCTGTACACTAACCGAAGTTAGCTTATTAAATCTTTTAATCAAGGTGTTCATAAGTTTTATTTCCACAAGTATCACCTAAGTTAGTCATCTTAGTCCCAATGCACTTCTCTCATGGCAAGTCCAATGGACGAGCTCAAGAGGCTAACTTAGTATCCAAGATTATTAGGTAAAACCATAAATCTCACTACACTTTCATGTGTGTGAAAAGCCATAGGCTCTCAACAAGTTCAACCCTTCCAAAAATATCACCTAAGTTAGTTGTCCCAGCCCATTGCATCTTTACTATGCCATGTCCTTAGGTCTGGCTCATGACACTAAATTAGTGATCCAGTATCAATGTGCAAAGCCTTAATTTCAAACTTATGTATTTCCCATATCAATACAATAATAAACTTTTACATTTTTTCATATCAACACAACAATCAAGCTATATAATTCTTACATCAATATAACAATCAAATTTTACATTTTTCATATCAACACAATAATCAATAACATAACAATTGAAATTGGGATGTTTCTAAATTACAACCTTGCCACAATCATTTAGCACATAAGACAATTATTAATTTATCACGATACTCACATGTATACAAACAAAATTATTTAACAACCTTTCATGACGATGTAATACCATAAACAATCACCTCACGTTATGGTAAATACAAACAAATTCATAAACACAAATTTCATGCAATTCAAACATACAAGACTCTATACATTGTCATGAAAGAGATTAAAGATTCTTACATGGAAAACAAGTTTCCATGAGAGTTCCTAATCTAAAAGACTCTCCGACTTTTGAGGGAATCGGAGAGGGAAAACTTCAATGAAATAATCTAAGACCACAATGGTCTTCTCCCTCACTTGGATTTATGCAAGCTCCTTCTCCAACAAACAAACAAGATGTCACATCCTATCTTTAACTTCAGAACCTCTTCTCATAACATGCCAATAGAAATCAAGAAAATAAATCAAATTCTACTCTACCTAAAACTAACAACTAAATTAGAATTGGTCAACAATTTATAAAATAATACGTTAAAAATAACACATACTACTTTGTTTTATTTATCTGCACAATAAATATATAGTTAAAACCAATACTACAATAACTTAGCATAGACCAACAACTTAAAACTAATTAAAACCACTTCATTTAAAATAGTTAAATTCCTTGTATAGATGATTAAAACACTTTCTATGTATAATTAAAAACACTATCCATCCTTGGATCAAATGGAAAAGTTACTTCATTAAGAAAACAACAATTAATTTGGATAGGTTTCAAAAGGATTATTATTTACTAAATAAAACTAATATCCTTTCTCTCAAATCCTTACTACACATGTTTAAAATAAAACAACATTAGTCACTTATTTAAAAGTATCAGTGGCTGCACGTGAGGATAATAAGAGGCTAGGAACTTGTGAATTGAAGGTGTAAAGACAATTGATCTTTTAATTGTCTACATAGCCATAATGATTCAAGTGAAATATATACTTTGTCAAACAAAGTGTAAAGACTACAAAGATACAAAAGAATTATTCTTTTTAAAAACCTTCATTCTACCCTTCATTTAATAATTATGCACAATTTATACATATATAAGAGTTTTGTCATGCTTTGTTCAGTAACGAGAGATAACAAATGTATATGTAGATGCTATATACACTTTCATCAAAATAATGAAGATTATTCACATAAGTGCCCAATGTAAAATAATGAAGATCTGATCCTACTATATCTTGTGTCTACAATTTGGATAAAGCCAAGAAAATAATAATTTATCCTCATGTGGCACAAGGTAAGACTAACTTGAATTAATAAAAGAGAAAATTATTCAGGTGTAGAAGTTTGTTTTCGTGCAACAAAAGGCTTGAATAGAACATATATTTTGCAGGAGTAAAGAGAAGACATGATGATACAAGTAATTAAAAGAAAATATTAGAAACTAAACCTTATGATGAGAAAAAGTTGTATGATAAAATGTTTCCATTCTTTCTTTCTCCCTTTTTCAGCAGCGGTTATTGATTTTTTAGTGGGGAAGACAACCTTATTTGCTCTCCCAATTGTTTTAGGATTACATACTTTTATGGTTAAGAAAAATAGGTCAAAACACTATTTACAATTATATCTATTATTATTACTAGCGTGTTGACATGCACTATCGTGCTTGTCAACCCGTTTTCCTATCGTTTAAATATAATTTTTTGCGCTAAATCTACGGTTGAATTTATTCAATTTTTTAAATACACTTTTAAAATAAGAAGATAATAAGGATAAAATAAGAAAATAATATTATATGGTTTTTTGGTAGAAATAAAAAGATATTAAGGGCAAAATAGGAAAACACAAATTACACCATGATAGGTGGTTATTTTGTGTTTTCCCTTTATTAATAGTATAGATACTTATCAAAATCAAAATAACAAAAATTCAATTTTAGATTATCATAAAGTTTATCCACATAACATAGATAATCTCAAAGAGATAACTTCATTAAAAATTAACTCAAATATTTTGTAATCATAGTATGATATATTATCGAAAATAATTTAAATAAACGTTATAATAAACATAGTTATTCAAACTAAAATAAGATAATATTATCAAAATGAATAAAATCAACTATATTATTCAGTAAATTAATTACCAAAATGTGAATACTCATAAAACATATGTAATGCAATTTACTATGCATTACAAAAATATTCAAATATTTTACTAATGTAATACAATGCAATTTCTATCTTAAATTATATTTTTGAAACAAATCTAACTCTTTGAAAATAAGATTCAATTAACTACAAGATAACTAATGAAGTAAGTTATCTAATCATAAATTTATTGGATAAACATTAAAGATCAACAAGACATCTAAAAATCACGTTTATCTATCTTTAGATTAAATAAAATCCATATTTTCAAATTGCAGGTGTTACTATGAGCATCTAACTTTGTCTTACAACATGAACAATTCATTGTGTGTGATAATATGTACGTTTTTATTAGTTTTGATTCTGCATTTGAAGTTTGAAAATGAGTGTGGGCAAGATGGACCAACTATAAGAATTTTTTTGGATGAAACATGTGATTCAATCAATTATTCAGTGTTCTTGTCCTTTGCAGAATTCTGCAAGAGCAAAGCAAACCAAATTACTATTTCCATAAAGAAAGATAACAATTATTTGAGTTTGTTTGGGAACTGTGTGTGAAGCTAACATATACTGATTTTTTGTATTACGAATAATATTTTTCATTCTTTTGGGTAAGAAACTAATCCCTTTCGAGTTGAAGTCACCCTCTAGATCGTGACATAATACTGGCACTAGTTAGCAGTATGAGTGAGAGAATGTTGAAGGAAAATGATACTAGTATTTAGTTTTGTTCGTTGTATAAAGAGGGCATAGTATATAATTGGTTGGATTAAATAGAAAAAGATGAGATTGAAAGAAGTAGAGAGAGTTGACTGGGTAGTTGAAAAGTGAAATTGAATATATATATATATCCAAATAGTAGTAGCATCTCTAGGGCAAGAAAACATGGGGCATCAACATTCCAAACTGTCTTATTCTTCTTCTGGTTTTGGTTCTGGTTCATGTTCATCTCCAGAGAAAATGAAAGAGAAGAAGAAAGGATCATCATCATCATCACGTCGTGCTCGTTTGAAAGAGAGTATGTCGTCATCTTCATCTTCACCGTAGTCACAAGGGACCTTCTTCTTCCTCTTCTCTTACCAGTAACATTCACTTTGGTGGAATTGCTCTCTTCATCATGAAGTACATTTGTGAGATGACTCTCAAGCCTTCATTTTCCTTTTTTTTTCCTTCAAAATCCAACTCCCAAACAAATCCTTAAGAAAAATAATACAAATGAATGATTGATTGATATATAACGACCATATAAATCTTTACATTGAGCCTCTATAGATATTATTACACTATTTATTTTTTCTCCATTGAAGTACTAGTAAGTCAACATCATCTCAATGAGATCCAATCTTAAGGTCCAAAGAGGATTTTAAAGAGCCTTTTACTTTAATCAGAGGGGTTCTTAATAATGCTTAGGAGAATGTTACCATGTGCTATAGCTTAAAAATGTAAAATTTTGTGCAAATTAATATTTTAAAATTCTAAAAATATTAGACTTTAACTTTTTTTTTTTGTAGAATCAAAAGTATCATCCTGTCATAGATAAAGAAGTGCATGAATATCTCTCCCAAGAACTAACACATATTGTTTCTAAGAATCAATAAACCTTTGACCATATACAATTAAACCAACATCTTGTTATTAGATTTTAACATTCTAATTAAAGTTGGTCCTAACATTTTCTAAGTCTTGTGTGGAGCAAAAATGAGAGCCGTTATTTAATATAAGAAAATAAATAAAATTTGTAAGTCAAAATAAAACAAACTGAGATTTTAAAGCAAAGTCATGAGAGCAAAAAATGAGTGATTTTATGTTTTTTTGGTCACATTCTAAATAAATCTTGAATGATTTCATGTTTCACTCATACATGCAGATGCGGATTTTAATACTACATGTACTATGATAATATAATAAACATTATAACCAACCATATATTTAACAAATTAATAAGTGGAGTGTAATAATAATTAATAATTGCAATAGTAAATAGGTCCTATGAGAATGATTGGGTATAAAAAACATGTGAAAATAGGAAATTAATTATGCAGATAAAAAATTAGACCCCTTATTAATCATGGATCTTGTGACGTGCATATGTAGATGCATGAGGGCCGACCCAGATTCTAATATAAATGTAGTCATGTTATACTTCTAATAGAAAACCCATTGAGAGAAAACTAATATCATGATTATGAAATAGGGGAAATGTTTCCCTCCCTAGAAAACTAAATTTAAAAGTATTGAAATCTCTTAATAACTATAATAAAATAAACTCCTTCCACATTATCATTTGTTACATATCACTTCCTCCTTAATTTTTGCTCTCCTAAAAGACTCCCTGATACTACAATGTACCTACATGATGAGTCTAAAATTATGCTACATTTGCATTCCATTTAACTTGTATTTTAGGATATAATTAGGACTTTAGGATTGCGTGTACCTTTTATTTCTCTTTGTTCGAGTTGAGCGGGTGTTTTTGGCTATGTTGTGCAAATTGGATGGATAAAAGGCAAAAAAGTAGAGATTTGGTATAGAAGATGGAATTTGGTATTGAGGATTTGTGAAGACCAATTGAAGGGCCAAAAGAACTCACCTTGGAGCCTAGATCGAAGAGAAGCAAATTGAAGTGAAGGCGCCCTAGTCCATAGTTAGGCCGTTTCCCACACCCATGGTTGTGGATGGTAGGTTCTATTCTTATTTTTCAGATTTTTAGATTTTTGTTGTTGGGCTTAGCCCAATCTTTTGTAATTAGGATAAATAAGGGTTCTCCCTCAAGGAGGAAATACGATTTACATCACACTTCTCTAATCTATAATTTGGTATTCTATTCTCCATCACAAGTGAGTAATTCCTTTTGTTTCTAGGATTGTGGCTATGCCCTTTTACATTCAATAAACATTTGTTCTTACTTCTATTTCATTGAGTGTTATGATTTGAATCATTAAACTGAGTTTTATTTGTGTGAGTTATCTAGCCAACAAATTACAGCTCTCAAATACATTGGGGAAGGATCGAGAGGTGAACCCAACTATCCGATCATTCCGTTATTCAAACTAGAATCCTAATTCATGAGAGTAGTCTAAGGATTCTTGAGGGTTTCTAGAATTCACATTGGGTTAATACAAAGAGATTGGATAAAAAGATCCATGTAAAGGATTTGATTGATATCTGTAACACTAGAGTAGGTGCAACTTTAATTGAGTACACCTGTCGAAGCTCGAGAGAGGATGACACATATCAAAGAGCAATTCACCCTCACAACTTAAAGTTCATGAAAAGGAGCAAATCAAAGATTTGTGAGCGTAAAGGTGGTAACTTTATACTGGGAACTCTTCCTAAATTAGATTTGAATCATTTTTACTATTTTCATAATTATTCTTCTGAATTATTAAATTGTTCTAAATTTACTTTTAAGTCCTATTTGAGTTAAGTATAAATTAATTGTTACAATTTAAGAATTTTTCCAGCCCTTGTGGGATCGATATTTTATTACTTGACGACATAATCGTGCACTTGAGATTTGTCCTATCAAGTTTTTGCGCTGTTGTTGGGGACTGTTTCAAAATTTATTTGATTCTCAATTAATTCATTACTTCACTCTAGTGTATTACACATTTTCCTTTTTCTTGGTACCTCTACAGGTTTTCCATTTGGTTTATGCATAGTTCGAATTACTACTCAGAGCTAGAAAGGACTTTCCATAGAAGAAGAAGACAACAAAGAGAAAGAGTAAGAGAAAGACATGCATGTGTACAGACAATGGCTAAACAAGATGAAAATCCACTCCGTGACTATGCAACCCCTAATTCTCGTAGTTTACATCCTGGAATAATCCACCTAGCTATTGAGGAAAGAAAATTTTCTTTGCCATCTGCTCTGATCCAAATGATGATGCAAAACCAATTTGGAGGAGGAGCCCATGAAGATCTGAAGCCCATATTGATTTGTTCTTGGAATTCTGTAAGACTATAAGTATCCATGGGGCTTCTAAAGATACTACTCATCTCCACATGTTTCTATATTCCCTTAGAGACAGAGCTAAGACGTGGCTAAGAAATCTAAATGATGAAATTCAAGCAACATGGCGAACTTTGGAGAAGACTTTTCTCAACATATACTTTCCTCTTTCCAAAATTGTTCACTATTGGGACCTCATCCAAAACTTCAGTCAAAATGATGGGGAGTCAATCACTGAAGTCTGGGAAAAATTAAATGAGTTGACTGAAGCTTAACCTCATCATAGTATTCCACCTTGGATGATAGTTCAGAACTTCTAAAGTGGGCTAAACTTTCCATCACAACAATTGTAGGACTCTTTATCAGGTTGTGCCTTTATATGCAAAGGAATTGATGCTTCTCCAAAGACCATAGAGAATGTGTTTTCCAGTCATCACCAATGGGCGAATGAGAGAAGACATCATATAAGAAGAGTCTTCGGTGTACAATATTCAGAAAATCAAATGGAAAAGTTAATTTCCAAGTTGGAGAACCTTTCTCAAAGGTTGGGAAATCTGGAAATATATTGAGAAGTGCCAAAAATACCTATTTTCACAAACTTTTCATAAACTTTTTTTTATGCAAAAATGTGAAAACCAACTTAATTCAACACTTTTTAGATAAATTTTGTGTGTTTGAATAAAATAATTTGTGATCACATTTTGTCCAAGTTTAATATGAATTTTCAAAGGGAATGGAGTTGGCAAATGAGATGTAAAAACATGATTTTATAACGTCATTTGGAAAAAAAGCATCTCATCCTTAGATAGATGGCTCATGCTCCTACATATTGATTTGGATTATGGTGTAAGGTTATTTCTTCTCTTCATTTGTATTATATTTTTATTTCAATACATTCAAGTTATTACTTTTGGTTAAGTTTCAATCCTTCAGAAAGTGCTTCATGCGATTTTAGCTTGATCACCTAAAACTTGATTTCAAGATCCAAAATGCTTCTTTTTAAAGTCTTGACAAATGAACTAAAAAGTAGGAATACACCTTAATTCATTTTCCAAATCAAAGCATTCATGTCAAGCAACTTGTAATCAAGGCTAATCAATGTTTACGGATCCTGAAATAAGGTGTGACAACAAATTTCATCGAGTGGCAGTTTTCTATTGATTAGTGTATTTTGCAAGGTTTGAAAATCATTTTTTCTCGCTGGGGGACTGGGGCAAATTTTTTGAACTGATGTTTGGAATTAACCAAAAGTATAACACATAACTTGTTAATGTTCTTCAAAATCATTTGAGTTTAGGAATAATACCATATTTCAAACCAATTTTCTCTTCTTGAATTTGTAAAGAGTTAGTTCTTTACTTTTTCATGTTTCTTAGTTCATAAAATCATAAAACAACTTTAATTGTTACTTTTTTACTTTTGATAAAAGATACAAAGTATTAGTATATTTCTATTATTGAATCTTGAAAGTATTAGTTCGACATAACCCTATACTATACTATAATTGAATCTTGAAAGAGATACAAATGTAAAATAGAAAACTGATATCAAATAAATTTTATTTTTTGACAAAGAAAGAAACCTTGAATCAAAGTGAAATTTAATTCATAAATTGTATCTTTGTGAAAAGGAAAAATACACAGTCATGATGAGTGATCTAAGTACTAACTTTGAGTTTCAGTCATTTACTTTCCGCAACTAACATTTATTTTCTATCATTTACATTTTTGCAACTAGCATTTATGTATTGCTTTATTCATTTATTCTTTATTCTTTACCAACCTTCCATAAGGAAGTAGTTTGGATGATAAAAGGAAATGGAAATAAATATCACTCATTATCACTTGTGTTAATTTGCTAAATTCATACCATTAAACCGACATTGGAAATTCTTTCTAACGAAGCCGAGATGGTACAAAGTTATTAATAATTCAATAAAACTAAGTTTTTTGATCAAATGGAATATTCTTGAAACCATTATACCAGCGTTGGAAATTCTTTCCAACAAAGCTGAGATGGCAAGCAAAGAATAAACTAGTAACTAAATAAATGGATCAGAAACTTGCCTTAGCAAGCAATAAAACTCTTCCAACAAATTGGCGCCACTACCAGAGAATTAATAGATAATGGAAATTCATACTTATATTTTTTTATTATTAGTAATTGTAAATACAAATTTCTTTTCTATTGGTATAAATTTATTTTTCGTTGTTTACATCTTTCTTTTATTTTTTTTGTACATTTAAAAATGAAAAACCCAAAAAGAAAGAAATGTTGGAACTAGTGGAGTGAAAACCCACTAGTTAAGAAACCTTTTGTTGTTGATATAAAAAAAATTCGGTGATGTGGAGGTACCCCTCATCAGCCTTTTGAAAAGAACAACATAAAATGGATTAAAATTAACAAGAATGAAGTGGTAGGAGTTTTCCAAGAAAGAGGAAGTCGAATCTTCAAATTTCCAAAAAAAGGAAGCTACTCTAATCCTTAAAGGTTAAGTATTCACATGCACTTTTCATGATCATATTTTATTTTATGATACTTTAATCAACATCTCCATAAACATGCTTTAGTTGATGATTTTTAAGGTTGAGAAATAACTTTTTAAAACTAAGAGCATGTTTGTTGAAATTGTGCCAAAAATAAATTTTTCTAAACTTGAGATCCCCTAAAAGTGTGTTATTTGGTTTACTAAGTTGATATTTGGTTTACCATTTAACAAAATAAATTCATGAACTTTTGAATGGATTTATTTTTGGCTGTTTGAATTGATATCTTGCTGTTTGGAATTCCATAAAATTCTGTTTGGATTTCCTTTTATCAATTGGACTTAAAAAATGCCTAAATTTTTACTGTCAACATAATTTTCTTGAAAAATACATGTCGTTTGATTGGAATTCTGACAATCAAGTTTTATTCATGAACATAATTTTTTCGACATTGAAAAATTCATGTAAATTGTTAAACTAACCTCAAGGAGAAAGAAATTGCAGGTTCTAATAATTTACAGGAAAGCAAGTCCAAAAACAAACAGAAAAAAAGGAGTTGGCTCTAAAGGCACCACTATCTTGGAGAGGATAGTAAAATCAAGGAGAATTTTCTGGTTAGTTTTTAATTTTAGTTCTTTCAAAATGTTACACAAACTTCCTTAAAATATCTTCAAAATGACTTGAGGACAAGTCAAGAACTTAAGTTGGGGGGAATGTGTACAACATTTTGAAAGAATTTACCTGTGGGTGTGTTTTAAATTTTTTTGTCTATGTTTGTTTGCTTTTTAATTTTTTTATGTGTGTTTACTTGCTTTAAATTTTTTTAGTGTGCTTAATTTTTAAGTTGTGGGTTTTCTTTAGTTGCTTTTTAATAATTGGTTTAAAAAGTGAAATTGTTGAAATTAAACTTAGTAGATAACACAACTTGGCTTAAATTTTTAACAAGATCAACAAATTTAAAAATTAACAACATGAGATGAAAATTTGAATTTTTTTTGTGAACAATTCATTATGCCATAACTTTGATAAAATGCAAACTTTTTGGAAAATCATTTATCATGAACTTGTGAATTTGTTTGAAAATCAAAGAGTTGTACATAAATCAACCATGTGAGGGAGTATAAGCCGAACACAAAAATTATGTGAGCTAAGTGAGAAACTTTTTGGTTTTGCACAATTCATTTTGTTTGAATCTTTCTTTACTTGGTTGCACACAATTTGATAGGAAATGATCAAGGCAAGTTCTTTCAAATAGAATGATCCAATTGACCAAAAATGACCAACCAAAAATAGGAACATCCTTTGTTAACCCCTTTTAGTCTTAAAAAGAAATATTATCTTTGTCAAAGAAAACACTTGAGCCTAATGTGGAAAAACAAAAATGAAAGCTACTATACTTTTCTAAGTAAAAAGAGAGCTTTTTTCAAAAACAAGGTTGATGGAACAAATTAAGTTGGGGGGAATGGTTGGCCATGTAACAAAGTTTTCAAAAAAAATATTGATCTCTTTATAAATAAAAAAGTAAAGAAATACTCCAAAAAAATGAGTAAAAAGAGATTGAGAAAAATCAAGAAAAGTCACACAAAAAGGTTAAGAAAAAGAATAAGGAAAAGAAGAAAGTTTAAAAAAGTTGAAAAAGAGTATGTATTTAAAAGGTAACTAATTTCGCTCTCTTTTAACTTTGGAAGTATTTTTGAAAATCTTGAAAAACCAATTTTCTTTGATAGCCAAGCCTCATTACAACCTAAGGAATACCTTAGTGATTCTTAAAATTTTGTGCAATCAAAGTAAGTGTTGAGAAGAAAAACTAAATTAAATTCTTGCAAACCAAACAAGTTGAGTTTTTGAGTGAAACACTTACCCATTAGGATCCATTCTTGAACCTTGTGTGAAAATGCATCTCTTTGATTGATAACAATTTCTACAAGTGACGTGCTATATGAATTTTTGAAAAGATGTGTTCATTCTTAGTTTGAAGCATTATGAGTCTAAATCACATGATCATAAATACATCTCAAGAAACTTTGAAATGATGTATTGTTTTAATCTTGTCAAACATTAATTTTACCATAGCCAAGTAGTTGTTATTATACTTTTGATTGGGGAGAAAAAAAGTCTTAAGTTCGGGGGAGTTGATAAGTGCCAAAAATACCTAATTTTCATACACTTTTCATGGCACTTATCTATGCAAAAATATGAAAACCAACTTAATTCAACACTTTTTAGATAAATTTTGTGTGTTTGAATAAAATAATTTTTGATCACCTCTTTTCCAAGTTTTCTATAAGTGTCGTAGGAAATTGGACCAAAAAGAACGCTTAGGCTTGAAGAAAACAAAACTTACTTTACCTAGAAGAAATCCAGCCAAAGTACATGACACATGTGTTCTTAAGACTAAACATGGTAAGATGCATGCTTAAACTTAAGCATGAATAAGCAACTTGGTCTTGGTTGTAAGAAATTAAAGTCAAAGAAAATTTGCTCGCAAAGTTGTCCAGCCAAGCACAAAGCTGTCTAGCCAAGCACAAAGCTGTCTAGCCAAGCGCAAAGTTGACCATCCAAGCACCAAGCACCAAGCACCAAGCTAGGTCAAGCAGGCTACTCAAGCAGGCATTTGAGCATGCACTAGGTCAGGCAGGCTGCTCAAGCAAGCAACTGAGCGTGGAACCAGGTCATCCAGGCTGCTCAAGCAGGCAGTTGAGCGTTGGACCAAGTCAGCCAAGCTGCTCAAGCAAGTAGCTGAACGTGGAACCAGGTCAGCTAGGCGCCTGGCCCATCATAAAAATGATTGCTTGGCCTAAAAGAATGGCTACGTCATGAATGATGTCACAAGCCAAACAACCAGCCAAAGCTAACCTCTGGACCAAGTTTATGACCTCTTGCATGAGACAAGCAAGTAGTAGGTGTCACCATACATGTAGCCTAGCCCACAATAGGCTGTCCAAGTTAGCTGGCCAAGATTAGACAAGCTGCTGACTCACTAGCTTGGGTGTGTCAGACACCAACCTAAGCGGCCAGAAAGGGGGGCTAAGCGGCCTCACTTTGCCTATAAAAGACACACTCATTCCTTCACTTTAAGAAATTGCACATAGTTGTAAACACTTTGTAAATTTCTCTTCTTCTTCTTCCCATTTCGTGAAAGTGCAATGTGTCAAGAGAGCACTTAAGCTTGCCTACGTTTTGATGAAGACAAAGGACTTGGTGAGAGCTTAAAGACAACTCAACAAATCAACATGCCAAAGATTCAAGAGCTTCATGTCTAGACTAGAGTCTTAGATGTGTCTTAGTAATTGAGTCTAGGTTAGGTAAACCTAGATGCAAATCTCACAAAGTCTAAAAACTATCATATCATTTACATGAGACATGCCATCTAGTTTATTATATGTTCATGCATTAATCATACATGCTATTTGTGCATATTAGACATAACATAAAAGGTAAAGCTTGTATAGTTGATAAGCATGACATATACGTAGTTTACCAATTAACATCTTAACTTTAAATATGCCAGTTAATCGATTAAGTGAAGCTTTAATCGATTAACGTGAAAATAATTTTTAACAGTTTCAACAGATAACTGAAAAATAGATTTAAGTTATTCTCTAACAGTCCGTTAATCGATTAACGGACAACATAATTGATTAACTGGGTCGAAAATAGCTTTTCTATATAAACTATATTTTCAACAGATTTCATATACGATTTAACACATTCATACATTCATATTAGAATTTCTAAGTTGTGTATTTTCATGTTCAATGCATGTCATATAGGCAGAGAGAATTGCATGTGTGATTAGAGTGAGAGAGTATTATACTTAGGGATTAACATGTCATCTATTGCATATTATAAAATGTGTTCATCATCCTATCTTGTTCTTGCATGACTCTTTTATTATTGTGTAGAGATTTCTTAAGGGTAGATATTACATGTTCTTCATGATTCTGATCTTATACATGTTCATAGTAATTTTGATATTTTTATAGGGTTTATATCTTATTCTTTCTTGTAACATTTGAGCTATTTTAGTGCTTCACATTACTCAGTTTTTGTGTGATGTTTGTGTAACAAGTAAAGTTGTCTCTTGGTGTCGTACCACCAAAGAGATCAGAGAGTATTCACCAAGAATTGGAGGTCTTGAGTTTATAGCATACTCTTGGCTGGGGCTGGATCGTAGGAAAAGTTTTCCTAAGCGATTGGGTAAGGTCAAACTTAGGTAGAGGTTCTGGGAACTCAAGAAGGTAGTGTTCAAGGTCTTCTAATTGGAAGTGTGTATGTAAGACACATTGGTTTCAATTTTAGTGACGAAAATCTCCCGGATCAGAGGGGAGGACTAAATGTAGTTTTGTAGTGGACCGCAAAACGAACCAGTATAAAAACCTTGTTGCAGTTTGTTTCTTTCCCTTATCTCTTTAATGTTTTTAATAGCTTTTAATTTCCTATTGTAGCTGATATTTTGAATATAGTATTATTGTCAAATAAAGATCATTTGTGTTCAAATATATCTGCTATATCATTTCTGTATAATTTGTAATTGGTTGTATAATTGAGCCATTCAAGAACTGCTAATTTTGTGCGACTTAATCGATTAAGTCATAGCTTTAATCGATTAACTAGGTAATTTTCCAGAATAGGGCTTTGGTGCAAATAGCGGTAACTGGGAACCGCAACACCTATTCAACCCCCCTTCTAGGTGTATTCTGTCACTGATACCTAACATTTAGGTTCTCTCTCTTTTCAAAGTGTTCTTAGGTTGTTCTTAGGCTTTTAAGTTCATAGAAATTCAAAGGGAATGGAGTTGGCAAATGAGGTGCAAAAATATGATTTTGTAACCTCAATTGAAAAGAAAAGCATCTTATCCTTGGATAGATGGCTCATGCTCCTACATATTGATTTGGATTATGGTGTAAGGTTATTTCTTCTCTTCATTTGTATCATATTTTGATTTCTATACATTCAAGTTATTACTTTTGGTTAAGTTTCAATTCTTTAGAAAGTGCTTAATGCGGTTTTAGCTTGATCACCTAAAACTTGATTTCAAGATCCAAAATACTTCTTTTTAAAGTCTTTACAAATGAACTAAAAAGTAGGAATTCACCTTAGTTCATTTTCCATATCAAAGCATATATTTTAAGCAACTTGTAATCAAGGCTAATTAATGTTTACAGAGCCTGAAATAAGACGTGACGACTTATTTCGTCGAGTGGCAGTTTTCTATTGATTGGTGTATTTGAAAGGTTTGAAAATCACTTTTTCTCGTTGGGGGACTGGGGGAAATTTTATAAACTGATGTTAGGAATAATTCCATATTTCAAACCAATTTTCTCTTCTTGAATTTGTAAATAGTTAGTTCTTTACTTTTTCATGTTTCTTAGTTCATAAAAAACAACTTTAATTGTTACTTTCTTATTTTTGATAAAAGATATGAAGTATCAGTACATTTCTATTAGGAAATTCCTTGTGGTTCGATATAACCCTATACTATACTACAATTGAATCTTGAAAGAGATAGAAATGTAAAATAGTAAAGTGTTATCAAATAAATTTTATTTGTTGACAAAGAAAGAAACCTTGAATCGAAGTGTAATTTAATTTATAAATTGTATCTTTGTGAAAAGTACAAATACACAATGATGATGAGTGATCTAACTACTAACTTTTAGTTTCAGTCATTTATTTTTCACAACCAACATTTATTTTCTGTCATTTACATTTCCGCAACTAACATTTATTTATTGCTTTATTCATTTGTTCTTTATTCTTTACCAACCTTCCATAAGGAAGTAGTTTAGTTAATAAAAGGAAATAGAAATAAGTATCACTCATTATCACTTGTTTTAATTTGCTAAATTCATACCATTAAACCGGCAATGGAAATTCTTTCCAACAAAGCTGAGATAGTACGAAATTGTTAATAATTCAATAAAGCTAAGTTTTTTGATCATATGGAATATTCTTGAAACCATTATAGATGGTGAGAAAAGAATAAACTAATAACTAAATAAATCGATTAGAAACTTGCCTTAACAAGAAAGAAAACTCTTTCAACAAATTGGCGCCGGTGCCGAGGAATTGCTAGATAATGGAAATTCATGCTTATATTATTTTATCATTACTAATTGTAAATACAAATTTCTTTTCTAATTGTATAAATTTATTTTTCGTTTTGTACATCTTTCTTTTACTTTTCTTTTTTGTACATTTAAAAATTAAAAGCTCAAAAAGAAAGAAAAGTTGGAACTAGTAGAGTGAAAACCCACTAGTTAAGAAACCTTTTGTTGTTGTTATAAAATTTTTAGGAGATGTGGAGGTACCCATCATCAACCTTTTCAAAAGAACAACATAAAAGGGATTGAAATTAACAAGGATAAAGTGGCTGGAGTTTTCCAAGAAAGAAGAAGCCAGATCTTCAAATTTCTAAAAAAAGGAAGCTACTCAAATCCTTAAAGGTTAAGTATTCACATACACTATTCATTATCATATTTTATTTTGTGATACTTTAACCAACATCTTCAGAAACATGCTTTAGTTGATGATTTTTAAGGTCGAGAAATAACTTTTTAAAACTAAGAGCATGCTTGTTCAAATTGTGCCAAAAATAAATTTTTCCAAACTTGAGATCTCCTAAAAAGTGTGTTATTGGTTTACTACGTTTTTGTTTGGTTTACCATTTTACAAAATAAATTCATGAACTTCTGACTAGTTTTATATGTGGTTGTTTGAATTGATATCTTGATGTTTGGAATTCCATAAAATTCTGTTTGGATTTCCTTTTATCAATTGGACTTAAACAATGCTTAAATTTTTACTGTCAACATAATTTTCATTAAAAATACATGTTGTTTAATTGGAATTTCTGTCAATCATATTTTAGTCATGACAGGAAAACAAGTCCGAAATCAAACACACAAAAAGGAGTTGGCTCTAAAGGCAACATTATCTTGGAGACGATAGTAAAATCGAGGAGAATGAACTTTTGAGTTCTCCTAAGTAATGAACATTGTAAGGCTGTCTGATTAAGGAGTGGGAACGAATTCAAGGATATTCCTCGAACTAGGAATGATACACAAGTGGAAGAGAAACATACTGAGACACAACTCCCTAAAGGGGAACAAAATATGGAAAAGTTGTTTAAGTATGTAGCTCCCCCATCATATGTATCATCAATTCCTTTTCCCTAGAGATTTGCGAAGACAAAATTATAAAAGAAATATGGGAAATTATTAGATATCCTTAAGAAAATATATATTAATTTTCCCCTCACTTAGGTACTGTAGGAGATGCTTGCATACATGAAATTTCTTAAGGATATTCTATCTAAAGGGAGAAGACTAGAGGATCATGAAACAATTGCTTTAATTGAGGAATGTAGCATTTTAATTCAAAATAAATTGCCTCATAAACTAAAAGATCATGGAAGTTTCTCTATCACATGCTTAATTGGTAACACTAACTATGACTGTGCTTTGTGTGTCTTGGGCAAGTGTGAGCATCATGCTCTTATCCGTGTGTAAATTTTTTGATGTGGCTGAACAAAAACATACTATTATATCACTTCAATTAGTGGATAGGCCAGTTAAATTCCATATAGCCATCTTGGAGAATGTTCCTATCAAAGTTGGGAAATTTTTCATTCCAACGAATTTTTAATACTAGAGATGGAAGAAGATGCCCACATTACAATAATACTCGGTAGATTGTTTTTGGCTACCTCTGGTAAAAATGAAAAACTTTCCCTAAGCATAGGGGATGAAAAGGTTGAATTTTATATTGCTAAATCTATTAAACAACTTTCTCTTGAGGACTCATGATGAATGGTAGGAGGGAGTGCCTAAAGTGAAATATGAGGATATCTTAGAGAGAAGCTTGCTGGAAGGTGACACTTCAAATTTTGATGAAGAAGTAGCTGAGGGTAGTGAACCCATAAACGCAAGTCCAACACTCCCCTACAACCTGCATGAGGAAAGCTTGAGGGTCATACCAAAATATGATAATTGGAAGAAATTGAAAGCACCTAAAACAAAAGTAAAAATACTCCCTCCACCCTTGGGTATGAGTTCATGGGATCTTGCGTGATGCGCAAGGATCAACCGTCAAGCTAATGACGTTAAACGAGTGCTTCATGGGAGACAACCCATGTTGAAGGTACATTTTTTAGTTCATTATTTTTTGTGTTTTAGTGTCGATTTTAGTGCCTCCATGAGTTTGGACCATTCTTAAGAGGATGTTTATAGTGTCGGCCACCAAATAAAATCATAAACTCTAAAAAAATAAAAACAAAATTATTATAAGGAAAAGTGCTCACGAGGTCGTGTATATGAGATGGCCCCTCCAGTATGGGTGTTTGCACCTAGTCCATCTAGGGCATATAGGCTATTTGGGACCTTTTTCTCTTCTTTTGCAGGTACTTCCACTGCACTCCATAAGGCTGACCACTTATAACAAGCACATAAGCCATTGACACTTTCTGGCAAACTCGTGAGTTTTTTTTTTGCTCTTCTTGTTTAGATTTTTACTTTGGGGACAATGTAAATTTATAAGCTTGAGGGTGTTTTTGAATTTAGATAGTTCATTCACGTCATGCATACAATACAAATTTTTTTTTTTTTTTTAGGTTGAATATTCATATTATAATGCATTGTCATAAGTTTCATATCTCATCTATTTCATGCATTGTTCTATGTGTTGTCTGTCTGGTTTAAATGAAAAAGTATGCCTAAATGATGATTGTTGATCCGTGAACCCCATTGAAGGAAAAAACTTGTGACAAAATAATTACATCAAAGGCATTAGATTGGAAAATTATGAATTAAATTTAGTTAAATAAAAGTCTTTGTTTCGTAACTTTTGATGCACATACCAAATGTGAGAAAATTGGGTCAAACACAATAAGGGTTATGTTTTGAATCGATAATTAGATGAAAAAAAACTCTTTTTCTTTCATGAGGACAAAATTTTCTATGACTATACATTCTAAAACTTGATTTGTGACCGTTTCAAAATTGAAGTTTGTTTGTGTGCGTTAAAATGAAAGATGCAATTATGACTTTTTTATTTTGACCTTCATCTGCTTGCTATAAACATTGAAAACCCATTACTTGTCCACTTTTGAGCCTGGACTTTACCGATTTTTTATAACTACTCAAATGAGGGTTTTGGATGTTTGGTTGAAACAATGGGAAAGGTAAAAAGACTACGTGTGTAGTGAAATAATCCATAAGAAGGTGGGAAAAATAATTTCATCCTTTATCTTTAAGAAAATCATTAAAATTAATAAAATAAAGGAAGTGGAAAAAAGTATACGAAGTACTTTATAAGAGAAAGGATTGAAAAAGTATGTTGTAAAGAGAATGATTGATCAAAAATGACCATATTATAAAGTAAGGCCTATTGAGAGAATTGTAATGCTTCAATCGAATGTCTAAAAAGTTTAAGTATTTTGGGAAACAATTGTAAGCCTTTTGAATTAATCTTTCTTTGTTTATCCCACCTTAAATTATTTACCTTAGCCCCATTACAACCATTTAAAGACCTCTTGATTTTTTGCAGATGATTGTGATGATTGTGATGAGAGAAGAGTGACCCTAATTCATGCAATTGTTATGATTCAAAGACTTAGCTTGAATTAAATTTGTTTATGATTGTCTTATCTTGATGTCTCGATTATTTCAAAACTATCATGAAATTGCTTATTATTTTGGGTCATGGTTTCTATATCATCATTCATACATGATTGTGAAAGTTAGACATAATACTTGCTTGAGGACAAGCAAAATATGATATTGAGAGGATTTGATGAGTCTGAAATTATACTAGATTTGCATTGCATTTAACTTGTATTTTAGGACATAATTAGGACATTAGGATTGTTTTTAGCTTATATTTATCTATGATCGGGTTGAGGAGGTGTTTTTGGCTATGTTATGCAGGTTCTATGGATACAATCCAAAAAGTATAGAGATGGGTGCTAGAAGATGCAATTCAGTGTTAAGGCTATTAGAAGACCAATTGAAGAGGCAAAAGAAGCCGCATTGGAGCATGGATCGAAGAGAACCGACTAGAAGTGAAAGAATCACGATTCACTATCCAATATTTTGTAGTTAGGATAAATAATGGTTCTCCCTCATGGAGGAAAGATGATTTACATTACACTTCTCTAATCTAGAACTTGGTATTCTCTTCTCTATCATGAGTGAGTAATTCCTTTTGTTTCTAGAATTGGGGCTATACCCTTTTATATTCATTGAGTGTTATGATTTGAATCATTAAACTCAGTTTTATTCGTGTAAGTTATCTGACCAACAAATTACACCTCTTAGTTACATTAGGGAAGGACGGAGAGGTGAACAAAATTATCTGACCATTCAGTTATTCAAACTAGAATCCTAATTCACGAGAGTAGTCTTAGGATTCTCGGGGTTTCTAGAATTCACCTTGGGTTTCTACAAAACGATTGGATAGAAAGATCAATGTAAAGGATTCGATTGATAACCATACCACAAGAGTAGGTGCAACTTCAATTAAGTACATGTGTTGGAGCTCGAGAGAGGATGACAAATATTAAAGAGCAATTCGCCATCATAACTTAAAGTTCATGAAAAGGAGAAAAACAAGGATTTGCGAGTGTAAATGTGGTAACCATTATCTTGGATACTCTTCCTAAATTAGATTTCAATCTTTTTTTTCCTATTTTCATAATTATTCTTGTCAATTGTTCAATTTTTATAAATTCACTTTTATTTCCTATTTAAGTTAAGTATAAATTAATTGTTACAATTAAAGAAGTATTTCAATCCTCATGGGATCAATATTTTATTACTTGGCAACATAATTGTCCACTATCACTACCCACACTACATAATCACTTTATTAAAATGTATATTTTAATAATTAATAAATAGTGATTATTGATTGGGTCATATGTGATAACTGTTTTTCAACTAGTCTTTTGTTTCATATCTTCTATGATAATGCCTTCTCATTTCCTTACTCTATCAGTACTATTGATTTTGTCTTCTTTATTTCTTATTTTAGTCATGGAACTTGTTTTCTTGTTTTGATTTTATTGTTTATACGTTGTTATTAGTTTTTGTTTGACTCCTTACTTCTTATTTTGTCTTCTTTGTTTATTTATTTTATAGATCTACTTTGATTTTGTAGATATATTCTTATTTTTCTATTGATTTTTTCTTTATTTTTCATTAATTTGTTTATTTTATAGATATGTTCCATTGATTTCATTATTTATAAATTTATTCTAATTAATTTCATTCTTTCATTGATGTTTATTATTGATGTTCTAATCTCATATTGATTGTTATTGTGCAATTACTTCATTTCATATTGAATATATTTTAAGAGCTCGCTATGGAGAGATTTTTGTAGCATTAAAACAACATGAATGTTTCAAATCAATTGTATGTCACCTATATTTTTCCTACCAATGTCGTAATTAATATTAAAATTGATTTCAATAATTATTTTTTCTTAAAAAAAATTGGGTTATGCACATAATATTCATTTCTATCATCAATCGCTTGAATTAATTATTTCCAGTTATTTTAGTTTCACAAGTTCAATTATAAATGAC
Organism: Lupinus angustifolius; assembly: GCF_001865875.1. Classification (NCBI taxonomy): domain Eukaryota; kingdom Viridiplantae; phylum Streptophyta; class Magnoliopsida; order Fabales; family Fabaceae; genus Lupinus; species Lupinus angustifolius. The sequence continues at coordinate 32,865,926 of NC_032019.1, read as the reverse complement.
AAAACTTCTTTTATACTCTTTTGCTAGAAGAGCATAATAGATGCAAGAATGAAGAAAATAATAATCAGAAAGTTGTTGGGTGTTCAAGAAAATTAATGATCCTTTTACATTTTTTTTTACTTTCAAATCTCCAATTATTTTGAATGCTATATTTGTTGCGCTACTATACATGAATTGTGGTTGTTAATTCAATTTCATAAATATTAATATAGAGAAAGAATTTTGACTTTGATTCAGTACTAATTTTTTGGATATTTATTATTGCACTTAAGTATGTTGCTTAGTTATGCCTACTAATTTAATAGAAGTTTGACTTATTACTTTACTATAGTAAGAAAGTCAAAAAACCTTCGACAATTGATTATGTGATGTACCATGTCTATCAATATTTGGGCAATTGATAATCATTCATTTCGGCAACAATTTTCCACCAATGTTTTTTTTATCAGCAATAATATTCATTAAGAAAAAAAGGAATTACCCACCAACATTGTTTACTACCATATGTGGCTACATTTATACAGTTGTACTGAATCATTTCATATCAGTGTTAATAATAGTTTATTATAAATGCATATCAAACTTATGCGTTAAGATAAATTTAAAATCATACCTCATATAAAACAAGTTTTAAAGAATAATAACTTTGTTAAACATATATAACTAAAATAACTTATTTTCTATAAAAAAATCACTTATTGAGTTATTTAACACAATAAAAAATCACTTATTCAATTATCGTTGAAGTTGTTTTGAGTTTTGTATCACAATTTTGCTCATCTCTTGTACTTAAAGTCATGTTGAATTTCGATAAAGTTACTAGGTTGTATAATAATTCTATAGAGTGCCAATTAATTCTAGTTTTTTCCCTCCAAAACTCCTCTTCCACGTTCAGAGCTTCCAACAACTCTTTTTGGGCTAAAACCTCCAAGATCCTGACCCATGTCATTGATACTATTATGAATTTCTTCAACAATGGAAAGAGCAGATTTAACTCTAGCATGAATGTTCCCAAGCACCTCATTGTTCCAAGTTCTTAGAGCACTCTCTAGAACTTTTAACTTTTTGGCCAGAATAAACATTGGACAACCAACTATGTTTGTGCTCCAAATCTCCTCCACAACCTTTCTAAGACCAGAATGTTGCAGCCACATAGAGTGAAATCTAAAGGGAACATTGAAGTCACCAATGCAAAACAACATTGAAGTCACCAATGCAACACCAAGAGCCAAGGAAAGAAGTCATTAAGGGCAGTAATTCAGACCACAAATCTCTACGCATGAGGTAGTTAGTATGAGCATAAATAGCTCTGACGAAGACTTATTTATTCTCAAAATCTAAGGAGATGGAAAGATGTTGAGAAGAAGAGGCAATGTCAGATGGATGAAGGTCCATCTTGCAAAGACCCAAAATATTAGGCATTAGGGGATCTCTCTTATTGACTAGAAAGAGCTTTAAATGCAGACTAGCCGAAAATGAAGGATTTATTTTAGAAGACTGAATCATTGGCTCAGAGATAAACACAAAATTCAAATTATTCATGAAGCAAAACTTCTTCAATACTAATTTAGTATTTGAGTTACCCAAGCCCCTACAGTTCCAGTATATTACTTTCATTGGGCAACACTTAGATAACCACCCTATGGGTAAAATGAACCTTCTCAAGACTATTTTTCTTCTTCAACATATACTTTTGAGATTTAGATAAGACCTTACTGAAATAGTCATTTTCAGGTAACTCAGTTTCTTCATCATCTACCCAAAGGCGACCCAAAAGTCTAGAGTCTTTGGCAGTAGCCAAACTTTGCAATTGATCCTGAGTTTGCACAACGAAATATTTTGCTTGCAATTGCTGCATAACATTGTGAGCTCCATGTCAACTAAACACTCATCTGTAGTGTCAAAATATTCTGGTTCTTAATGCTAACATGTTTACAAAAATCAACATAATTATTTTTATCTTTGGCATATTTCACTCTAATTTTGTTTTTTTATTTCCGTTTTCGTTTTTGTTTTATGTTTATTAAATTCCAAATTAGATATGCATAGTTTTGTATCCTAAGTATACAGGTTAGTTTTAAGATTGAACTTATTACCTCAGGATCACTTAGTAAGAATCTTATTGTTGTGACATTATATAATAGTTTTTTTATTTATTAAATCCATACTAAAGATAAAAGAAATTGTATTGAAGTCCCTAAATTTTTAACAAGAACTTGTTTAAAACTCTTCTTGAGATGCAATGATGTAATAAATACTCGTACCTATAAATCCAAATTAAATTGAGACTAGAGACGAAAAGAAGATTTGACTGAAAATTGAGAAATAAATGCTAAGGGAGTAAGGGTATGTTAAAATCATTGCAGCAATAAGAAAGATAATGAAAGGGAATGAAAATGAACAAACCAGAATTGATGGAAGAAGCTTTTGAGAAGATGATATGCAATGATCTTTTATTATTTTTCAAGAAATGAAACGAACTATGCCTCATTGATTAATTAATTCACGATATGGATAAAAACAGAATAAACTTTCCTATTTGTAGGAAGTTGATAAGCAGAAAAAATGAAATTAACTAAACTACCCAAACTACTTTCTAAACAAACATACACTAACAAATAACCCAAAATAAACCCAATAAAGAATAGCCCAAAGCAATATGAAACTATTCCTATTTACCAAAAATATTATAATGATATATTGGCATTAACTACATTTGGGTTGCATTAAGCCACATTCGAGTATATCCAGAGTCAAGCACCTTTAGTGTACACTAAGTATAAATACAAAACTTAAATCTAATATTGTATTGTTGTCACATATGTCATGCAATGTTATTTGTTATCTTTCATATTTGTGTGTCAATCTTCTGATTTTACCTTTTCAACTATAATGGTAGATAACAAATTAATTTAGCAATTGTATAACCTGGACACCCATTTTTCTTGAAAGAAACAAATTTTGACACATATTGAGTATAACGCGAAGTTCTATTTTCTGGATATTGTTTATTAGCTTACCTCTAGGATGTAAACATAGATTATGATATTGTTGATCTTGAAAAAATATTGTCAATGTCCTCATGATCATTAATGTATATTGATTGTTCTGCTAGAAGATGAAAAATAGGCATGTAATAGGGCTTAAAAAGAGTAGGCATGTAATAGGACCTCGTCGGATATTTCGAAATAAATCTGATGAAAATGGTATTATTGTTAGAAATAAAGCTAGACTAATAGTTCAATGATACAATCAGGAAGAAGGTATAGACTTTGATGAAATCTTCGCTCTGGTTGCTAGACTTGAAGCTATTAAGCTATGACTTGCATATGCATGTTCTTTGAATTTTCAGCTTTATCAAATGGACTTAAAGAGTGCTTTTCTAAATGGATATATTCAAGAAGAAGTGTTTGTAGAACAACCTCCTAGTTTTGAAGATTACAAACATCCTTCTCATGTTTACAAATTAAAGAAAGCTCTCTATAGCTTGAAGCAAGCTCCTCGTGCATGGTATGATCGTCTAACCAAGGTTTTACTTGAAAATGGATTCACAAAAGGGAAGGTCGACACTACACTCTTTATAAAGAAAATAAATCATCATACTCTTCTGGTTCGAATTTATGTAGATGGTATTATTTTTGGTTCTACTAATGAAGTTTTGTCTAGTGATTTTTGGAAAAATGATGCAAGGAGAGTTTGAAATGTCCATGATGGGGAAGTTGAATTACTTCCTTGGACTACAAATCAAACAACTTGATAATGGCCTTTTTGTAAGTCAATCCAAGTATTGCAAAGATTTGCTGAAAAGATTGGACATGGATGACTGCAAGCCAATAGCTACTCCTACGGGATCTAGTACTTACATCGATACAGACGAAGCTGGAAAATGCATTGAAATATCAAAGTATCGAGGTATGATTGAATCTCTTTTATATTTAACTGTCACTAGACATGATATCATGTTTAGTGTATGTATGTGTGCTCGCTAAAAATCTAAACCAAAAGAATCACACTTAGTTGCTGCTAAGAGAATCATGAAATATCTTAAAAGCACAACTGACGTTGGGATGTGGTATCCAAAAGGAAGTATATGTGATTTGGTTGGTGTTGAAAGGGTTTTTGGTCGAGAGGTTTTCCCCTCTCAACAAATCGTCCTGACAGCAGTGCCAATTTGTTGAAAGGTTATTACTCTCATTTGTGGTGTGTTCTATTTATTTGATTAAGTAATTGAACTCGATTTTATTCTTTGTTCATCATCTCGGTTGATTTTTTTGAAATTGATTATTACCCCCTTGAGGGTAATTACTTTGAAAATTTTGCCTTAGAGGATTCCCAACAAATTGCACTTCCTCATTCTGGCATATATTGGCATCATGATCCTCCTTGTAATTGTCACACCTATAAATCTGCTTCTTTGAGGTTTCCCGTAACTGTTTTGGTAAATCATTGAGTTTCTGGGTCACCTCTTCTAGTTGTTGTTGAAGCAGTTTATGTTGGGCCAAAACTGCATCAGCTGAGTTCAGTTCAAGCCTTCCACTTTGCCTAGGTGGTGGCCTTCGTTGGTGTTGACTTTTCTGATCATTTAATGTCATGGATTCAATAATGTCAATTGCTTCCTGCGAAGGTTTGGTCATTAATTGTCCGCCTGTAGTTGCATTTAAGATCCATTTATGTTGCAGCTGAAGTCCATTGACAAAGATATGAATCTGGGTTTGAGCGTCGAACCCATGGTTTGGGCATTTTCTGAGCATAGATTTGAATCTATCCCATGCCTCGAATAGACTCTCCCCAGAAGGCTAGATGAAGGTGGAGATCACAGTTTTCAAGTCCATAAATTTTCCTTGCGGAAAATATCTGGACATAAATTTTTCTTCCACCAAATTCTAGTTATTTTGAATATGTTGTGGGAGATCGAGGAACCACTCTTTGGCTTTTCCGATTAATGTTAACGGAAATAGCCTTAGAAAGATGGTCTCCTCCTCAGACTCGGAGATCCCAGCAGTACCAACCAACTCATAAAATTTGGTGAGATGGTTGTATGGATCTTAGTGATCTTATTCAGCAAAAGGGTTGGTGTACATAAGTTGTACTATCCCTGTTTTCATTTCCGTTGGCCTTTGAGAGCCGGAAGGTCTCCTAATTCTTATCATATTCCTGGGGTTGAAGCTGACAAATCCTCCTATACTGTTCTGATTTTCTGTCATGGACTCATGATTGTCTGTGATTTCTGTTCTGTTTTCTTGGATAATAGTTCTTGCTTTACGTGCCCTCTTTTGTGCTTTTTTCTGTTTCTTGAGTGTTTTTTCTATTTCAGGATCAAGAGAAAATTCAAGTTGTTTATTCCTGTTCATGCACAGGAAAAGGTTCTTCTATCTATTTTCCAAGAAGAGTTAGTGGATAAATAATATACATATTTAATAATTCACATTTTTGTACAAAGTCAAAAATAATTTGTACAGAAGAAAAATAAGTTTATGCACAATTATTTGATGAATGACACAAATATGAAATGTTCGATTATTTAAGCAATTCCCCGGCAACAGCTCCAATTAGTTGAAAGGATTTTTGGTCGAGAGGTTTTCCCATCTCAACAAATCGTCCTAGCAGCAGTACCAATTTGTTGAAAGGTTATTACTCTAATTTTTGGTGTGTTCTTTTTATTTGATTAAGTAAGTGAACTCGGTTTATTCTTTGTTTGTCATCTCATCTTTATTGAAATAAATTCCAACGATCGTATAATGGTTTCAAGAATATTCTAGTTACAACTTACTTCTTAATAATCATGTGAATGAGTTATTCCTTCTTTACCCCATCTCGGCTTTGTTAGAATAAATTCTAACGCTGGTACAATGGTATCGAAGCAATTCCTTATTAAATAATTATTAAGTACCTTTGAATACCATCTCAGTTTTGTGGAATAAATTCCAACATCAGTTTAATGGTATCCTAATGTACAAAAGTGATGAATAGTTAGTTGTTAGAAACAAATAAATAAATAAAGAACAAAAGAATAATAAATTTAACTGACTTTTATTTATTTACTCCCTTTCAGGTTCATTTTATTAACAAACCAAACTTCTTCCTTAAGGAAGGTTGGTATTAAAGAATAAATAAATTGCGGAAAGTAAATAACAATAAATAAAAGTTAGTAAGTTAGTTTCATCACTTTTGTATATTAAAAGGTATTTTCAACAAA